>NW_024519207.1:9284785-9851775 GCF_017590135.1 Pyrgilauda ruficollis | reverse complement strand
AAAAAAAACATCGTTTTTGTCTCTAGGCAAAAAAAAAAAAAAAAAAAAAAAAAAAGACAAAAAAAAAAAAGACATAGAAACTCCAATAATTGTTGTGCAAATATTTTGTGTGCATTTTTGATGGCCACCCATAATAATGAGGTGAAAAATTAGAAGCACCCTGATGCACCAAATTTTCTTTCTTTATTTTTTTTTTTTTCTAATTGGACTGAGTCTGTATCCATTTTAGCCCAATTTCTCCTACCTCACAGTCATTAATCATTTCCAACCTGTCAGTGTAGCACCATGCTAGCCCACAAACTCCTTGGAAACAGGCAATTATGTTTATCCAGGTTGGAAAAAATGCAGTAGGTAAACAGGAATAAGTCAGATAAGTTACACAGTATCATATATTTATTGCCTAATATAATGTCATAAATTCACTCAAGAGGTATTTAGTATAATGCTTATTTGCACACAGACAAAAAAAAAAAAAAAAAAAAACCCACATTTCTAGCCATATTGTTTATATCACTATAGCCTTGAGTAAATAGCTGATTTCCTATAGCAAAGTATCTATAGTGGAAAGTTTCTTGTTCTGCCTGAGTTCTACTGCCCTAAAAGTCATTTCAACAAATGGCAGAGCTTGATCACTACATGGTGCAGCACCGCAGATCCCTTCTAGAATTATATTGAATTTTTTGTCATCACATGGACTTTGTGACATATTAGCCAGAGATCACGTTGTTGATAAATTGGGGTTATGCCTTATTGACCTGTATTTTGGACTAGTGCCAAGACCATGCAATGACCTGTGACATATTCACTCCTCTGTAACTGAGTTTACAGAAATGAGAAGATGAAGTGCTCTTGTTCCGTTGTTACTGACTTATACTCAACTGCCAAGGCATGAAAGACCTGCTGGCAGAATCTCCTTGTTGCATACCTTTTGCCATTCTATTTTAACTATTTAAGATAGTAACTCCTATCTTAAGATGATCCCAGTGTTCATTACAGAACTAGAATTAAAAACATTTCCAGCTTGTTTCCTAATTAATTGTGCTGCCTGATGATGTTTATCAATTGAATGACTTTGTACTTCTGAAAGCCAAATATCTGCTTACCTTTCAGTAATGAAAAATGAAAAAAGTAAGTGAAATTCCTGTTATGCTAAAAGGTAAGAAGAACATTGTGGAATGTGTTTTCAAAATCTAACATTTGGTTTTCGTCCTGTTATCAAATTAATTTCACTTCCTAGAAAAATATTTTTCAGATTTAGAAATGCTAATTACAATTTTTTTTAAAAAATTAGCTCATTTTATCTCCACATCATCATTGGTTTGGTGCAAAAATACTGTGCAGTCTGAATCTTGCGCTAGTTCAGAGCACACTGGTGTGCCTTTCTTAAAGGATGATACAGAGTTTCCATCAATGATACCAGCTGATCAATAGTCCTGAATATTTTCTGACAGAATCATTCACAATACTTCAGATCACTGTGTGCCTAATAGTAAAGCACGTTTAATTAAAAAAAAATCGAAAATCTGTCATTAAACCAAGAAATCATGCCATGTTTTCTGTTTAATCAAAGCTTTCTGAAATACCTCTAAGAGTTTGAATGTATTTCAAAGTATTTTTCACCTCATGACTTTGTGACTTCCTGCAGTGAGCAAATTTGGCACAAACAGCAAGACACCATGAATCCAGATGATTATGTTTTCTGTTGCTATATAAGTTTTATTGGATATTATGCAGTTTAGTAATTTTCAAGGAATAGTTATTTTGAAAAGTTGGAAAGAATAATCACAAGCTCATAAACTGTGAAGCTCATATATATATATTTAAATAAATCACCTTAATTTGGCAGTGGATTTTAAAACTGTCAAATAAATCCTCAGAGCTTGATAATAACAAAATAGCAGAAACATGACAACTTACATGATGAATGAGCCTTTTAAACAGCAATAAATGAGTCAATCAAAAATAGTTTTCACAATTGTGAAATTTGACATGCTTTCTGAACTGTCATGAAAGATTGAATTTCAGCAGTTATTCTTTCATTGAAGAGAAAGAAATGAGTTTATATCAGTTTGGTCCAACCAGACACCTACTCAATGCAAATTAGTTAAGAGACAGTTAAGCCAGTCAGTGCCATCTGTGGAAGAAGATGGGATTTTTGCTGCTGAAAAAGAAGAGGCCAAGGCCACCTTTACATCATTTAGAACTTAACCCTTTCTCAAGCTCTTTGCTCTTGGAGAAGGCTTTTTGGAGCAATCCAGAGACTGCAATAAGAATTAGGCAGCAGTGAATGATGGATAATCTGTGGGCATGACTTAAAGGACCCTGAAGAACAGGGTAATAATGAACATTTAATTTAAAGAGAAACAGGCATGTGTCACAGATCAGTAAACAGAAGCTTGTAACTATCAGCCAGTGGTATACTCATGTCCATGGATTCATTTAAAGAGAAGAAGATATCACTGAAACGAAAGGATTCATTTATGAGCAAGACTCATTTTAAATTAAACCAATTTAGTGCACTCACATTTTAGGCTATTTAAATTAGATTTTGAAAATTCTCTCATTCATAAAAAAGCTACATTACACCTTGACCCTATATGCCTTGGTTCCAGATGTTGAGCTGTTTGGCCATGTTTTGTCTGTGCATTGAGTAAATGAATTCTTTCCATTTTGCCCAGCTGCTCTGTGAGGATGAGGAATGTCTAATCAAATCCAACAAATGTTATTTGGACACCATGACTGTAGTACCTACTTCTAAACTTCTGCCTCCAGTTGGCATTCATTATAATTTAAATATCTTTCAGCACCTGGACTGTTAATTTACATGATCAAGAGCAAGATTCAGGAACACACCTTCTGGATACCAGAGGTGCAATGTATCCTACCTATAAAAAAGACATCTCTGGCTAAATATCTTCATTCTCTTTCCAGGCAATGAAGAGAAACAATCACTCTTAGGGTATGGTTCATCTAACCTAAAGCATCTCTATTAGGATAAGATTCTCTATCACCTAGGATTTTTGCTTGTATTGCTTGTATTACTTAATGTATTGAAACCTTTATGCATGTACTAGGAGCTCCCATCTTGGATAAGCTGACCACCACAGGAATTCTTACAAACATGCAAATTTGAGGTTCAGACACCTCTTGAAGAGACTAATCCTCTGTGTGCACTCACATCTACCAAAACACAAGTCACTGAATTTAGCAAAAAGTATGTCCATTTGTTCAATTTTCATTTTAAATGTGTGAAGTAAGCAATGCCAGTTCATAACTTTTATGAGACACATGTGATTGCAGCTGAGAACTAGACTCTGTTAGCTTTATCTAAAAAGGTTACAATACAATTACTTACCCAGGCCACCAAAAAGTTTAAAATAAAGATCAAGGCCCGATTCTGTCAATGCCTTCCACTGAAATGCAGTCATTGAGGCAAGCCAACAACAAAGAGTTTATAATACCAGATACAGATTCAAGAAAGGCCATGTTTACATACTTTTGTCATGCTCCATGACAGCAAACTTTTGATCTCCACTTTTAAAGGTCATCGGTCCATTTTAAACCAGAGCTATAGCATAAAACAAGCAAAGGCTGAGGCAGTGAAGATCTTCCGTTCTCTTACATCCCAGACAAATGAATTACTGTTTACTTTTTGAGTATTTTCAAATTAAAATTTCAAGGAATGAGTTTTAACTAATTTATTATGGTCAAAAGGATGACAAATACTTATAAAACAATGCATATGAGGCTAACCCTAATTATCAGACGGGCATTTATATTAGCATTGCAGAAAAGACCTTAATTTTCAAAGAACATGGGGATTGCAGACACATACATTCTACCACCTTTCAGGTTGTCCAGTCAGAGCTATGTCATTGCTTCACTTGTGTTCAGGGCTTGGCAAAAATTACTCCTTTTCTACATCAGATTTATATAATCCATTTCCAGAGCACAAGGGCTGAGAGACCTGTGGAGGGAGTCTGCATTTTCTTCCACAGTTCTCAAATCATCCCCAGCCATTGCCAGTTGAACTTGAAGCAGTTTCTCTGTGGGTTTGCAGAATGAAACAAATGGCTGCTATGTGGCAGGATTTGGGCGAGGAAACCAGCTGTCTAAAGCAGTTACTAATTCCATATCTTTCCCTCTTACATGATGATTATACAGTCGTGGAAATAATGCAATGATTGGAGGAGGGCTAAATTTACTGCTTAACCAATCCTCTTTGAACCCTCTGTCTGGATGCATGTCAGACTATGAACTGTTATTATAAAATGCAGTGAGGTAATAAAAGAATATCTCTTAGCAGCTCTGGTTGATAACCAGACCAAAGAAATGGTAAGGGCTAGAAAATATATAGCAAAATTCATCTTTCTCTGTAGTGTTCTGCAGTTTTCTTGCATCAGTGTTCCTAAAACACAGAAGCTCTTTAATTTCAGAAATATGAATGTTCATGAATTAGTCTTTGCATGGAGCATGTAAATTCCAAGCCAAACAGTTTGTTTTGCTCATTGCTTTTGTTAAAACAGACTCTTACAGGATTCCAGAGGCTAATAAATACATTAACATGCAAGGATTTGAAGCTAATGGTAAATAAAACCTTGACAAAATGAGCTTAGGAAGTAAGAGCATTAAAAATCAATGGTTCCTTCAAAAGAGACTAATGGAACCACTTAAATTACTCTGCCATTACAATGTTTCTAATCTTAACCGATAAAGGACTGAATAAGCAAATTAGATTATTAACACAGAAGCCAACACATCCCTGTAACTATAATAAGATTCTTTTCTGTAGATGTAGTAGGAGAGAATATAATCACTTAGAGGAATACAGCTGAATGACTTTTTAAAAACTTCATAATGAATCCTAAAATCTTCACTTGTGTTCACACAAGGGCAAAGGAAATTAAATATTAGATCTTGTTGATGTGAAAATTATGCAGATTTTGGATTTTCTGAGCACCATACTTAGTTTTAAAAAGATAAAATTATTTCCTAAAGCAAAATTACAAAACTATTGACCGCTGTGTTTCTATCTTTGCCGTTATCCTTTTCTCAGCTTCTTTTCTTTATAATGTGTTAGAGCATAAATCTTACTCTTTATTTAAAAAATCAACATGATTCTAAGTCTTTTGGTGTGTAATTAATTGTAAATCTTGGACAGAAAAGACAGGATTTCAAAGATGTTGTAATATGGTCCGCTTATAGAACTCACTCAGCCATGGTCTGCAATTGTAGATCCTTCTTTTCCCTGCATGTTTAGAGATGTGTTGAAGCCATAAGGTCACTGTTGTTCACCAATAATAATGATTTCCATTTAAGCCATATTTATTAAAGACTGGGATATTTCTCAAAGTTAATCAAACTAAACAATGTCAGTATTTTACTGTATTCCTATTGTATTCCTCACTGTCTATGCTGAAATTTTATTTTGATTTTCCAAGGTAAAGCAATCTCCTGTGCTTCAAAACAGAAGCAAAATTGCTAAAGTGAATAATGTGCCTTAATCTATGCAATGCCTCCCTTTCTTTCTTTACACGTGTATTTTTAGCATGAGTGACAAAGGACAAACTGTCTGAAAACAAAAAAATACCTGATTTCTTGAGAGAAAAAAAAAGCAGCACAGTGCAAAGTGCATGCATTATTTCTTTTCTCCCTGACTCAATCCTATCTACTGCTTATTAGTAAAAGTATAACTCTAGCACCTATGAAAGTCACAAGGCTACTGTTGCTTCAGCAAGTGGCTGAAACATAGGTACTAAATAATTAACTGCTACACTGATAAATGTGGAGGGTGGTGGGAGGCCCAGAACTCCCTTGCTGGTCAACAAGCAAAGTGTTGTAAATTCCTTGCAACCAGTCAAGCAGTTTCGTACTCTATGGAATGGAAGGATTGCTACCTAGGAAAGGTCTTGGAGGTGAAGTAGGTTGTAGCAGCCTAGAAGGTAAGGGAGCTGTTTTGTATGCCTCAAACACCTATAGTTGTAGAGCCAGCCAAGGATGGTTGATAAAAATGTGATGCAAGAAAGAGCAATATGTGGCTGAAGAAGCGGGCCATACAGAGGGCAGCATTTTCCTGGGACAGACAACGTTGTTCTGCCTCCTGGAGATAAGCATAACACGGTACAGTGCAAACACAGATATGAGGTCAAGAAGTGGGCATGGACTACAGGGGATGATCAAGACCACCAAACATCCACAAAGCCCTCTGATCCATTTTTATAAAGGTCTAAAAAAAAACAGACTATGCCTGATAACTCATTTGTATAGAAAGTGAGAAACATATCTTCAGGGCATGGAAAACTTACCTATAAAAACTTACCTTTCAGAGCCCAGATGGCACCCACAAGACCCTTAACATCTCAGCTGGAATGATACTGGAGGCAGGATTGTTGATCTCTTTTTCACTCTTCCTTTCTTTCTCTCTCTCCCTCTTTAATCCATCTCTGTCTCTCTGTTCCTTTTCACCCTACCTTTCTGTTCAAAATCCGCTGCCTCTTTCTCATAAGGAGAGATCAGGGACAAACACACCAATTTCCATGTCAAGTGTGCAATTTACTAATAAAACTTTGTAAGCTTTTGTAGACCCTATGACTTTTATCATTCCTTTCCGTCATGACCATCTATAAATCTTGTGTGCTCCCTTCCCCTTAAGAGTGGGATGCCACACAGATGCAAAACAATGAAACATTGAGAAAGACTGAAAAGAAACACAGGAAAGTCTTTGGGCAACATTTGTGCCACTTGGTCAAGCATATCAAACCAAAGTCCTAAGGAGAGCCCCTTAAAAATTTGTTGTGTAAAAATATGCAACTTGCATTCTATTTTTGTCTCAGATCGCTGGAGTTTGTTCATTTTAGGATTAACACAATGTGAGTCAAAATGTTCTCTACATAATAGCAATCCAGGGTTCCACACACTTTCCTTTTCTATGTTAGATTCAGAGGCTTGGGATGCAATAGATGACTGTCCAGACTGCAAGAAATCCTAACTTGGGCATCTGTTGCTGCCTTGTGAAAAACAGAGCATTTTACAGATCTGATGTGGCATCATTAAACTGTAAAAGCAGGAAAAGCAGCTCTCTAGACTGCTCTTTGTTGTACAGCTACTGACAACCCAGGAAAAAATATATTTGCAGTTGTGTGTACTCGGAACCATGATGTTCAAAACAAAAGAAAAGTGAAAAGGAAAATATCTCATCTGTTTAGCATTGACTTCTAAATACTTTTTTGTATAGAACAGCAGACTGAAAAAACACCTTTCTCAGCTGTCATTTAATGCAAAAGCTGCAACTCTTAACTATCAAGTAAGTGCAAAACTTTGTTATAGATGAACCGATTGTAATAACCACGAATAATAAACATTCTGACCTCTCAAGAGCATTATTACGCACAACTTTCAATTCCTATTTATGCACAACAAAGTGTATGTGAGACATCCACACTGAAAAGACAGAATTTAAAAATACCATTTTTAGTAAAACTGAAACATTATAATCCCTGAGTTTGTATTTTATAAATGTATTTTAAGGAAACCAATTCTCATATAATGTGCTTAAAGAAATAAATCTGCATTTAGGCATGATGATTTAGGTACTTAAATATACCTTAGGCCCATTAGTTTTATAGCTGAGGGCTAGCTTATAGCAAACACAAACAAATCATGATACTTGGATCAGAACCACCAGAGGGTGATTCCTACTTTAAAAATGATGGTGATAAAGTGCAGTGAAAGAATATAAAGCAATGTAATGCAGCTTTCTTTAAAAATGCACACCATTTCATCATATTTCATAATATAACACATGTCCAGCTATTGTAACTGAAAATCATTTTTCCATTTGCCTTGTCTGTTTCGATTTGAGAGTGTTCTTCTGCAATTTTGTAGGTTATCCTAGTGGAAAATTTATTTAGGAAGAAAATTTTAAAATATTCAAGAGAATTCAGCAAAAGCCTCAGTTATATTTGTAGCATATGCACTATTCTTTTCTCACATGCCTCAGAAAAGAATGCATAGAATTACATTTTTTTTCTAGAGAAACAAACAAAAAATAAATGGAAAGGGTGCAGTACAGAAAAATGTATCCATTAAGAATGGATACAAGAATGTCAGATGTATAAATCCATATGGAAGAAAGCAGTTTATATATATATATTTGAAAACAAAAATGTCTACTAGATTGATAGCTGCCTGGATACCTACAATTATCTGAAGAAAGCTGAAAATAGATGCTAAGGATTAAAAAAAATATTAATAATAGTTTTAACTTTCTATAAGAAAGTTATGAGACAAGTTATAAGTTTTAGATTAATCTTAATAAAACCAATGGTAGCACCCTTTGTCAGGATTCAATAGCTTTTTGTCCCAAAGGAGACTGTGGAACACCTGGTGTGAAATCTTATAAATGCAAATTTTAAGATAGCTTTAGATTTCATTATCTGATAACAGATCATATCTTATCTTTCTACCAGTAAGCCTAGTCCTTTATTTTACATGCAGATTCCAGTAGTGGAAGCTGAGCCTCACATACTGAACTTGGGATATAGCTCCAGAGGAACACATTGTCCTTGGAACATGAACTCAGGATCTATCCATAACAGTGTTAGGATCCTGGGGTCATTCATAGACTTCATCATCCCCTCCCACCACCTCCAGTGCTGTGGCCACCCCACCCATGGCCCAGGACCACATTTTGATTCCTCCCAGAGCTGTTAGTCTGTGCTCCAGAACCCCCACAGCAGCTCAGCTCTCCAGCACTGTCTCTGGCCCTGATCTATACCACAGCTTTGTCTCTTGATCACCCTCCTTTAACTCAGACTGGAGCCCCTGGATGCATTCTAGACCTGTGCACTACTGGTCATCCCAGTGGCTGTCAAAGCACCCTTCTGTCACCACCTGTGCTCTGCCAGACACACTCAGTCCCTGAAAGATGGCACCCCTTCAGTGGAGCATCTCTCTTATGAGGAAAGACTGAGAGAGCCAGGCCTGTTCAGCCTCCAGAAGAGATGTCTCAGAGGGCACCTCATCAAAGTCTGCAGTCTGAAGGGATGGACCAGGCTCTTCTCAGTGGTGCCCAGAAGTAGGACAATGGGTAGAAACTGGTGCATGGGAAGTTCCACCCGAGCATATGAACTTCTTTACTGCGCAATGGGTGAGCACTGTAACAGACTGTCCAGAGAGTTTGTGGAGTCTTCCTGACTGGAGAGATTCAAGAACCATGTGGACACAATCCCGTGCCATGTGTTCTAGGATAATCCTTCCTGAGCAGAGAGGTTGGACCAGATGTGGTCCGTTCCAACCTGGCCCACTCTGTGATTCTACAAACAAAACATGGGACGCTTGTCCTGGCTAAAAGAAGCAAATATTTAATGTTTTACCTTTATGTGAGAAGAATATGAGAAAAAGACTGCAAAATTCAGTTTTGCAGAAGCATTCAAAGGTAAGAAACAGCCATTTTGTCTTGTAACGGGTTTCCTATAATGACACAGCCATATTCAGGAAGAGTGCAAATACTGCACTTTGTATCTTTCTTGGTTTAATTTCAGCCAGCAACTAAACCACACAGCCGCTCTGCAGTGTGATGACAGTTTAATAATTGAAATACAGTAAAATATTGTAGTAATAGCGATAACGACAACAACAACAACAACAACAACAATAATAATAATAATAATAATAATAGACTGACTGATGCCATGCTATCCCCAGGTAGCAAGCATCCTTAAACTAACTGCCTCCAGTTTGTGTAATGGGCATGGCATTCTGTAATACAGAATATCCCCTTGATGAGTTTGGATCAGTTATCCTGGCTATGCTTACTCCAAGCTTCTTGTGCACCTGCTCGCTGGCAGAGCATGGGAAACTAAAAATTGCTTGATTTAGAGAAAGTACTACTTAGCAATAAACAAAACATCAGCATGTTATCAAAAATATCCTCATACTTAGTCCAAAACATAGCACTGCATCAGCTACTAGGAATAAAATTAACTCCCTCCCAGCTGAAATCAGGACAGCGTCTCACAACTATGAATACATGCCAAAGACCTAGACAAAAGAAAATATATTTTGCACAAATGCAAAAATATTTTAAAAGAAGATACTGAACCACTGATGTTTGTATGAAATTATCTGATTTTTATCAATTGTATGACAAGTGATCTTCTGTTTGTACTAAACTCTTCCCTCAACAAAACAAAAAATATATTGTCATACCATAACAGAAGCCATGTTGTTGAATCCTTGATAGAAAGAGAAAAACATAAAGAAGTAGACAATATACATCTAATTTAACCCAAGACCAGATTATCACCTACAGGTCACTGGCTGCAAAAAACAAACTGAAAATGAACACACAAACACACACAGAGATATAAGCTTGTCAGAGGGCCAGAATAGTGAGTATGTAGAGACATACATATATATATGTGTGCAAGTAGTCTGCCTTTACTGCAACTGTCTAGTACCAAAAAAGGACAATTACTCAGGTACACTGACAGTAAATAGCAAACAAGCCAAGACTCCAAGGTACAAGTATAAAACTTATTCATCTTCATTAAAATGATATACAGTGGTAGTTCAGGAACAAGATTTTTGTGAGCTGAGAATTTCTTTAAATTATCAGAAGAAAAAAATATACTATATTAAAGAAAATAAAGTATTTGTAAACTGTTGTGAAATTATAAAACAAAGAAGTCTAAGTAAAAAGTTCTAGAAAAGCTCATTGAAAATTTCTATTTTTAGTGTCAAAAATACGTATGAAAAAATATATACCATGTGATACACTAACCAAAATGAAATAAACGTACAATATAGAGTCCAAAACAAAACACCCAGTGTTAAAAAAATAAGAATGAAAAGTAAAAATTGATTGTTTGACATCTTCCTCTCTTGAAATGGACATGCTCCAAATGAAAGATCCAGTTCCAACAAAGGTCTGGTTTCCAGTACAAAGAGTGCTTCATTAAATATTTTCAATCATTTTTTCATTATACAATTCCAATACTGCCTGGCACCTACTCAAAGGTGGAAGAATTGCTTTTGTCTGCAGGAATAGCATATGGTCATCCAATCTCTCCTGCAAGACCTCTTTGGGAGGGACCTGGGGATGCTGATGAACAGCCATGAACATGAGCCAGCGTGTGCCCAGGTGGCCAAGAAGGCCAATGGCATCCTGGCCTGAATCAGAAATAGTGTGGCCAGCAGGAGCAGCACACTGATGGTGATAAGACACAGAACAAGTTGCACATAGAAGCTGTGGATTCCCTATCATTGGAAGTGTTCAAGGTCAGGCTGGATGAAGCTCTGAGCAACCTGGCCTAGTTGAAGAAGTTCCTACTCGTGGTAGGGGGGTTATACTAGGTAGCTTTTAATAGTCCCTTCCAAACAAAACCATCCTATCAGTAGTTATAAACTATTAGATTTAAAACTCTTAATCAGCAAAAATGTGTAAGACTTTATCTGTGTACATTGGGACAGAGCAATCTGTGTGTCTGTTATGACTTTGCTACAATAAAATCGTTAAAGCTACAGGGGCAATGGTGATCCCATATATTTGTTGTTCTTGGTCGTCTAGGGATACAATGTAATACTTTTGACAATTATACAGTGACAGGTCTAAAAGTGCATTGAAAATAACATAAATATAGTCTCATCAGTTGTTGCCGCAGAATTAAATGCAGCCCATCTGATAAAAAAAAAGGAGATAAAAAACTATTACTTCTTTCTTATTAATAAAATTTTCTTATTAATCTTACCAAAAAGAATCTTCATACATTCAGCCTACATGTCTGCATAATGTGAAGTTAGCAATAATCTTAAGAAGAATCAGTCATACATATCTATTTATAAATGAAACTTCTCTGAGAACTTGCTTGTTTTTACCTTGTGACTTCTGTCTTTTTCCTCAGTGATCTGAATGCTTTCCAAACTCTGCTATTGAACTTCATTAAAATAAAGCCCACAGTGCACAGCCTAGCTTGCATCTTAGCACAATAAAGATGTAAAATTTATTATGTATGCATAGGACAATCTAAATAAATCATGACTTAAATGTCTGCAATCTCCAAGTTAAATAACCTAATTTACTTGGAAACAATGTGTACAACTGAAACATAAATTATATAATTCCAGAATCAGGAATATAGAAAATAATTTTTGTTTATTTGGGTAATTTTCTTGCCCTTAAATCAAAGGAAATTAGATAAAACTTCATCCTCCAGACTTTTTGTATCCAAAATTACTTCGTATTTCTCTTATTCCTTTTCTAACTAAAACTTATTTTTCCATTTATTTTCCTCATCACAAAACAAATGCAGTTCCTAAAACCTTCATATTTTCTTCTCATATCTCAAATCTTACCAGCAATTCTATCAAATTTTAGTATACATGGTTTCTTATTTTCCATCCTTCTAGAATCAAGTGTAAAGGGTCCAATGAAATACTTATTTGTATTGTATATTTTATCATCATAGACCCAGATAAATTACATTCATTAATTTCAAAATGTCTTGCAGCAAATACTACATGAACTATACAGTTTTCCATTTTCACACATAATTTCTTTTTCTCAATCTTTTCCTTCAGCTAGCTTTCCATGTTACCTTCTCATGCTTCCCAACTGTCCTTGTGTTAGGCAGGACAGAGACAATTTTTTCGCAGTAGCCATGAGGAGGGGGACTTTGCAGCCATGTGGGCATGTCTAGGTTGTTATTCTATACCACCTCACTTCATCACTAGGGTGGGGAA
Organism: Pyrgilauda ruficollis; assembly: GCF_017590135.1. Taxonomy (NCBI): domain Eukaryota; kingdom Metazoa; phylum Chordata; class Aves; order Passeriformes; family Passeridae; genus Pyrgilauda; species Pyrgilauda ruficollis. The sequence goes on along the minus strand of NW_024519207.1, from coordinate 9,839,034 downwards.
GTAAGGGATTTCTCCTTCTGAGAAGGAGCTGAGCTTGCAGTTGGGGGGCAAAAGCATAGGCATGTAGGGTTTGCTATGCAATGGCTGCTGCCATTGTCCATTGTCTCAGCTTGGTTGTGCACGTAAATCATCCTCTCTTTTCTATTATCAGTGTTGTTGCTGCTACTGTTCAACTTCTTATCTCATTGCTTTTTCCATTAAATCATAATCTCTGCCTTTTGTGTCTCCCACCAGAGCGGGGAGGGGAGCAGTTTGTGGTTTTCTTTTTAGAGGAATTACTAAATTGAGGAAGACCATTCCTAAATCATGACATCAACCTCTTCCACAAATAATGCAATTGATGTTTTCTCCCATTGATTGTCATCTCCATCATCTTCTTCACAGCACTTTCCTCCTGCTTGTATTTCAAACTGTTTAGACGTGCCATACCTTGCAGCTAATCCTCCTGATGCTATCTATCACTGTCCTCATCTCCCCTCTGAAATCTGCTGCCCTTCCTGGAACACAAGGAACAGGAGATGCAGCATCCTGAAAGGACTGCAGACACAGCAGCCATGCACAAAAAATAGGAGCTGACAGCATCTGAGTGTAGTCATAACCAAGTTATGCAGCGAGTTACAGCCATATTTGAAGAGACGCTGAGATTTCTAGCCAGGAAATACATGATCTGGGCTATAGCATTGGGCATGAAAAGACAAGAGCATGTTCACTCACAAAATAGACATGCTGGGTCTGAAAGTCAAAACTAGTACTTCATATGTGCAAGTAAGGCAAACCACAGTAATACCTAATACGAATGCCAAAGTTTTTTATAGTTCACATAATAAGTAAGAATATTGAGAATCTTCCACAATCAGGGACAGATAGCATAAATAATGGGGGGTTGTATGAAATCTAAGTTTCATACTAACACTACTAAGTGTTTTTATTTCTCAGTAGAAAAATTAAAATATTATGCATATTAAATTCAGCATATGCTTCAGTAAGATTTCACAGTAATTTTACACATTTCAATTATACAGAAGGCATGAAATCCCCGTTGTGAAAATAAAAAGATAAAAACATTTTGTAAGCACTGACAATGCATATTTAAGCAATAAAAGAAAAATTAAATCTGAGCAAAGTATTGTGTTTCTGGATACAGATGTGAAACGACGGGTTTATTATTGCACCGCATCACTTTTCATTTGTGCCCTAAAAAGCTTTCTCTCCTTTACTGTTTCCAGTTAATGGCACTGTTGTATCTCAAGCCCACTAAAAGGGAAGGAAAAAAGATTAAGTGGCTTATAGTTGAATCATGCTACACTGATCCTTTCATGAGCTTGGTTCAGTGCCATGAAAGCAGAAAAAAACCTCTTTGGCTGCTGTGGAAATGGTGAACATAGGATTGAATGCCAGTCCTGGGTTTGATCACCAGCACTGCACTTCCTTGCCAACAGACTCTGTCCACAACCCTTGGGAATATCACCAAGTCTTGTCCCACAACATAGTCAGGGTGTGACTGTGTTACACACCTTGACATGACAATTGGGAAGAACTCTTTAATCACATCATTTAGATAGGGCCTTTGAAACCTGGGAAGGACAACTCAGACCAAAAAAGTAGGTTATCTTGTGCGGGAAGCTGAGTTCTTCTACAGGTAAACTTCTCTAGGTGACTGCCTCTGTTCCTCTATGAGGAAAACATGTTGGGTATCAATAAGAATAAAATATAGTATATAAGGAACAAATAACATCTGGCTGTGTAGTCATATATTCATTCATTTCATGTTATTCTGAGTATAGACGTTGTTTGAAAAGATGGTAAAATCAGCATCCTCTACATTTTATTCATTAGCTTGGGTTGCTGGCACAAGTACTGTAAGACCAGCTTCCTTGTGGAAGAGGATAGCTGTAACCACAGACTCAAGGGGAGAGATGGCACTGTGCCTTCAAAATTGTGCTGCTGTGTAGCTAATGAAGCAAGGAAGGAGTCAAGAGGGAGGCACAGGTGGGTCTGACCTTGATGGATTAGAGCTAATACCACCTTCTGGTTCTTAATATACAATTTATATACAAGCTGTGACTTGTCACATGGTATTTACAGTTCAGAATTGCAATTTGTTATGTTCTGTTCATTCCTGGGAAAAGCCTTGGGTATGCAATTATAGTTCAGTTTCATAGTTGCAAACATGCTCCCTTTTTATTCTTAGACAGCTGAAAAAGTTTACATTTAACATACAAAGGGAAAATTCCTCTTCTTAACCATTTTTGGAGAAGTAACATTTCTTTTTTTAAGCTAAACTGTTTCATGTTGCTGTACAATTAGTTATACCACATTTTAAATAAACAGTCTCAACCAAGATTTCTTATTTTAGAAACCAAAAATACTATCAGGTGACTTTATTTATAAATTAACCATCCAACTATTTACAGAAGAGGCCTGTTAGACTACAAATATAACAAATAAATGTACCCTAGAAGCTCTTCTATTCATAAGTATTTATGAAACAACCAAAATATTTTAAACAAACTATTTTCCAGCAAAACTTATTTCATTGGATTCTCCAAAACCAAAATGATCTGCAAAAACAACTTTTTAAAAAGAATGTTCCTGGAACTTTCCACATCAGGTCAAAAGAGAAGCTTTCTTTGTGAACAAAGGAGGGCACACAAAAAGGGCCAAGAAGAAGGAAGTTTCTCTTCATAGAGTATTTTATCTTCTGTATTTTAGAAAACTGTCATACATGTTACTCATTTCTGAGATCCTGTTGGAATAATGTCATTGCCTGGCCATTGATCTTCCATTGCTCATGAAATTTTGCATTCTAACTAAATATTTTGAAAAGTAGCAATTAACAAATGCTTTACCATAGCTCCAACTAAAAAGTTCTCATCAAGAATTGCACACCAAATATTTTCAAATATTCAGTTCTACTACTTTGTAAAATAAATCACACAAACATCTTCAACTAACCAGAGGTTTCCAAACTGCATTCTAGACACAGCAATTGGGCCTATGAGTCAGTAGTGTAGATTTGTGGGCCAGGAGGATATATTCTCCTTAAAGCTCTGCATGTCTTTATCTAAGTTTTGTTTCAGTTAGGCAAAATGCTCCCTTCACTTAAACAAAATAGCTATTAATAAATACGCTTCTATTCATATGTATCCTGCATATAAGCAATTTTTTCACTTTTAATAAAGGTTGCAAGCAGCTTAGGTATAACAGGTTGTGTAGCGTGATAGGTTTTTTGTTGTGCGTGTCTGCCCAAGCATGGGAGAATTCTCCCTGCATTTCACTTAAATACACTTCTGATGGCGATTCTATAGTTTAGGGCATGTAATCAAGGCACAGACAGCACACAGCTGATACCATCACTGAGGAGAAAGGATCCCAACGGTCACGAAACTTGCCGATTATCTCTGTGTGAGTGTATCGGGAAATGGCTAGGGCACAGATAGGCTGGGCATACACTGCTTGGCTTCTTACTCTTCTGATCTCAAGAGGATGGGTCCTGGGACATAGCACCTACCCCTTTCCCAGACAACGTCAGGCACAGTTCAAGGACAGCTGAAGACAAGGACTACTCCATTTCAGTTTGGTTTAGGTGTAGCCACCTCACTTTGGTGTGACCTTTGCTGTGTGGTCACGACAAGGTGCCAGGACATTTAAACCCATTTGGCTTCAGAACTAAATCCAGAGGCCCTGAACCCATTTATTTACTAGTACATGCATAGCATTCCTCTGTCCCCTCAGCCTCTCAGCAAATACAGGAATCAGAATTTGCTCATCTGTTGCAGACTACTTTGCTTGTCAAAGAAGTCTTGCCTGGTCTGTTTCTGTACCACATCTTCCATGGATGAGTGGTTTTCAATCACTGTTAGGCAGAAATTGTATCTCTGAACACAGCTGTGCTATGTGCAGCCACCTGACAACAAGTTTCAGCAACATTAAAGTATTACTAGCCTAGGATCCACAGAAAATGTCTGTCTCCTGCTGCTGAGATGAAGTAATTGGCCCATCAGGGGTTGTCTGCCTTCAGGGAGATTCAGCTGATACAGCTTGATTGTTTCCATTCTCCCCTCTGCCTGCCTATTTACTCCTAACACTTTATCCAAATTCTCTCTCTTTCTCATCTCTGTTTCCCATCCCAGCATCTGATCCAGGAGTTGTTTCTACTTCAGAGTTATTTCAGGCAAGCTCTCACCAGAAGAAATGGAAGAGTTAGATTTCTTTCATCTCTGCACCAGGAAGAATAGAGGCTGAAGGACCACATTTGGACATTTCAAAATTTCCAAACATGTGTTTTGAGCCTAGCAGAAGACTTCAAAAGGGAACAGAAAACTTTTCCCTTTTTTCCATATCAGTTTCTTCATCTCTAAAGTAATAATAATAAAAAAGCCAGGATTTTATGTTAATTATGAACTCTTATTTTTTAAAATAATATCTCAACTGGTGTTAGCAATTGGAAGCTCCCCAAAGCTTAGTGGATTACTTATTTACAAAACTTTGACTAATTAGTATCTACAAGGAGAAATACATTAAAGCAGAAATCAGCATTAAGTCTTTTTAACAGCTGCCTATAGAATAAATATATGAGGTGCAGAGAATTACTTATTTAAAAGTGCCTACAAACCATAAATATAATTCTTGATGAATCATGTTCAGAATTCTTCAAATTTCATTACTTCCAAGTGTTAATCTCAGCCATCCATCTAATTTTTGTATACAAGGTATTGTGGAAAAAAACCTAAAACCCAGAATTCTTAAATACAAACATATAAATCTTAGCATTGAGAATTCTTTTAATCTCCAAACTTGGTAACAAATATAGTGAGACTCCTACGGTGCTTTCATTTCTGTAACAGGCACTAATTTGATCTTCACATGAGCTGCATTCTCACTCTGTTGTGGCAGCTTTGTATATATGTGCAGAAGAAAAATCCCTGGACAGTTCTCACAAATTCAGGAAGAGGTGCAAATTTTAGGAGGAACCCTGGCATACAGCACTGGATGACCCAGTAGATGTGCCTGTTGACGGCTTTCCTTATGGTTGAACTGCATCCAGCCATCACAGGGCTCTGAACAGGTTTTAAAACTCTATGCTCTGTGTTATGAAGACTTTATGATCATCTTGCTCTTATAGGCAGCACTAACAGCTCTTGAATTAGCAGAAAATACATTTAAAACTTGTAAGAAAGAATAGTTGAGCTTCATATCAATATTCTGATCATCCAGAAAATGAATGTTAGCACCGTTTGCTGTGAACACAGTTTAATTTTGCCCTGGAGACAGAGGCTGAAGTTCCAAAACATTTGGCTGTCATCACTAGTGTTCACAATTACTGCATAAATCAGCCATAGTCATCAGTGAGGATTTGAAACATAATACAATAAATAAGAGTAAATCACGGACCTGTTTTAATGGATATGGCTAAGAATATAAGTCCTGCAACAGCCTTGAGGAAAATAACAGTGAGACTGCTGCTAAAAGGCTTTCTGCATGCATGATGTTAAAGGTTTCATGGCCCATGTCTTATGTCCAGGACTGCTCCATGCCTGTGGGCAATACTGGGACAGGCAGCATTGCAGGTGTGGTAGCTGGACGCCAGGTGCCCACCAAAGCCCCTTTATCACTGCTCTACCACTCCTCTCCACAAGTGGTCAAGGGAGAGAAAACATAACCCAAGGACATGAGCCAAGGACAGGGAGAGATCACAAACCAATTATCATCAAAAGAGATTCAGCTTGGGGATATTAATGAACTTATTGCTAATCAAAATCACAGCAGGAAAATGAGAAGTAAAACAGATATTAAAAATACCTTCCCCCCACCCCTCACTCGTTCCCAGTCTCTACCTCCTCCCTCCTCTCAGGCAGTGGGATTTATGGTCAGTTCACTACACCTTGGTTTTACCACAGCTCAAGGAGAGAAGTCCTTCCCCTGATTCAACACAGGGTCCATCCCAAGGGAGACAATTCTCCATGAGCTTCTCCAGTGTGAGTCCTTCCCACAGGCTACAATCCTTTCCAAACTGCTACAGCATGGGTGCCTTTCCACGGGGTGCAGTCCATCACAAACAACCTGCTCCAGCATAGGTCCCCCACAAGGTGACAAGTTCTACCAAGAAGCCTGTTCTAGCATGGACTCCTCTCTCCATGGATCTGCAGGTCCCTACACCCTCATTGACCTCCATGAGCTCCAGAGGCAGGGCCTTCACTACAGGCTACAGGGGAATCTCAACTCCAGCGCCTGGAGCACCTCCTCCCCTGCTTCTCCACTAATCTGGGTGTCTACACAGTTGTTCCTTTCACATATGCTTACTCCACTCCTCTCTGAGAGCAATTACCTCTGTGCAATAATTTTTTTCCTTCTTAAATAGGTTATCAGAGAGGCATCACTATCATCTCTGATTGACTTGGCTTTGGCAAGTGGCAGGTTCATCTCGGACCTGGGTGGCATTGGCTCTGCTAGACATGGGAGAAGCTTCTGGCAGCTTGTCACAGAATTTACCTCTGTAGCATCGTGGCCCTCGCTACCAAAACCTGTCCACACAAACCCAGTACAGCAGGGTAGGCATGAAGGAAGCAGGTGAGTGTACTCACCCTCACTGGGCTGGCCTGAAAGAGTGGCTGAACACAGCTGCACATCCATGAGAACTTACCTTTTTCTTTTTTAATAGACTCATTGCTATGTCAGTGTTACATTTTTAAGAGAACTGCTATTGATTTCAATGAAATAGAGTTGATTTCTGATACATGAATGCAAGTCACAGAACTGCATTTTAGCAACACATAGTAAGAAAACAAGAAGGAAGTGGTGTGAAATAAACAAAAACATTGTGCTGAATTTTGACCAAGTTAAAACCATGCAAGTGTATAGGCAGTGATTCTTAGTAGATTTCTGTTCAGTCATCTCCAAGAGCACATGAGAAAGAAAAATACTGGCCCATGTCTCCACTGATATCCATTGAATTAGAGAAGTATTGCATTCAGCAGCATTATACTCTACGGGAAAAGAAGCAGGAGGTAAATGGTGGCTAAATAACAGTCTTCCTTAAGGGAGCATAAAACACTAGTCAGAGCAGATTATCACATACCTTGGCTATATAAAAAAATAACTCTCTGCTTGATAAAATTCAATATAAATTCAAACACTCAGTTTCTAAATTCTTAAGAACATGGTTCCACGGTCATCATGATTGTATGACAACACTAAGCTGAAAATAAAAGCAGTACTCCTCAATAAAAAATTACAGTGTTTTTATATTCGGGTTAGTACAGACAAGTATAACTGAAGCGTCAGCTAAGACATTTTAGTGGAAGTGATGTGACATCATCTCAAAGAAACACTGTCAGGGCTGAACTAAATATGGACCAGGTTCCTTACAACACACTACTCTCCCTTAATCCTATCCAGTAACAAGCTATTTCTTACGCTTCCCTTTTACTACTTTGTTTTGTTAATGAGCCCTCTCAAATTTCCAGGTAATGAAAACATCAAAATCTATATTTAACTGGGTTCTTCTTCTTTGAATCTTGCAAAATTCACAAAATAAAATCATGCTTGCATTATATTAATACTTTGCTAATATAAAATGCTTTTTGAAAACTTTAACTATTTTTCCTAGAGGCCAGATAATACTTAAAAAAATATTTTTCTTCTGAAAAAATAACTTGTATGTCACAGGCTCTCTGTAATTTTCTTTTATTGACTTCTCTTATTAGAGGCATTTGCATGAACAAAAAAAAAATACAGGAACTTTATTTCTTTATGAGTTTATGTATCCTCATTTTAAACCATCGTCTTCTATGTATAACAGCATAATCCTGTCTACTGCAATGTGGAGTTATATCACACATGTTCAGTTACTCTATTTTATGATGGAATAAACTGTAAGCATAGATAAACTCTGGAAAGTGGCAGACAAGGAAGGGAAGGGGGTGCTGCAGAAGTGGCTTCTCTGAGAAGCTGTCAGAAGTATTCCAGATGTCCAACAGAGTCAAAGAAATCCACCCCACAGTAGGGATCTGCACTAGGGCAGTTTGTGAAGAAATGTAGCCCATGGGAAGGACCAATACTGGAGAAGTATAGCTTCCCCTAGATGAATCAGTCTTGCTTGTGAGATCAATTACTGAACTAACTCCCTCATTTCAATCCACAATATTTTGTTGTATTTTCTCCTCGATTTTGTTGATGGGGGGGGTATGGTAGAATGGCTTGGTGGGAAGCTGGGGGCCAGTCATGGTCAGCTCACTACAGCTCTTTTGGTATCAACAGAAATTGTAAACTCAAAAATTACCAACCTGACTATTAAAAATCCACTAGGTCTTTTTCTTCTTTTAAAAAAATACATTAAACCTGAACAATTTAGTGTGTATTTTGGATACAGACTTACAGGCTATAGTATCTACTTCTTCGAGACATATTTTTACCTAATCTTTTTATCATAAGCACCTTGTTGACAATAACCAACTCCTACAATAAAAATACAGAAAAACACCTCTACATTTTGCCATCTTTTCAAACCTGACTTATAATAAATCCTTGAACCTAGTTATGAAATACATAGCTTGGACTATTGTCTTGCTTGTTATACTCAATGTAGCAAAATATATTTGTTTAGCTTAACATGGTAGTTTGAGTTTCATAGAAGTTTAGATATTCCTTAGTTCAAAATATTTCAAGAACCAAATCATGGAGGATAGCATCATCCTTATAAATGAAAAAGAATATAGTAATTCCACACTGAATCATTTTAAAATTTGCCCAGATTAAGGATGGTTGGCAGCAGAGGTAAATGAGGGGGAAGGAAGGGTGTCTTAAATTTTTCCTCCCTTTCTCTGCAAGTCGTTTGGCAAAAGTTTTGGTCACCAGGCTTTACAGGCAGATGCCAGAATATTCAACAGATGAGATGCTTAGACAAATCACTAATGTTTAATGCATGATCAGTCATTGGCTACGTTTAGAGAACTAGGGTCTGACGATTTTCCTTGGGAAGTTATTGTGTGGAATTTGTGCTAACATTTCTCTGAGATATTAAAATCTGCAGGATATAGCTACTGATCTTCTCACCACCTCCTATGATATGCATAGCACTTCAGTATCTCAACTAAAATCTTGCAAAGTCTCTGAAGACTAATAAATATTTTCCAATTCCTTGGATTTATTTGTTTACACTATTTTAAATAGGTAGAGATCATAAAAGATAACCCTTCATTCTCCATACGATCTTGACCTTTCTGAATGAGAACTGCCATAAAAGAACATGCTGCAGCGTTTCAAATCTTTATGACAGTGCCTGCCTGACTGTTCTTTTAACAGCTTGCTGGTTTCCTAATGATCCCTCTTTCTGTTTGATTTCTTCAAACCCATTTATTCCCAGGTAGGTATTATTTGCCAAGGACATACACTCTTTGTACAATATGCCTCTTTTCAAAAACTGAATGAAATTATAAGATTTATTAAACTTACTTCTTACGGTATACATATTTATATGTGTATAAGGACTTGGTACCAGTGAGAGAAACAATTTCACAATGTTATTTTGAAATATTACTGCTCAAAAAATTTGGATGTTCAACCACTTAAGTACAAGATATTTGATCACTATAGAAGAGAAATTAAAAATGGATTATACTCCATATTCTTATGTAACAGTTGTAGGCAACAGGGGGACACTTCAGGCTTACCAAACTGAATTTACAGTTTGAAGACACAGTGTCTCTCTGACTTGGAAGATCAGCACAATACCTAGAAAAACCTGGAATATATAAAGGAATTTGTTACCATGCTAGAGAAACAATCTAGTAATGTTATGGTAACTGTCTTTAAGGATAAAGGTACAGCCAGGTTTATACGAAAAAAGAGCCTCTTTAATTAGACCATTTGACACAGTTAGAGAAGACAGATGCAGAAAATCTTTAAATCCTGAAAATTTGCATGCTTGGAAGCCTGTCAGCCATTCAAGCCATTCAGCTAGTTTATTAAAGCTTATTACCTTTGCCAAAACAAAATGAAGCATAGGTGAAAGGCTGATAAGATCTCAAAAGACAGTATTATATACTTACGGAAGTGCTGCCTGCATTTATTATTTTTCTTTGTTTATACTTACTTTTCAACCAGACTCCTGAAGTCCTGCAACCACTTATGCCTCCATTCAAGACAGAGGTAACATTAACGATGGCAAGGGCAGGGAAAATAAGTGGGTTTGTGTTAGAAGTGCTACAATTGCCTTAATGAAAGAAGCTTCTTTCTAAATCTTTTCCTCTAATATCTCTGTCAAGAGAAAATACTATTCTATGAATGCATTATTTTCTAATGCATATGAAAATGGCACCCTGATTTATTTCAGATTTTCTAAATTAATGAAAAATAAACCCTAAATATATCAATATAAATAGAGAGAAAACATTTTCAAATTGAAAAAACAAAGCAAAACAAAAAAAAAAAAGGTTTAATTATTCCTCCACTAGGGAGGACATAAAATTGTACTGAGTGAAAGAAATAGGTATGCAAATTACAAATGCATAACTGGATGCCATTTACTTTTAATGTCTGACCTCTAATTTTCAGAAGGAGTCCATTTAATTAAGGGATGTTATTGTTGTACTACTCATTAATTCCACGCTCTTAAAATAACGACTGTTCAGCACCTGATCTGTTAGACTGAGCTTCCCATTTGACTTCCTGCTTTCCAGAACTATTTGGTCTATTAGCTGTTCACAAAAGTCCTGATCCATTTTAGCTGTCCTAAGAAAAGGTGAGCCTCTCTTACAGGCAAACAGGAAATAAAAGCAGCTAGATTCCTCTCTTATTAATTCCAATTCTTTTTCCTGATGAAATAAATCCCCCAATAACTAGTACTAGCTACAGTAAAAAGAGAATGTTTTAAAATATGAAATGAAGTCTTTATTTCAGAATAAAGTGGCACACACATCATCATATCACATTTATTTGGTCTCATCAAACTTATTTGGTCTCAGTGTGTCTTACATAAGATAATGAAGCAGGGAGATCCTAGGACTGTGAAGCATTCATAATGAAAGCATTTCATTTCAACCAAGTTACTCACTATGTGACAAGCGGTAGAGCCAAAACAGTACTTCAGTGATGCCTTTTTTCATTGCTTTTTTTTTTCATTCTGTGTGATGAGCCAGATAATACAAGTCATGACTACTTATTCAGTACATAGGAAAGCAAGAAAGGACACCTGGATATAAAAAAATCTTTAAAAAATTTAAAAATTAAAAAAAAAAAAAGAAAAGATAAAACATTGCATAGAAGGGGGGAAACCAATACAAAAATTATTAATTTTTTGCATTAGTTTTCATATTACCTGCTTCATTTTCAATGTGGATTTAGCTGTACTGCAAATTTACCGTTCCATCATCATAATCTCCAAAAATTGCAGTTAAACACTTAAAAATTGTGTCCTTGTAGTCATTTCTGTCTGAGTTTCTGGTGCTTAATTGTAGAGGTTCATCTTGAATTCCCACACTGACATTAGCTAAGACAGAAGAAAAGGTCATAAGAAGCCATCAGCATGGATTCACAAAGGGAAAATCCTGCTTGACCCAGCTGATAACCTTCTGTGATGACATCGCAGGATGGGACAATGGGACAATGAGGGGAGAGCAGTGGATCTTGTCTACCTCAACTTCAGCAAGGTTTTTGAAAATGTTTCCCATAATATCCTCTTAGGTAAGCACAGGAAATGTGGATTAAGTGAATGGACACTGAATTAGATCCAGAAATGGCTGAATGGCAGAGCTCAGAGGGTAATGATCAGCAGAGTACAATCCAATTGGAGGGCTGTAGTCAGTGGCATTCCCCAGAGATAAATTCTGAGTCCAGCCTTATTCATCTTGTTTGCCAATGACCTGGATGAAGGGACAGAATGTGCCCTCAGCAAGTTTGCTGATGATATGAAACTGGGGAGTGTGGCTGACACACCGGAAGGCAGAGCTGCCATTCAGTGGGACCTTGATAGGCTGGAGAGCTGGGCAGAGAGAAATCTGATGAGGTTCAGCTGGGGCAAGTGTCGGGTCCTGCACCTGGGGAGGAATAACCAGCACAGGCTGGGGGCTGACCTACTGGAGAGCAGCTCTGCTGGGAAGGATCTGGCAGTATTGGGGGATGAAAAGCTCACCGTGAGCTGGCAGTGCCGCTGTGGCCAGGAGGGCCTGTGGTGTCCTGGAGTGCATCAGGAAAAGTGTGGCCAGCAGGTCAAGGGAGGTGATAGCACCCCTCTGGCTGGCCCTAGTGAGGTCACATCTGGAGTGCTGTGCCCAGTTCTGGGGTGCCCAGTACCTGAAAGACAAGGAACCACTGCAGAGGGTCCAGCAGAGACCAAAACAATGATGAGGGGCCTGGAGGATCTTTTAGGAGAAGAGACTGTGAGAGCTGGGCCTGTTTAATCTAGAGAAGACTGAGAAAGGATCTCATCAATACATTAATATCTCAAAGGCTGTTGCCAAAAGGAGGATTCCAGACTCTTTTCAGTGGCGTCCAGCAATGTAATGAGGAGCAAAGGCCATAAACTAAACCACAAGAAGTCCCACCTTAGCATGAGGAAGAACTTGTTTATGCTGAGGATGGCAGAGCACTGGAGCAGGCTGCCCAAGGAGGTTGTGGACTCTCCCTCTCTGGAGACATTCAAAACCCACTTGTACGTGCTCCTGTGTAACCTGCTCCAAGTGATCCTGCCTTGGCAGGGGAGTTGGACTTAATTATCTCCAGAGGTCACCTCCAAACCTAAAAATTGTGTGATTCTGTGAAGATATAAATAAAACAATTACTTCAAGATAAATCATCCACTTTATTTTACAGATTAAAGATATTTTGCTATTTTTAAATTTTCTGTGGAAGAGTCATTGTTCTGAGTTGGCAGGGACCTACAAGGCCCATCAAAGTCCAACTCCAGACCCTTTACAGTACAGCCCAAGAATCCTACCACACACCTGAGAGCATTTTCCAAACCCTTCTTGAACTCTGTCAGGCTTGGTGCTGTGACCACTTCACTGGGTAGCCTGTTCCAGTGCCCAATCGCCCTCTGGGTGAACAACTTTTTCCTGATATCCAACCTAAGCCTCCCCTGATACAGTTTCATGCCATTACTTTATTATCTAAACTACTAAGGCAAATCTCTACTCTTCCACACATTCATATAACCTCAATAGTGTCAGTGCCTTTAAACCTACAAGACAAGCCTGTTCTTTGATAGAAAATCTGTACAGTGTTGATCTGTAGGTCTAAGACAGGTAGATCTTAGGTCCCATTTCTATGAAGAAATAGCCAGAAACTACACCACAGAAATACCGTACATAAGACAAAAGCTAGTTAGGCTGCAAACCACAGAAAGCATAGTGGGACACAACAGAGAGAATTCAGCAGCCTAGTGAGTAGGTCAAGAACATATCCATACCAAAAATGAATAGCAAATATTCAGCCATCAAAAGTGTTTTTGAAGTATGACATACAGTCTGAAGAATGCTATCCCATTCTCTTCAAAATTTATTATATTTTCATGAGTCTAATCAAAATTTGTAGATCATGTTGGATTATTTTAGGGTATATACTTTTATTCTCTGATTATCAGTAGAGAAAATTTTGCAGAAATAGTTTATCGCTTACAGTGGAAAGCTTAACTATAGGACCACAAGTCTCCTTCTCTATTCACCTATTATGTATTTTGATATTTCATTCTACCATAGACATCACTGCAAGTATTCTACACCTTGACAGCCTGCTTAGTAAGAATTCACTCTCCTTCTGTACTCACAAGAGCATCTGATTAGATACTGTAGTATGTTAAAGTATGGATTATCACCAGAAAAAATAACATTTTCCTTCTTCTGAATGGAGACATTTATAGTCTCAATCTGCTAACACATACCATTCTGTCTCTGTATCAACTCTAGTTTCTCTAGTTTTGCAACTTTATCAAAAGAAAAAAAATTGAGAGATACAGTCAAAGTAAAATCATGTACACTAAAATATGGCCTGGAGTGAGATATTATAGAATTTCTAAGGAAAAATTTCTCACATTCTTCAAGAGATTAAGTGAATAGTGGTGTTAAGGAAAAATCTCCAAATCAAAGTTGTCTGTGCACTATACCTCAGTATCCTCAGATCTTTTTTTCCCTTTGGTTCCAAATTCCAGTGCCCCCATGATGAATAACAAACTGCACAACTTTCCAACATGATTCACCAATTGTATATGCAATTCAGTCTCATTCTTAGAGTTCCAGCAGATTCCTTGAGTCTTCCTTTCCTTAGAGGGAGAGAATAACAGCCTTTTACATCATTTTCCAGCCATTTTTTCCAGCCACAATCTATCTCAGAATACCACTAAAAACAGAACCATTTTTCTTTCAAGGGCAGAAGAACAACATTCTTTTATGTTTCCTCCATATGAATGATAATTTGTGCACTGCATACACCTCTAAATGAATTGTGAATCACTGGAAGTCCTGAAAAATAACTAAGTGTGCATTTTTAAAAGCTATGTAATAAGAGTGACCGCGTAACTTACTGGAGGTATTAAAAGATCCCCTGTGCTATAGCATCTGAAGAAAGTCTGCAAGGTCTACAAGAGATCCTGTTCTGCAAGATACAAGGCAAGGCAGAGCTAATCTATCATGTCCCATAGTTTTGAAAAATTGCTAATATTTGACACTGAGATTATGACACTATAAGGGCATATTATCAAACATTTTGAAAAGTGTGATTTACCACAGCCCTAACAGCATCCCTACCAGTGCTCATTTGTTCTGCCTAGCTGCATCCCATGACATCTCTGATCATGTCATCAGCAAGTCAAATAAAAGCTCTGGAGACATTGAACATGCTGAGATTAGAGAGATTAGAAGCAGATGTGATGCACCAAATATTAAGTAATATTACATATTTGACTGATTGTTGAACTTTGTTCATTTACAGCCAAGTTTCTGTGGCGTATCCTTCTCCTCGAGATTTATGTCCTTATTTGCATGTTAATGTGCTTTGAGTCAGAGCAGATATTCAGTAAGCAGATATGGAATAAAAGCCCCTTTAAAAATAGACCATGAAATACACTCTATGCCTGTTTGTGCAATCTGTAAAGATAATGCTGCAGACTACACTCATAATAAGACTGATATTTAATATATTTTGAATATGACAATGTGATAATATGAAAGGTAGTTCAAGCTCCTTCTAATCTCATTCTCTCTCTCTCAGTAAGAATCATGAAACTCAGACCTGGCCTTTTAATGGGTTAGATTTACTCTATCAGAATATTTAAAGTGCTCTGCCAAAGCCAAATTTAAGAGGCCAGGTGGTACTTCACAAAGAGAAACTGCATAAAATGTAGCTGTAAAAAAAAGGTCTTGACAAAGGTATGTTTCTTGTGGAAGAATATTAGGTACAAAACTGGAACAAGAATGGGATGTTAGGAAGGCTTTTATTTTTGTTGTTCTGTAGGATAAATGCTGAAGGTGTATCAAGAGCATTTGATTTCTCCTTTTGAAAGGAAAAAGCATGGTGGGGGGAAAATGGTGGATTTTCTCTTGGCTAAATGTAAAAATAGCTTCCAAAACAAATGGATTTCCTCAAAGGCAAATCTGATAAATATACTGAAATTACTTTCAATTTCAACTTTTCAATGCTAAATTTATTCCCCTTTCTCCTCTCACAGATTAATTGCATGTGTAGTTTTTGTCTGTTGCTTAATTAGATTTAGGCTTCTCAGAGTGCACAGAAGAAAAAGCAAGATAGCTACACTGGTCTGGCAGAACAGAAGAGGCATTCAGTACAGCTGTGCCAGAGTCTGGAGTTTCATTTCTTGTCAGATTTTTTTTCTGTGTACTTGTACAGACTGAGAGGTTGCCCTCTAAATGCTAAATTAACTCCAGTAGAAGACAAAGCTGACTGTAACCATAGCAGAACAAGAGTTCACAAGGTTTTTTAAATGGAAGTTTCTATTTGCAGAGAAGAGAATGTTTTATTGGAATTATCTTGGTATTCTTACAATACTGGAAATAACAATAAAATGTAATATATCCTTTTGGGAGTAGGAAAATTTTTAAATGGAAAAACACTTCAAAATATGGTAAAAATATGGTGATGGGTAAATCTTTCAAGATAATAAAATATATTCTACACAGATATAAAACTTCAGGATTGCTTAATCTATAACCACTTTCAACCAAAAATATTAACAAGTTTGTTTCTTTGGCTCTGTGATGTAAAAGAGGCCTGATTCAGAAAAAGGAAACATAAGAATTGACAATGCTTTTATAAATAAACTTGGGTTCCTATTCAGAGAGGGAAGATTTCTGAGCTTCCGGGAAATAAAAAGTCACGCAGGAACCACAGTCTTAGGAGAAATTTACAATTCACTTTGAAGTGACCCATGAAAATATTGCAGCCAACAGCAGCTCAGGTAAATCAACAGATAATAAATTCTTTCCCATTTCATCAGGAAAAAAAAAATCTGCTACTGAATATCAGATCCATAACATTCTCAGATGCCGTTTTTGGGTTTTGTCAATGAGATCTTATACAAGACAATTATTTTTTCTATATGCCTAGGAAATAACCCCCTTTAAGTTTTCTGAAGATGCTTTTTTCAGGTTACATGTAAACAAAGGTTCTGTTTCAGCCTCAGGAGAGAAAAGTTCTGCTCATTTAAGTGCTTGGAGCTGTCAAGAAGGTAGATTAGGTGCAGCACACAAAATGAATTTTTGAAAGGATCACTAGCTAAGAACAAATGGTAGTCATTAGAGAAGCCTCCAGCCCAGTTCAAAGAATCTCGTTAGGCCTCCTCTGCTGACAGGCTCATCAGCTGATTGCAAAGAAAAGTTGCTCACAAAAGAAGAAATCATAGCCCAACCATGAAGAAATGCTAGCAAGTCAAAAATTCTCTGATGGCCTTGTGGAAGCTCACACCTTTCATTCATCCTTAATTCTGGTTTCCAAGTATGAACTTAGAGGTAAGAATTTCGTGGACCATAAAAGAGTGAAGCCAAGAGTTTTTAAGTTTAATTGCCCTTACTTGTGTGGCCAAGATGCTTTTATCTTGCTCTAGCACTGTTGAAGCATGTAAATCTTTTAGGTATATGAATCTTGGATTGCTTCTGGAGATGTTTTATTAAGTTTTCCACTGAGTGTGCTGGAACAGATGCACTAAGGACCACTCCTATAATTATGCTGGCATACTTAGCTGAGTAATTAATTCACTGCAGAAAACTATTATTTGACAAAGGCCCTGTTGAGGTAGCTGCTTCAGGCTCTATTGCTTTCAAAACAACAGCTTTTGTGCATTTTCTGCAACTGTATGTACATTTTGCTACTCATGATTCATACATAAATACAATGGCTAAGTCTTTTGTGTTGATGTTGCCAACTTGATTAATTGAGTCTTGTTGATTTCTTCAGTCCTTCAAGTTCTGTCTTAAAAGAAAAGAAATCAAGTTTGAGCTTTCAGTTATGGATGCTTGCTCACTAAGTGTCACAGCAACAACTTCTTCACACTCTCAGCAAGCCAGCACTTCAAAACACACTGGAAAATTTGGTTCATGACTAGAGAAAAATCATGTACTTATATTCCTTTCCCAACATCTCAGATTCTTTTTTCACCCTATATAACTTTCCCCAAGATCCAGAAATACCCTCTGGATCCTCTGAAGTGTAATTTATGTAATTGGTACTGCTAGCAGTACTAAAACCACAGGCTTCAAAGTGGGTTTGCTGCTCCTTAGGCCTGAAGTTTGTCAGGCTTGCCTTGCTTGAAAATATTTTGACCAGTCTTTGCTTTGCTCTAGTTTGTTTAAATGTAGCATGGTTTTAGTTTTTTGGGTTTTTGTTTTCCTAATGAACAAGTGGATTAAACCTAATTCATTTTCCTTTAACTAATTTCCATATGGTGTAAGAATAATTTTATAAATTCAGTAATTAACAGGTTCCTGCAAAGTGAGACATTCATGTCACTGAGATAATGACGGAGTGCAACAGAACATGGGTCTGGTGTGCAGCCAGGACCTTGAGCTAGTAACAGGTCTGTAAAGGGATTATGAGACCAGGATGACAAGAAAATGGACCGAGATTTCCGTTTCACTGGAAATCTAGAAACTAGAAGGCTAAAATCAACTTACAGACATGAAGCTTGGTAAAAGCAGTAAAAAAATAAGAAAAAAACACCCATAGGTAAAAACACCATCTAAAATAAGTTCAGATATAATGAGACCTTGGAGACCAGATACAAAAAAGCAAGGTGTAGCACTTGTCATCAAGTAAATAACCAAGATCCCAAATGGCTCCTACAGTACAGTAGAAAAAACTATCATTATGATCATACTTCTCCCAACAATGTGTTCAAAATTTGACAGCAGACTGTACACTCCACACACACATGAAATTAAATAATTCAGCTTAGAATCCAGAAGAATATTGGAAGAGTAACCACACCACCAGCATAAAATCAAATAAGCAAAGAACAACACAAAATTACACACATACTGGCACCATACTTGAACTGCTAGGTCCAGTTCTGGGCTCCTCAGTACAAGAAACACATGGACCACGAGACAGGACTGAGTTTGTCAAGACAGCATGAAGATGATGGAGTTCCTGGAGCATCTGTCCTGCCAGGAAGGGCAGAGAGAGCTGCGACTGCTCAGTCTGGTAAAGGCTCAGGAGGATCCTACCCCTAAGAGGTGTATAAATACCACTTAAGGGGAGTAAAGAAGACAGAGACAGAACCTTCTCAGTGGTGCTCATGGACAGGACAAAACACAACAGGCATGAATTGAAATACAGAAAATTGCAATTAAGCATAACAAAAAAATTCTTCACCATAAGGGAGACACAGGTGACACAGGGAGGTGGTTGTCTCCATCCTTGGAGATACCCAAAACTTGGTGGGACAGGGCTCTGAGCAACCTGTCTCAGTCTGCTTTGAGCAGGCCAGTTGGACTAGGTGCTCTTCAGGAGTGCTTCACTAATTCAGCCATCCTGTGACTCTGCAATCATCTGTGAATCTATGAGTCTATGAAAAAGGAAGTGTGTGTACAATTTTTAACACTTTTCTTTCTGCCAGACTCCTTTTTTTTTATTTTTTAATAGTTACATCTGGATTAATAATAATTCACTGATTAAACTGTTTAGATGTTAATGATAAATTATTTTACATATAAGGTGGTTTGGTTTTCTTTTCCTATAACAAGGTTTTGAGCATTTCCAAAATGCAAATGTAGTGCACATGGGGTGTAGTCAGTGACTGGGCATGTTTTCACTAAGAGAGCTCATTTTGTCAGGGACTGTACTTAGCACTTCTTTACTTCTATAGAGTGATTAAATCTTCTTTTTGAAGGGTTATGTTCTAGTTTGTTGTAGGTCAGTCCAGTCACATAGCCTGTTCCAGCTCTAATACAATATGAATAGCTAACAAAGTGATTTTATGAAGTTTGCTACCCTTATTCACAACTACAAGCAACCATGGTAATTCTCAGGTTACAGCAATAACTGGAGCATACTTTATTAGGTTTAGGATGCATGTGCAGTAGCCACAGCTTCTTGGTATTTTTTTGTGGGAAGATTTTTTTTGTTTGGTTGAGGGTTTTTCTCTTTTTGGGGGTTTCCTGACTTTTTTTACTAGACTTGAAACAGGTTTCCACTTTATATTTTACAGGGTTTGGGTTTTGTTGGCTTTTTCTATTAGCAGTAATAGTCCCCGGTTTGGCAAACACAACTGTCCATTACTATGAAGCAGCTCTGAGCTGCTGATTGTTGCCTTTGGCTAGAAGGGTGGGTGACACTAAAGGAGCTCATAAGATCCTCAATGAAAAAGTAACACAGAAGAAAAAGAGAACTTGTAAGTGCCAGAGAAGGAACAGAGAACTGATGCATCAGGACAAATAAAATATTTCCAAAGCCTCAGAATGAGAGACAATTTTAATTAAAACTATTAAGTCCCATAGAATAAAAGTCAAAGTCCGCCCCATTGCTTTTTGATATTTACACAGAAACCAGATGGATTTTGTAGCACAAAAGATATCAAAAGACTGCAATGAAAGATGGGACTCTCATAACAGATCTTAGACATGAAAACCTCTCTATGAACAGTTCTGGCCAGCAGGTATTTTGTTGTGAACTACCATTAGCCTCAAAGTGAGCATCATATATAATTTCTGTGTCATACTGAATGTTATAATTCCCTTGGCAGAAAAAACAAGAGACGAGGTCAATGAGAACGAAAAGAGAGCTGCAAATAGTTATACATCTTGTAAACAAACAGTTTGGAATTTTTCTACTACTAAACACAACAGAACTGATCATAATTGGTAATTTCTGATTCAAAACGTAATGTCATTATTTTGTCAGTCTTTGCTTCTATTCGTGATACCAAATTACACTTGCAAATAGGGAATTATTTTTCTGCTACAGAGCTTTTTATTTTTTAATGTTTCATGCATGTATTTTAGATTACAATTCATATATTCTAGTTAGCAGCAGAATTTATATGCTTCTATGATATAATATATAAGTGTACAAGACATAAAAGGGCTTATACAGGAAATGTGGTGCTGTGTAACAGAAATATTCTAAACCCTTGTGCTTCAGTCAGCAACCAAACACTAAAATCTGAAAAAGGAGGAACTGCAATGTTTGCCTGGGGGGTAAGTGGGCAAACCATCTGGTTTTAAATATAGCAAGACAGTCAAATTGCTGTTTATATTATCATGAAAGCAAAAGCAGCTGCAGTGGAACCTACTGGTAGGATATTTCAGACAGAGAGACTAACCTGCTTGTACAGCGTTGGAGTGTTGTTGAAGAGTCTTCTGAGAATAATAGCCATGCTTATGCAGAAGCAACTTCTGACTCTGCCAGTTTCACCCTGCATAAAAGCCAAGCAATGTTCAGAGTACTTGCTATCACTTCAAAAACATTGAAACTCATAATTAATTATTGTGTTTAGTGAAATGTTACATGAGCCCAGCCAGTCACAGCAATAGGCAAAGGTACCAGTTTTAGCTTCTTTCACTACTGGCATTTTTGTCACATCTTATCAAAGGGGCGCAAGGTCTTTGCTCCTCCCCACCCTTCTGATATAGCTCTCATGCTGGATCTCCATGATGAGTGTTATACTCTAATCAATCAATATCTGCTTCTTGCTTCTCCTGCTTCTAGTTGAAGAATAGTGTATCACATCACCTGTCTTCCTGTTGATTAAAGGGCATCCTTCTTGTGACATTTATACAACAGATTAAAAGATAACATAAGAAGAAAAGGCTTTTGCTAACTGGCAGCTTCGACTCAGCTCTTCACCATGAGAATTTTCTCTAATTCAGCTGTTTTACATACAACATAACAGGAATAATTAAGCTGTAAGGAAGCAAAGAGTCAACTGACATGACAACCAGTGGATCACTTACTGAACAGGGAGCCTCCTTAAGAGATGGACAAATGGAAAGAGATCCAGTCCAGTGTGTCTTCACCAGCATTTCTCTGTTAAGCCCCTGAATGTTAAGCAACTTTGTCCATTGAGGCTATTGCCTACGGAAGTAAATGTCCAGGACTGTTCTCTGATGTCCAAGTAATTCATACAGAACAGCCCACATCATATATTGAATGTCTAAACCCTTGAAAATAAGATGACCTCAGTAAACAACTATTTCAAATGCCCCTAGTCTTTTTGAATACTGGAAACTGGTACAGTATAAGCAGTAGAAATTTAAGTGCATAGGAACATTATTTCACTGGCACAGTTAATTATAGTGAGAGCTAGTGATTACTTTCAGAAGATAGGAACCAACTGAACTGATGTGGTCTAACAAATTCCCATGGAACAGAGCGGGAAAACTGGGTCCTAGACTGATTATGACTTCTGTTTCATAAGGGATAACCTTCCCTTTTTCTATTGGTAGTAGTCTGTAACATCATAAAGAATAAAAATTCTGAGGCTAGGAGAACTTATCTTTAGCATGCGCTTTTTACACTGTGAAAAGCAATGAACTCATCTTTGCCGAGATGTCTATTTCATATACATACAAACCCATCAGTTTCAACCTTTTCAAAAGTTTGCAAGAAACAGAATGACTTAAAAGAAAGATTCTCAGTTTTGCACCTAAATATGAAAAAATTTCTTTAAAGACAGTTAAAATCAGTAATTGAAGCTGAAAAGTGGGCTTCAAATTTCTTTTCTGATGTAGTGAGACTGCACTGTAATTGCTCAGTACACCACAACTCCTAGGTGTGCACATTGTGAACCAGACACTTTCAGACATATGGAATGAGTAAAACTGAGCTGAATATTTTTATGAGTTCTTCCTGAATGTTTTCTTCCCAAATGCTTTCCAAACATAAGGACTAACTCAGGATGAATTACTTTTTCCTCCCTTCCTAATCACTCCTACAGTCTTACTGAGCTCAACATGTCAGAAAAATGGATGGGCTAAAAGGAACAATAAAAAACAAACCAAAAACTCCGCAGATTTGTGAACTGTCTACATTTTCTGTCTATAGAAGTTGTTCTATGGCAAACGTACCTGATATTTTTCCTGCTCTGGCACTGGCATACTAACCCCTTCTCATGTCCCCAGGGGTGTTTGCATTCTCAAAGGGTTGGTCGATCTTCAAGGTTCACACATAGCAAGGTGTGCTGAAGGCTTTTGACGTTGCAATTCATCAGATGATCAAAGTCTTCATTTGAAGCACTCTGAGAACTACTCATATAGTGAGAGATATTCAACAAATTCTTCCTGTATCAAGTGTGCACTGTAACCACAGAACTCATGAAAAAAAAAGGAGAGATACTCGTCCCAGGGAAATTTTATGATCATACCTTGGTACAAGTCTCTAGTCCCACTTGAAAAGAGATTGAGGTCCCAGCTGAAGATAGGCACCTCTGGCAGTCTCAGAAAAGAGTTTAGTTTCTTGGAAATAAGAAAAATTATTTCTATCACCAGAATTTTTTCTCTGCTTTCCTGTGGTTAATTCGGAAGCGTCTCATTGGTAAAAAATAAGGCTCCCATGCTTGTGTATCTAATTCCTGAGAACTCCTCAGGCAGGGATGCAATGTACCTAAAAGCTAGGTTTTGCTACCACAAATTCCTCTGGGAATCTTAACCTTAATGTCTGCTGCTGCCCATTTCATGACACATCTTTTTGGAGATTCTCTGGACATCAGTGGGACTTGTCCCTAGACAGCCTGGCAAACCACCAGAGAGAAGCTCTATCTTGTGCCTCTCTTCAAGTTCACAGTATCAAGTTCATGACAAGTCATCCCAGAATTAAAAACAATTATCCTTATTGCATGATATTTATTACAGTGGGAAAACAAACATGTAAATGACAATTTCCAGTAGAGCAGAGTACAAGTCATGACCTGTTTCAGTTTGGGAGCACACTTGAACTATCCATTTGCAGTGCATAAATTGCAAATCTCTGATGCAGTATTGACTGATATAATCAAGCAGATTTTGTAGCACTCTCTAATATTTCAGGCACAGCTGAGCTTTACTGACTTTTCTCAAGTATTCAAAAAATTACTGAAAGCCTGAATGAATGCCAAGTAGCACAAGCATTCCCCATCAGATGGTTACCAACAGTGTGACAGATATATTAAGCAGAGATAATTACTGCTCATAATCCAAGAGACAGGATTTTTTTGGTGCATATGTTTGCTCATGCAATGATTACCATATATAAGAACGAGTATACAAGGCAATAACAGATTTCTTCCCTTTGGGAATGTTTGTGAGTCATATTACAATAAAAAATGAGTTCTTCTTGCACATGTACATAAAAACGGCACTTATTATGTAAATTCAGTCTGCCCAGGCATTAACTTACCTCTGTTACTGAAAAACATTTCCTTGTAAGGCCCCCAGGTCCACAATGCGGGGGTGCAGTTGAATGACTTTCCTATCACTCACATAAAAATAAATTAATTAAAATGGAAGTGATCATGAATCAAGTCTATGAAGATACTGTTACCCACATAAACTGACTTAATATAGCCTGATTTATGCAGAAAGTCTATCTAATTACCATAGCGCATTGAGATTTCTGGGATGGCACAAACATTCAAAATAAAGCAGAGTGATTATCTAATTAATGTTTAATTGTAACTACCAGTTGCTGTCCATCATTGTCAAGCCTCTGGGGTGCCTATTCCTCCTTTTTTCTTGTCCAAACATAAAAGTTCCAAAGACTTAACAAAAGGGTTTGGGATTTTTGGAGGGGTTTTTTTGGTTTGTTTTTTTTAAAAACACAAAGAAAGGCAAGCTCAGAGAAAAAGAATAACCTTCTTTGTTCTGCTAATCCACAATTTAGGGATGTCCCAGATACTTGGCTTCAACATGTCTTTGGAGTAGAGCTGTGCTTTCAAATTTTTAAATTCCTCTCCCACAGGACGATTTTGTTCCTTCACTAAGAATTTCAAAATAAATTTTAACATTTTCTATTTATTTTTAAAATGTGATGGACTTGTTTACTCTAATTAGAACAACTTTGCACTGTAAAATACATGAAATATGAAGATAGTACTTCATACCAAACCAAACATGAAACAGTAACTTAAATAACTTGGAAAAATCGTTTAGAAATATATATATATATATGTATGTAATTTCATTGATTTTTTTTTAATTGCTGGGTTTTATTTTAATTATTATCAAATATTTTATAAGGAAAAATGTGCAAGCAATTTTGGTTTAATATGTTATAAAATAAATCTAGTCTGGTTTTATTTAATTAATTTACTCACTATAGTTAATAGCATCAGTGGCTGAGCCACAACTCTTGAGACAAGTGGTGAAAAATAAACTCATGAGACAAAAGTAGAATTCAAGGTTCTATTCCTGGCAAGATCTTGGCTGGTTAATATTAATGCTTCCCAGGTGTGCAAAGATTGATTTGTTATAAATGTCTGGATACAGCTGAGCTGCTGAACAGTGCTCTGAGACCTGTACTTTAGGAAGATTCAAAAACTGCATTTTCCTCCAACCTACTCAGGCAGATAAGAAACACCCTACACAGATTTGCAGTTAGTACCAAACTGAGGACATGGTGGGTCACCACCCCATTTTAAAACAGTGCCAGGAATGCACACTTCAGTTGAAGGAGGGAGATGCTTAATCCACTCTCCTTGACAATATTCATACCCCTTTTTCCATTCCACCAGAAGGAAAGCCCAACGCATAAGACCATGAGCTATTCTGAATTAGGGTATTTTCCGTACCCCTCTCATTATGTACCATTCAGGTACAGCTCTTGGCTTACTTTTGGGGTGTCTACCCAAAGGGATCTCATGCTCACACAAGTTGCTTCATAGTCAGATCAAAAGTCCATCTAGCATAGAAATCTGCTTGCCATGCTAGCCATGAACTGATATTCCGAGAAAAGTAACACAAAAGGTGTGTAAGGCTTTTCTTTAACACTTTCCCTGCTCCAACTATTTTTGACATAACAAAATTCATGTAGACATTTACCACCTTATAGATCATAGTCAGGGCCATCACTTTCATGACTGTAGATTTCTTAAAGGAAAATCTAAATAATAATAATTAAATAATATTTTTTAAAAGACACCTTACAGAGCTAAGCCATTAAATCACTAGAAAATAAAATCTCAAGGGTTCAGTGAGCCACTCTTGAATATGCACATTCTGATATGTTCATGTCCATGCTGCAGTGCAAAATGAGTGATGAATGGAAAAAAGCAGTAATTATTCGTCTCAATAAAGGAGTAGCTTGAAGTACATGAGTAATTACTGAACCATCTAATATTATACCTACATCAGGTAAATTATGAGCAAGGCAAATTACTAGGATGTCTCCTCTATAATCAAGAAGAATATTTGGTGACAGTGTTTATTATTATCAAAACCATCTTCATTGAGCAACTGCACTAGTGACAAATTATATTTATATTGGTATTGATCACAGTTATTATTAACCATGACAACAGTAATATTATTAGTATTAATCACAGCTATTGTTATACATTTACATGGTACTTGAAAAACACATGCTTAAATGCCTTAAATAAGTTTTTTTCTCCTTTAATAAATTCAATGATACTCAACATAATCTGTTTGATATCTACCCTAAAGAACTCACAATTAGATTAAGCAAGAGAAAACCAAATACCGAGTGATAATTTAGGTAGCAGTTTATCTGAGGAACTACTGGGGAGAATGGAAAATTAGGAAGAACCTCTGAAAGATTTTTGAGATTTAATAGAGAACCGGAAGAAAATAAAAAAGCTCACAAATTAAAAAAAAAAAAAAAAAAAAAAAAAAAACAGTAAGAACCATAGAGGAAAGAGTATAGAGGAAAAATAATAGAGAACAGTAGAAGCAACAAAAACATAACAGGAAGAAAAGGAGAAAAAAGAGACTAGGTAGGGATATGAAGGTGATAATTTGCCATGTCAGCTAGCCAGAAGAGTAAACACTTAAGTCCCCACAAATGGTGAGTACTTTTAGTTCATTCATTCATTCATTCCCTGGTGCACTCCCTATAGGCTGAATACACAGGCATACAAGATGTGGACCTGTAGCAAGCTGTAATTGCTGATTAGCTGTCCTGTATCTTGCATGTATGTCTGACCTTTCAGATGCTTAGGATGACCTATCAGATGCTGCTGATAACCCTGCACGACATGGCATGAACTGTGTGGCCATACCCGCTGGGTAATCAATTTAGTAAGTTAACATGTGGCTGAGATAACACCTACCAATTTCTCCACTGTGGACAGGTTAAATGGCTTATATAACCAGGGAACAAACATAGCATTTGTTCAAATAAAACATTTGTTTTCCTCAGTTCAGCACAAGTTTTAGTATATACTTTCTCTGCAATTTTATATTCCTACCCTACAGAATTACAAAACCATAAAGTATGCTACATTGGAAGTGATTTCTTGAGGCCAACCCACTCCTGCGCAAAGCAAGGTAAATTAAGCAGTTGGCTAAGTAAGTTGGCAATAAGAAATTTTCCTTCTCTCTAATAATATTTTTCAGTATTCCAGCTTGTGTCCAGTGCCCCTACTGTTCGTCTCTGAGAAGAGTTTGCCCTATGTTCTCATAGTAGGGAACTCTGTGTTCCCTACTATAAGAAAGTTATAGGCAACAGCAAGGTCTCCTCATGACTTGTTCTTCTCAAGGCTGAATAGATTCAGCCCCCACAATCCCTCCTTGTACTCCAAGTGCTCAAGTCCCCTCACTGGGTTGGTGACCTCAGTATGTCTAAGTCTTTTTTGAACTGGAAAGCTCAAAACTGGAATGAAATATAGTTTTGCAAGTGTTGAATACATAGCAATAATCACTTGCCCTGACCTGCTGCCTACAGTCTTGCTGCCCAGTATGAGGTTTTCCCTCTTTGCTGCAAGGGCACAGCGCTGATTTCTCTTAACTTCCTCCCCACTGGGACCCTCAAGTCTTTTTCTACAAAACAATTCTATTCCCCACCTTCTCAGGTGCAGAACTGTGTTTGCCTTAGAAAACAATCACCCAAAGTCACCACAGAACTGGGTATTTCCAGGCAGTACTTCATAGAGCTTTGAATTGAAAACTACACTATCATGAGCAGAGTTCATAAGCAGAAAAGACATCTTTCTAAAGTACAATTTTAATGCTATTTAAAAAAAAAAAACAACAATGGGGTTTTAAGCAAGTTTAAGGGAATATTTCAGCTTAATTTTAGTAGCATAGTTAGAAATTAAACATCAAAACTGATAAATGAGAACATTAATTTACTGTACTCTGCCATCACTGCCAGACTTTCATATCTGTATAAATAAAACTCAAAAAAGTGAAGAATTTAGGTGCCTCCAAAACAAAATCTTGAGAGAAAAAAACTGCTAGAGGAAAAAAACCAAGTATATTACCTCACCTTGCACATGACCAAAACTCCCAGGCCTCTCTGAGTCATCTCTTGCTTTCTCTACTCACAAGACTCAAGATTCAGGTGTAATTTCTTGCAAATTCTTGAACTGGAAGTGGCATCTAAATAACACAGTAACACTAGCTTTCCAGTCTGGTTGTAGAAATACAGACCAGAAAGTATGAGTTTGAATAAGTAAACCTCCAAGGTACTGATGAAGACATGATTTTATCCACAGGTATAGATATATCCATGGATACTGATGATTTTATGCTATGTACTCACTAGCATAACCTAGACCATGGGCTTTGGAAGAGAATGGTTAGGCAGCTAAACTTCATGTAAGGAGATACTTGATTTTAAGAAGCACAGAGAGACATGGAAAATACTTGAGGTGCAATAGCAGCTATAGAAGCACAGAATAGTTTTGGGTGGGAGGGACATCTAAAGATCACCTAGACTAACACCCCTGCAATAAGCAGGGACAACTTCAACTGGATCTGGTTGCTCAGAGCTCCATCCAATCTGACCTTGAATGCCTCAGGGATGGGACATCTATCACATATCTGGGCAACTTGTTTCAGTGTCTCACCACCCTCACCCTAAAAGAATTGATTCCTTACATCTGGTCCAAATCTACTCTCTTTTCATTTAAAACCATTACCATTTGTCATATTACTACAGGCCATGATAAAAAGCTTGTCCCCATCTTTCTCATAAGCACCCTCCAAGTACTGAAAGGCCACAAAAAAATCTTCTCAAAGCCTTCTCTTCTCCAGGCTGAACAACCCCAACCATCTTAGCCTAGTCACATAGTAGAGGTGTTCCATCCTTCTGACCATTTCTGTGGCCCTCCTTTGGACTCATTCCAATGGATTGATGTCCTTCTTGTGTTGGAGACCCCACAGCTGGATGCAGCACTCCAGGCTGGGTCTCAACAGATCACAGTATATGGCCAGAATCACTTCCCTTGATCTGCTGGCCAAGCTTCTTTCTATGCAGGCCAGGATCTGATTGGCTTTTGGATTGCAAAAACACATTGCCAGCTCATGCCTAGTTTTTCATCCACCAGAATCACCAGTCCTCAGCAGGGATTCTTTCAGTCTATTCATCCCTCAGCCTGTGCTGATACCAGTGTTTGACTGACCCAGGTGCAAGACTTCTCAAGCTTTTATATATTTCTAAGGCCACCCAGCCCTGAAACTATGAAGATCAATAGATCTCGACTGAGTTATGAATCCACAAAAGTTGTGCACTTATGAGACATGCAGTTCTTCTATGAGGAGTTAGCATGAGCTATTGCAACTCCTGAGCCAACAGTATAGTGGAAATAATAATAAATGTTCTCCCAGCATGATTTTTTTTTTCCTTTCTTGTTGATGTGCATTTATTGTAAAAACTTTTGAAGGTCTCCAGCTGGGAACTAATACTGTTCGCCCTATACCCATCAATTTCCTATAGCATAGCTACACTATTCAACATTTTTAACTCTAACACAGCAATTTTGTGTGTAAACAGTGACAGTGTCGTAGCTGACCATTCCAAAGAGCCATAAAAAAGCATATTAATTCCTTTGTCAAAGAATAACAGTTCCTAGAGTGATATATACATCACAAAAAGGGCAAAAGTATGGTGTAGGTTATTATACCTTCCAAGCATCCAAATGCTAAACTGGATACACCTTTTGGCCCTGCATGAGTGAGACATTATTTACTAAACCAACAACAGATAAAAAGCACATGCCCATGTTCTCAGTTTCAAGCCTGACTGTGAGTAAAAATGTGGAAGGCACAGTCATTTCATCCACCTACTAGGATTAAATCACTGGATGAAATATCATTGTTATTTATTTATATGGTGCCTTAGCTTTTATTACAGCCAGTGAAAAGAGAGCTCTCAGAGCTCAGTCTAAAGAAGACCTGTTCATCTCCTCAGATGAAGAGCTGCTTCAGCTGCCCTACCTGTATTAATTAGATCCCACTTAACTGTATAATACGTAGCTTATATATAGATATCTGCCCTGCAGAGACCATGTAGTCAGAAGTCTGAACCTGGAACTGAAACCTAAGTTTTTTCTTCTCTCATTAATTTTTCTAAGCACCAAACTCCAATTTGTTAGCGTTTTCCTATATAAAAAATGTTACCATATGGAATCCAGTTGACATTTAAGCAATAGAATAGAGTTGGATTCACCTCAATTTTAAGTTTATGCCACTTAGATCTCAACAGATGAGAGATTCACTGTAGGCTCATTTAGTACTCTTGTAGCACCATTCCCTTGATCTATTTTAGAGAGACATTTTCAGATGAGAATAAATATATTTATTTCTTTGCATTATTTGTAAGAGAGTTTAGGATAAATAGCTCAAACCGGACCAGCTATAGCCTGCCAATCACAAATATCAAATGGCACAGACACACTGTAAACATTTCCTCTGTTCTCTCAGAAGATCAGAAGAAATGAAGCTAGGAGAGCAAAGTCACCTAATGAACCCATGTCCTCAATTTGCAGCCCACAAAAGAGCTAATTGTAGTGTCATTGTCTGGTTCACAGCTGATGGTAGCTAACCTGCAGCTTCCTGAGGATTTAACTTAGGAGACAAAGTGGGATCCAGTCTGGATTTTCTTACAGTGCTCAAGCTTAAGCCAAGCGGAACAGTACTGTGAAATATTGGATAAGATATGGTTACACACATTTTGTGTCCTTGATAAGAGCTTTCACACATAGTCCTTCAGTATAGTAGCCAAGCAATTTGAAGCTAAACCCCTTAATTTTTAAGTACTGGAGCATAAATCTAACGAGGAGAAGGGAATACTCTCCCACATAAGAAAAAAAGCTAGAAAGAGAGCACAGCACACTCACAGTCAACAGATCTTAATGCAGGCAACTCAGCACCTTGGAGTTGCTGAGGAGGCTGAAAGAAGCTTTCTCCAAAGTGTCCTTTGTGAGAGCTGTCACCGTGTCTGTTGTCAGCTCTAAGCATCATGTAACTGCGTGTGCTACTCCTGGTCAGGGGGAAACGTGCCAACAGAAAACATCATTGCTTCCAAGTCTCACACCTGCTTTATTTCAGAAAATCACAGAGGAAAAGGTCTCGAAAGCTACAATGTAGAGAATATATTTATTTCTTTGCATTATTTGTAAGAGAGTTTAGGATAAATAGCTCAAACCGGACCAGCTATAGCCTGCCAATCACAAATATCAAATGGCACAGACACACTGTAAACATTTCCTCTGTTCTCTCAGAAGATCAGAAGAAATGAAGCTAGGAGAGCAAAGTCACCTAATGAACCCATGTCCTCAATTTGCAGCCCACAAAAGAGCTAATTGTAGAGTCATTGTCTGGTTCGCAGCTGATGGTAGCTAACCTGCAGCTTCCTGAGGATTTAACTTAGGAGACAAAGTGGGATCCAGTCTGGATTTTCTTACAGTGCTCAAGCTTAAGCCAAGCGGAACAGTACTGTGAAATATTGGATAAGATATGGTTACACACATTTTGTGTCCTTGATAAGAGCTTTCACACATAGTCCTTCAGTATAGTAGCCAAGCAATTTGAAGCTAAACCCCTTAATTTTCAAGTACTGGAGCATAAATCTAACGAGGAGAAGGGAATACTCTCCCACATAAGAAAAAAAGCTAGAAAGAGAGCACAGCACACTCACAGTCAACAGATCTTAATGCAGGCAACTCAGCACCTTGGAGTTGCTGAGGAGGCTGAAAGAAGCTTTCTCCAAAGTGTCCTTTGTGAGAGCTGTCACCGTGTCTGTTGTCAGCTCTAAGCATCATGTAACTGCGTGTGCTACTCCTGGTCAGGGGGAAACGTGCCAACAGAAAACATCATTGCTTCCAAGTCTCACACCTGCTTTATTTCAGAAAATCACAGAGGAAAAGGTCTCCTTGAAAGCTACAATGTAGAGGAAAATGCAAGTGTCAGGCAGGCATAGCTACATCAGGGAGAGACAAGGAAGATAAAGTCTGGAAAGCTGATCAGAGACTTGCCTAGAAGTGCGAAAGCTGCCGGACCCTACTTTCGGCTGTGCGCGCATTGCAGTGGGCACAGCCGATAAAGGGCATCAAAGACAAACTTCACAGCACCCTGACTCTGTTCCTGGGCCAAGTCCCAAATGTGGATCACAGCAAAGCCTGGAGGCAATTTTGGCTGCAATTTGAAAATGATCCCAACAGGCTGCTACCAGCTGAGCATTGCCAGCCTGTACATCATGCCTGCTACTTTTTCTCCATCTTTGATGTGCACCTTATGCTGAGTACTTCAGGGTTTGGGGAGGGAAGCAAAACGGAGGAAGCATGACAGAAAAGCCACTACAATTCACAATGCGTGGTGGACAGTCATGGCACCAAATGCACATTTAATGCTTTTTACTTAAAGTGCAGCAAGATAAGTGCATTCCCACTACACTTGTGATCAAGTTGTATTTGGCCATGTTTATGTCTTTGATGTCTCTGTCTTTTATGTCTTTGATTCTTATTACAGGGTGAGCCTGTCCAACATAATGTTTTTAAACACTTAATGCATTGTGAGAGGCAGGAAAAAATTTGGATTAGGGATAGATATTTGGAAAGAGAACATGAAGATCTGTGAATAAGCATTATTTTTCAACCCACATCTTACGCCTCCCCTTCAGCTGTTGAGCTGCTTGTTGTTTATCAAAACAGCAACACTTCTGGGACCTGAAATGGTGTCAATGGGCATAGATTAGTAAAAAATATAACATTTGATAAAGAAAAATAAAAATAACTACCCCTGATATTCTACTCTAAAACTTACTCCATGAATACTTTATCATCTTCCAGTGCACCTGCTTTGACCTTTTGCTTTTCAACAAAAGCAAGAAATTAGATCTGAAAGATTCCTAGGCCATTGTCTTATAAATATGCAGCCTCCTCAGCAAATACTGTTACCTTTATTATGCTACAGGCTTGACTTTTGTTCAGGAATGACCCAGTCTTTAACCATGACTTTATCATTTACTCCATTCTGGAAAAAGAACAAATAACTGCTTTTGCAGGAGCAGCAAAACAATCACAAGTGATGGAGACAACTTCTTTTTATATATGTTTAAATTTAAATTTGAAATATTTTTACAAAAGTGTCACATATATCAGTAGGAGCACATTCCTTAGGTCTGATATGTTAGGTTAATAAGGGATCTCCCAATGTTTTCAAGGAGAAATTAATCTCCTTTTTATTTTACTTGAACAAACTAATCAGTCATATGATCCCTTGTATATTTCCACTCTGAACTGTATTTAGTTATGTCTATGAACTCAGGTATTAGTGTCAGAAAAGTAAAGCTCAAAGTGACCACACAGCTCAAGTGAAAGACATGTAATATTGCTCATTAATGTGAGAGGACTATCTGCTCATTTTTAGATTATTAAAGTAGAAAAAGAATTGCCTAACACCAACCTTCTTTTTTAATAACTTGAGATAATAGTCACATAATTTGAAGATAAAGTGGATCACTCTCTTTTGTCAGTATAAATCACTGTGACATATACGTTTTTTCCAAGAGAAAAATTATGCACGAAAAGATCTTTGCCATCGTTCTCTGAAAAATCTAGTTCAAATTCCCAGAGCCTTTTTTCTTTGTAGTGTTTATCACCTTGATTGATATAGAATAGCATCTCTCAAGAGTACCCTGTATGTACTGTTTGGCCCAGTGACTCCTACAGGAGGTTTGAAAGTATGCTGCAATTAACAAACTAAATTCTGTCTTAATAAATGCAAAATTATGCCCATGGGAGAAAATCAATCTTAAACTGCATGAAGTGTGATGAGTTCTGAACTAGTTAATTACCACTGAGGAAAAAAATCTCTGCACTACAATGGATAATCTAAGAAAATTACCAGTATCTATCACACAGGAAAGCAAAATGATAAAAATTATAAGGAAAGGAAGAGATAACACATCAGACAAATATGTTATTTCACCATTCAATTCTGTGACGCATCTTGCAAATCATATGTAGTTCTAGTTCTCAAATCTCAGAAAGGAATGTAGTAATTCTAGAAGATTCATGAAGAAAGCTGAAAATTTTGTCAGATAGTTGCGTCCTAGTCGGCAGCTAAGTGCCTCCTAGGTCACTCACCCACTGCCACTTCCAGTGGGATCAGGGAGAAAATCTGAGTATCAAAAGCTGAGGTAGAATGGACCAGAATAAAGACAGTTTAATGGATGAAGCAAAGCTGCACACACAAAACAAATTCACCTACAAACGGGTGTTCAGCCGTCTTCAGGAAAGCAGAATCTCTGCACACTTAATGGTTACTTGAGAAAACAAATTCCATAGCCATTAACTCATTCTTTCCCAAGCTTTTATCAATGACCATGATGCCCTATGTATGGAATATCCCTTTGGGTCAGCTCAGATCAGCTGTCCTGGCTGTGTCCCTTCACATTTTCTTGTGCATACCCAGCCTCCTCACTGCCAGCATGGGGTGAGAGGCAGAAATGGCTTTGACTGCAAGCACTGCTAAGCAGTAACTAGACCATCCCTGTGCTATCAGTCCTGTTTAGATCAAAAATTCACAGCATCATACATGCTGCTGTGGGGAAAAATTATCACTAGCTCAGTCATATCCAATAAAAATAAAGAAAAGGTCCAGGATAAGAAACTATCAAATAAACTAAATCATCAAGATTAATGATCAAGAAGATGATTCAAAATAAATAAAAAAGGCATGCTTTCATAGAGTATGTATTTAACACATTGAATTAGTTGCCACAAGTTGCTGTGGGTTCCAAACTTTACATCTGTTTACAAAGCAATTTTAAAATAATTTAAAAATTAATAAAAAAATAAATACAAGTCCAGTAGTAGTCAATAAATGCAACTGCCACTT
Source organism: Pyrgilauda ruficollis (assembly GCF_017590135.1). Classification (NCBI taxonomy): domain Eukaryota; kingdom Metazoa; phylum Chordata; class Aves; order Passeriformes; family Passeridae; genus Pyrgilauda; species Pyrgilauda ruficollis. The sequence continues at coordinate 9,804,316 of NW_024519207.1, read as the reverse complement.
TTTCAGGTACAGATTTCCCTGTGCTTATAGATCTGCACAGGCAAAGGGAACATACATGGGAAGAACTCCCACATAATCTACATATTCATATATTGTCACAGAGGTATCAATTTTTGAATTATTTAGATAAAAGACTCCTTCCACTTTTGCATACTGAAGATTTCAGTTTCCTTTAAAAAGTGAAAGAAGAATAATTGGCAATAAGCAATCCAGAGATGTCCATTTCAATGACCTTTTAAAACAGATAAGGATATTTTCTTTCTCACCTGCTTATCCCATTAGTCTGCAAATTGATCCAGAGAAAAAAGAAAACACATTTATGCCATTCTGCATCTATCTCATTCTTCTTCATCTCCCTACCTTTCCCCGTGAAATATCAGCTTGCTATCATTTTTATTTTCACATAGTTACACAGTTACCTGGAGCTGATAAGAATCATGCTCTTGCAAGAGCCCAGATGACAAAGGGCATATGAGTTCCCAGTATAGAAGCATATGATATTGATGCAGTGGACTGCAAATAACATTGAAAAGTTCAAAGTGAATGAACTGAAAAATATCTTAAATTTATTTCTGATCTGGTGATTTCAACAGTTACAGGGAAAACACAAACAGTAAAGGTCTTAGTCTCATGGAAGTCAATGCTAATTAATTCACTGAAGTCCTATGACCTATATTAACCAGAACATCAAACAGTGACTTCTGACCTTAAAATATTTGAAGTTCATGGCCATTTTTTATTTTTATAAATTAAATTTATGTGATTGTTTTGTCTCATACACAGTTTCATCATAGATCTGATTACAGTTACAGTCCCTAAATATAGTTAATATATTCCCTTTTGAGTGAACTTTTAGCTGCCTGAAGTCTATGTATACTGACCTTGTTACTGATGGCACAGATTGAACCCTGGTTATCAGGACAAGTTTGTGAATTGGCTCATATCAAGGCCCTTTGTATAATGCAACCTGCCACAAAAAAACTACTCTTTCTTTCATAGCCAGATTTCTACTGCTCCATTTGCTGCTTGGAATCCATGACTGAATTAACACATGTGCTGTGAAGATTATTGGCAGAGCTGTGTCTCTGAAGGAAAACAAGAAGTAAACCAACTTAACTGAGTTATATGCACCTACTGAAATCTTATTCCTACCCAGGCTAAGAAGGTCTTACTCATTTTAATAAAGGAAGTCAACTATCTGATTGCTAGGGATCATTTGAGATATCTTAATAGTACTGACTTATGAATACAACTGACTTATTAAGCACAGTCTTGAGCAATAATGACAAAAAAACACTGCAGTATGTTATTTTTTTAAACCAATATACTTACTGTGTTATCAATCCAGTTCATGCAAAGGACTGCCCATATCCCATAAACAAGCATTACAAAGCATATCTCATCTATTGCATTCAGCATACACATAAAAAAATTAATCAGTTGATTCAGTTGTCTCCCCTCTCCAGATCAGGCATAAAAGATATTATTTACTCGCAGGAGATCCTGCCTTCAATGCTGCATTCATCTCTGGATCCTGAAAAGGAAGGACATTGACCTGTTGGAATGAGTCCAGAGGAGGGGCACTAAGATGATCAGAGGGATAGGAGAGGAGAGGAGAGGAGAGGAGAGGAGAGGAGAGGAGGAGAGGAGAGACTTCCAGTACCTAAAAGAGGCGTACAAGAGAACTGGAGAGGGAATTTGGACAAGGGAATAAAGTGACGGGATAAGGAGGAACTGAAAGAGGGTATGTTTAGATTAGACATAAGGAGGAAATTTTTTACCATAAGGGTGGTGAGGCACTGGAATAGGTTGCACAGAGAACTCATGGATGCCCCATGGAAAGGTTCAAGGCCAGGCTGGATGGGGCTTTGAGCAACCTGAACTAGTGGAAGATGTACCCTGACCATGGCAGAGGGGCTGGAGCTAGATGACCTCTTAGGTCCCTTCTAACCCAAACCATTCTGTGGTATTCTAGAAAAACCCAGCTAATCATAAATGTTACTTTATCCTCAGTACAGAAAATATCCTCTTTTTTTGTTACTGTTAAGGCAGTGGTTTCCTAAAACACTAAATGTACTTGAAAATAAGTTGAACCAAGTGTTTTGAGGGGGAAACAGTAATAATGCAAGCATTATACTTTTTACTTTTTTTTTACTTTATTTTTTAGCTTCTCATATATGTAAATCTGTTTCACCTCTATTTAATTCTTATCTAGGCCAATGTAAAGTAAACCTTACAGAATTTATGCACTCTATCTGATAATTTCCAGTTAATATTAATACTTTGGTATATAGAACCACAGAAATAGAGGCCAAAAGGGACCTGTTAGATCATTTAAACTGACTGTCTGTATATAAATGGTGATTATATTTCATCTAGTTCTTTTCAAAACTGAACAAAAAGTTTGCATATGACTATGGCATATCTTCTTGAAAAGTCTTAATCTGAGGCAATGAAAATATGTTCATGATGTTTCTTTCCCCCCTGTAGCTGGCAATCCTGACCATAAGATTGCGGCTATGTTCTTCAACATAGGGTTATCATCCTGTGCACAGACAGGGTGCAACACGTAGAAAGTATCTATAGCCTCCCACGATGACAGGCAGAAACAGCTGATTTGATCTCCTCACGTACTACAGCCAAATGAGCCTCTTGTTCTATTGATATTTGTTATTATATATGTTTCTTAGTGAATCAGAATGCAACTGTTTCTGCCACACCAAAAAGGTGGAGTTTTAAATAAAGATCATGAGCTTTGCATTATCCTTGTTTACCTGTGGCTCTTCAGTAGACAAAGTTATGTTCTTGCACTGTTATTGGGATATGCAGCAGGTGGCATCTGGGGATTGTCCCCATGCTTGGTGTTCAGTGGCTCTCTCAGGAAAACTTTCCCATTAGAAAGCTGACTTTAAGCTACAATTTTTTAAAGGTGCTGACTGTGTGGATTTTTTTCCAAAGTGCTTCAGAGAGTGTGCACAAGGAGGCATGTGAATATGGGATGTGGGACTCTGGAGGACCATGTCCATAGCACTTAGACATTCCACAGGTAAACTTGAAGACCCACAACCCTGTCCTGGATCTTGCACAGTGAGCCTTTGCAGTTCTGCACTTTTGTGAAATAGGACACACACATTTAAAACTATTTTTGGACTAGGAAAAATTCAGACCTGAAGGTATTTGGTGTCATCCTGACAAGTCAGTGCCTACACTAACATTTTCTCTTCCAGTCCTTTCAAGTAAAATTAGCTAATTCAGCAAAAGTTCAGTTTTGACAGTACAACTGTTTGCATAATGGAAGTTTCTGCTGTCAACCAAAGATCACGTCCTTGATGATGATCACTATGCTGGCAGATGCTGCTATAACAGACAGAATAAATTGCATACACTGTGAAGTGCTTTGACAAGCGTAAATAGTCTGGGCCTAAATGTCTGTATTGCAATTGAAAGAGTACTTGGGCTTGAAAAGCATTTAAACATTTTCAAAAATATTACCTGGTACCTCATGACAAAGTGTTTTGGTTTAACTCCAACTGCCAACTAAGCACCACACAACTGTTCACCTACTCCTCATGCATCAAAATGAGAGAGAAAATGAGAAAAGCAAAATTGAGAAAACTTACAGGTTAAGATAAAGACAGTTCAATAGGTAAAGCAAAGCTTTTGCTTTTTGCACAAGCAAAGCAAGGAATTCATTCACCACTTCCCATGGCAGGGACAGGGGTTCAGCCATGCCCAGGAAAGCAGGGCTCCATCATGTGTAACAGTGATTTGGGAAGACAAATGCCATCACTCCAAATGTCTCCCCCTTCCTTGCTTTACTCCCAGCTCTATATGCTGAACATGATGCCATATGGTCTGGAATTTCCTTCGTTACTTGGGGTCAGCTGTCCTGGTTGTGTCCCCTCTCAGCTTCTTGCGCACACCCAGCCTCCTCACTGCTGAGGTGGGGTGACAAAGAGAAAAGGCTGCTCAGCAGTAACTAAAACATCGCTGTGATATCAACATGGTTTTGGTCACAAATCCTTAACACAGCTCCATACTAGCTACTAAGAAGGCACTTAACTCTATGCCAGCCAACACCAGCACACAGAGTAAAAAATGAAAAACTTCTAACATTATATTTTCATTTTACTGACTTGCAAGAATATTTCAATTGATTTTTTTTTTTTATTGATTTTCTGCCTTATCTGAACAGCTACTCTTGCTTGGGTAAGATTCAGGGTTTCATTTTTCTGCTGCCCCACAGCACTCACTGATCCTGCTGGTGATTTACAGATGTGCAAACAGTAAGTACAAAGGTAGTCACAACACTTGCCATTTTCACCTGTATCAACTACCATAAATAACAGTGTCAAAAGGTAAGTAATAAAGAATCCCAAGCCCTTCCTTACTGAATGGCAGAATAAACATATTGTGTCTTGAATGATCTCCTAAATTTGGGAACTCTTCTGTTCATTCTAATAACTCCCTGGAGTTAAACATTATGAGTCTCACAGAATTTTGTATTTTCCTGTAACACAGAAATTATTGACTGCTTTTCCCTCAATGAGGTTCTTCTCTCCTCTGGTTTTATCACCATTTGATCCTAGCTATTTAATGGACCTGGCATTTGTTACACATGGAGGAACAGACCTTGAAGGCAGCACTTGCTTTACTGATTCTACAAAAGCAAAGGAAGAAAGAATGTGACTTATCACACAGACCCAGCAGACAATATAAACAGAAGACCACATCCAGCCAACAAATTCTCTTTATTTCTGGAAAAAGCTATAGGCAAGCATCTGGGAGACATTAAGGGATAAACACTTTATTAGTGCATACTGCTATGTATACATTCTGTGGCCTTACCACTTTACGATGTTATCAAACAAAATGTCACAAGCAGAGCTGGTTTGGTACTTGGCCAAAAGAACCCCAAGGAGACCACAGCTACTGTGGGAGGTGATGTTGGCAATTCATAGCATGGCATTTTTCTTTGAGCAAGCAACTCAGTGTAATACAAAGGGTGACTGCTTGCAAATTGTCATCCATATATGAGGCAAAAATTGGTTTCTGAGAACTTATTCAAAGTAAGAGGTTCAGCTTAGCACCATCTTTGCTAATTATTTTCTGCCTATGCAAATATTCACAACTTTTAAAGCAGACATCATTTCATATCAGTTCTGATCAAGCTGTTCATGTGTAATACAATCAAATTAATAAAAATAATGCAAAAAATTAATGGTAATTTTTTTTGGTAAATTGACATCATTAAATATTTTGCTCATGCATAGTGGAATCCTTTTCAAAATTAATAAAACACAGAATATTTAAGTGGCAGGTTACCTTCAGTAAAATCACGTGAAGGGAAAATAAGCCAATAGGGAGTCTATTCTCATATAGTGTTGCAATGTTTTTGAAAACTATAATTTTTTAATAATTAAATATGCTTCAGTCAAAAACATTCTGCTTGATCGTCTAGAAATTTTGGCAAAGGGAAGTTGGCTTCACTGAAAAATGTCAACAGTTCTTTTTCCACCCCCAATTTATATAAAAGATATATATAAATAAAAAATATATATAAAAGATACTGGTATGATGATCCCAGTCTTTTACACAGCTACCCAAGAACTAAAGTATTCATCCAGTATACACAAGATCAAAGTTCAAGATCTTTCCTTGTTTCTTGATGTCTGGGTCCACTGTTCAGATAAATGCTTTTATTCTTACTTTTTGGAATATTCTGCAAAAACTTGTGTTCCCTTTCTCCCACATATGACATGAAACTGTGTCAATGGTAATTACATGCAGCCAGGAGCCAATATCATCCTGACAGGGGAATTTCTAGTCTAAGAGCCACTTTTTAAGAGATATCATTTAACATTCTGCCACAGAAATAAATAGAGAAACCTCCACAGAGTAATTCATTCGACCCCCTAAGTAGGAAAGGGTTCATCCTAACAGACTTAACTGTGTATAATGGAAAGACAGGATACAGTTCACCTACATTTCATTGTCTAAACACATATATCAACAAATAAGCTAGGAATTGGGTTCCCATTTATGTCAAAGGAAATCATAGCCAAGACAGAAAATGAACCTATAGTTTGGTAATGAGCTAATTAAAGTAGACACACACTTATTTTACATTATTTTAAAATACATCCCAAACATAATGATATAAGAACTTAAAAAAAATCCACCTGAAGTATGTTAACCTTTACATTTTAGCAAAAAAAGAGAATAATCTTTGTTTGCTTCCAATCAGACTAATTCTTTGATTACAAAATTGAAAATCGATTGCTTATCTACTACTGTTCTTGACGATCATTTATCTCCCAAGATCTCCCATTACACATTATTTGCACGAATTCATTCAAAAGACTTTTGTGTTTCAGTTTCAAGATCTTCAACTTTGAATCTATTTGCAAAGGTAATTTCGGTGAAATTCTTGCAACTCTTTAATGCTTCATTGCTAATTGCTATGGATTCATTTCTTACAATTGACTCAAAAGAAAAATGAAACCTTGCAATGAGGTTTTTTTAACTCTCATTTTCTTCTAGAGATTGTAAGCACAGACTAATCTGATGCAGTGCTTTATATGCTTAGTGGAAGTAAATGACAGCTTGCTAAGGCATGTTATGATGGATTTGAGCTGCATTTGAATTTGGATTTTTTATTAGTTTGTTCACTGTCATGTTAGCAAAAAAAAGATGAAAATAGAACTGTGAGATGAAAGACTGACTTAATGCCATCTTTTCTACCAACTACTTAAAGGATAAATTGGAACATTCACATTGGGTGGTATGTCTTTATAACTATTAAATGAAATAAACAGTCTGTTTAAAAGCAATATGACACAACAAACTTCAGCCATGATGAGAAACATGTTGATCTTACTGAGCACATTTCACTTCATATTACTTGTGGTTCTATTAAAAACAGTAATAACTAAGTCTGATGATATCTTTTAATGCCAGTGTTATCAAAAGGAATCCTTTAACACACTTTGATTATATGGTAGCTGAGCAGTCTGTGGGTAATAGCTTTAATGGTGCCTTTTGACAGTCTTATGTAACCATCTCATTTGATCAGGACATGTTCCCAAAGTAAAGCAATTTATAGAAAGACCTTTCCTCCTTGTTCCATCTTGTTTACTTTAATTTAATCACAGCTGCCTTCTCAAATTGCATTGTTTCTGTCTTTAGGATGCTTTTCATTTTTGTTGATACTTAGTAAACATCTCGGATCTTTTATTCAGTTTCTTTTTACAGATCCTTCTTTAGACATCTTGTCACTTAGTACATTCAAAATACTCTTTTCCGTGTCTTTTAACAGTTTACTTTAATTCTAAAATTAAAATCCTGATTGTTAGTATTCCATAGAATTTAGTTCTCCTCACGCATTGTTTTCTCTGTATTATCCCAGCATAAGTTGTTACTGTAGAGCATAACTTTGTGTATTATGTGATGACAGACTAATTTATTGTTGCTTTTATGACTAGTTGACAAATCCTATTTCCTCTTCATCATAGATGAATGCAAATAGCTTGGCCTTAATGCTTTCAAAACAAAATCATTACAGGCTGGTAATTCAATTTCCCTGAAAAACTACTATTTTTTCAACTTTCTTTTTAAGAGACAAAAAGAAAAAAAAAACAAACAAAAAACCACCACATATCAGAATATTTGAATTTTGAATGCTTATATAACATTCTGCCTGGTTTTGTTTGCTTCTTTGCCACAGTTTAACTCAGAGGTTTGATTCTTTGCTACACTGGCTTGGACAATTCTTTTCTTTTACCCATTCACTATAAAGGGCTTTCCAATTTGTCTTCCTAATTCTATCAAAGAAGTTTTCAGAATGCAACCAAATGAGTTGCCTAGGAAGTTTCAATACCATGGTAAAAAACACCCTGTTACTAAAACACCTAATTAACCATGTTTAAAACTCTTAAAATTACAGTCAAAATTACAAGGTTTTGATTAAGTCATAGTCAGAGAATCTTTGTGGCCTCAGTGAGACAGCTACTTGATGAGCATTCAGAGGATTTGAGGCATGCTTCATGTTCTTCATGAACAGAGAAGGGCAAGTGGGTGATGCAACCGTTGGAGGCTGTTTTGGGCAAAATGATAAAGAAATATATGGAGTTTTCTATTCTTGGAGAAGTAAGGAGGGAGCCTATCAAAACTACCACTTTGAACTTGCAGAGTAGGCTTTGGCCTGTTTCAGAGCCTGACTGAGAGTCCCTTGGGACGCAATCCTGAATAGCAAAGGGGCTCAAGAAGGCTGGATATTTTTCAAGAGGGAAATCTTAAAGACATGGGAGCAAGCTGTCCCCCTGTGCTGAATGATGAGCCAGAGGGGAAGACTGGCCCGGCTAACCAGAGAGCTTTGGCTGGAACTCGGGGGAAAAAATAGTGCATCACCTCTGTAAAAAGGGGCAGGCAACTATGGAGAACTAGAGAGATGATGTGAAGTTATGCAGGGAGAAAGCTAAACAGGACAAAATCCAATTAAAACTTAATCTGACTACTGACAATAAAAATTGTTTCTCTAAATACATTAACAAAAAAAGGAGGTGTCCTGACCTGTATCAGAAACAGTGTGGCCAGCAGGACAAAAGCAGTAATTTTCCCTCTGTACTGGGCACTGGTGAGATCACACCTCAAGTCCTGTGTCCTGTTCTGGGCTCCTCACTACAAGTAGGATATTGAGATTCTGGAGCAAGTCCAACAAGGGGAAAAAAAGCTTTGAAGGATCTAGAGAATCCTGTGAGGAGCAGCTGACGGAGCTGGGGTTGTTTAGCCTAGAGAAAAGGGGGTTCAGGGGTGACATTATTACTCTCTACAGTTACCTGAAAGGAGGTTCTGGCAATCTGAGAGTTAATCTGTTCTCCCAAGAAACAAGCAATAAGAGGTAAGGAAATGGCCTCTTCTGGCCTCACCAAAGGAGGTTTGATTGGATATTGGGAAAAATTTCTGCACTAAAAGGGTTGTCAAACATTGTAACAGTCTGACCAGGGTAGTCACCATCCATGGAGACAATGGAAAGATGTGTACATGTGACGCTTAGGGATACAGTTTAATGGAATACTAAGATTAGCAGTTGGACATGATGATCTTAAAGTTTCTTTCCAACCTAAATATTTCTGTGACAATACGATGTAGGACGCAATTTGCTGCCTATTACTGCTACTGAATCAGTACCCCTCTGCTTAAGTGGAAGCTTTGGAGGTGATCTTGAATGCCCACGGTCTGCCACCTCCCATGGGCAGAGAATCCCCAGCTGTGAGACAGAAAAGCCATTTTGAAATAGTGATGACGGGAACGTAGAATCTAAGGCCTTTCTTCAGTGAAATAACTCGTAGGCAAAGAGATGTATGCCAAAATGTCACCTACTTCCTTTCCTAGCGAGACCAACACTGCTTACTGTGAACTCATACCATGCTCCTGCAACTTACCTCACCCACGGGGCTTCTGTATGAAAATCAGCACAGTCATAATGTTTTGTGGTCACCTAAAAGCCACTTAAAGAAGACTTCTCTGCCCTAGTGATGTTCAAGTTATTTGAGACAGAGCGTATCGTAAATGGACAACAGCACTTGAACTCCACACACACTGAGAAAATATCTCTATGAAAGGGAGCCTACATCAAAAAAAGTCCTTTTATCCATGTGTTTCTGAGGAAAGCACCCTATGGCAACAAAAACTGGCCTTAAGTGACACAGGAACACCATTAATTTTCCTCACTAATTTCCCTTGGTATGAGTACAGCTTTACTAAAATTTCTCTAGGTTGCCAATAAAAAAAACAAAAAAATCAAAACCAGTGTCATCAGTTTTTATCATATTTTTTATTCTCCTGAAAAAAAACATAGTTTACTTCTTTAATTTTACAAATGCTACACTACAGAAGAATTCATTGTCTGCTGACTGTTCTCTTCAACTGTTTGTAGAAAGATTTATCTCATCTAACCTTTCCTGTCTAAACATTATAATCTGTTATAAGAGATAGTTTAAGCAATAGAGAAAAGACAGGTATATTCATACTATGATTCGTCTCACAGACAAGCAGAACAGATAAAACCTCTGCCCATCTGCTAGAGAAAAAGCCTTATTTAGATTAATTCATGATTTACAAAAAACTTGAAACCTCTGTGATCACATCATGGTTGTGCCATTGTCACCTATTTCTACAGAGCATAGATACTCACCAAGTACCTTTGTTTTACATTCCTACAAAAGAACCATTTCTAAGGGCAAAAAACCAAACAAATTAGCCCTCCAAAACCTCAACATTCTGTTGCTGTAAAGGTGTAGAGAGAATATCTTCTTGCTGACAATCTTCTTAAACCTTTCATATAATTAAATTAATTTATCATTGAAAATATATGAAAAATGAGCCACTCATACTAAAAGTTGCTAGTAGTTGCTATCTGATTTTAAAAGGAGCTACTTTAGATTTTGTGTGGGAGGGAGAACTAAGCATTTTTTCCACTGAATATAGTTGAATAGAAATCATAGGTACAAGTATATCTGCCTACAACAAAGTCTCGTTATATAAAGGAGACAGACCTGCTTAGGACTCACTTTTAACCATTTTTCAAAAATTTGCTTTTAAATAATGTTGGACTCTTTCCATTATGAGAGAGTGTTATCTCTTTAAGGCCAAATTTGCAAACATGTCTGTCTGGATCTTTCTACAAACATGCACTTCAGTGCACCTTAATGCTTACATCTGACACTGCCAGCTTCCACCAGGAATTGTGTGACCATGCAAGTCACAAAATGCATGCAAGCAATAGAAGCTTCTATAGCTTTCAGGGAGAAACACTGATTTTGCCAAAGTGACCCTTGCATTTCCTCTGACTTTTAAAATAATCTTTCTGAGAGTGTCACGGAATGACAGCCTTTCACCAGTCACCCCTCTAGAGATCTCTGTGCTATGATAAATCACATCAATTTTTGGTGGGTTGATGTTACTTTGGATTTTTGCTTTTATGTTGGGACAACTGATTGAAATTACTGATAGACATAGGGTTAACACCAGAGGCAAAAAGACATACAGAATCAAAGCAGGACTAACAGCTTCACATGTCAGCTGCTATAAATCACTTTCTACCTGTATCTGTCACATCCTTTTTGACTTAAAAAAAAAAGCTTCACCTTTGTTTCTTCTTAAGGATTTTTTTTTCCCAAACCCATCACATTCATGAATAAGTCAGTCAAGCCTTCCAGTTACAGAAGACAAGTACTGTAGCTGAAAAACTTTTGCAATGACAGATTAATGTCAAGAACCTTGTGAGCATTAAAAAAAAATCTCATAGTTGTTGTGCTTTCTGATTTTTTTGCATTCATACCACAGAGACATATATCTCCCATTTTTGATCCTGATGCTTAGAGGATTTAAAAAGAAATTTAAAAAAAGGGAAATGCCTTTATCTTTCTTCCTCTGAACTCCATTATTTAAGATAATGGAACTGTTTCTTCCACAGAGGTTACTATCTCTAGTTCAGTTCTTGCTAACTGTGCCTGCTGCAATATCTTCCATGGGATTTTAAAGAAAATACTTAACAACCTTATCTGAGTACACTAGACTTCAGCTCAAAATTCTAGAGAAAGACTGGTGACTACTGAAGTTATTTATTTCCATTATTCTCACCATCACATCATCAAATTATTTAAAACCTAAAGCCAGCATCCTGCTTAACTTAGAGTCCCCGTGAGGCCAGGCATTTGCACCTTAAATGAAGGTTTCTACAGAAATACAATGAAGTTGAACATAAGGGAAAGGGTTACTCATTACCCTGAAATGCTATGCCGTGCTATGTGGCTAACTTTTAAAAAGTGGAACAGTCTTAAAGAATAGTTCAAAATTTTAGCTGGTTGAAAGCTGTTAACATAGTTTCTGAAGGACCAGCCTTGGTAATAAAGTTAAATTTAGAGTAGCTTTAAAACAAGTAATTCTGTGAGAACTGAAATAATGAACCCTGGTTACTACCTATGACTGTTGAAGATATCGATAGCTTCAAATATTTCAGGATTTAAATCAATATATATATATTTCGGATTAACCAATCAATCAGCCAGCAGATTGCCATAATTAACATGCATGCCTACGCCAAGAGTGAGCCCTATTTCAGAGAAAGTTTGGTAATAAAAAAATAGAAACCCAAAATAGCACTTTCCAGTGGAAATATTATAAATTCTTCAGGAAACACATTGCTGGTGATCAGACTGGTGGTACACAATACAGAGGGGAGAATGGTATTTGATTTTGATGATGACTTACAATTTGAAGGATATGTGAAGATTCACTGGGGAAAGAGGGAGAAAGCCACAAATTTCTAAAACAAAAATGACTAAAGAATTATTAAGTTAATCAGCACAGACAATGCATGCTTGTTTATTCCAGCATGTTTGCACTTACTTTCACTGTTTGTCTACAGTTTTGGCAATGTGCTTTACTTATTTATTCTTTGAAGAGAATCATATGAAATATAATTTCTACTTGATAATAAGGCAGGAACTTCCAATAAAATTGTAGAAAAGAGATCTTTAAAACCATCAGCCAAAAAAAGAGAAAATATATGTATGACAATTTTTTTTATTTGAAAAAGAGTGTAGTAAAACTGTTATTTCATTCTTCTTTTCCTAGAAATGTTGATTATATTTTGTATCAGCCATTCTGAAAATATCAGCTCAAAACTCCTCAGTATACATGAAGACTTCTTTAAGAGATTTGCAAGAAAAAAATCTTCTAATGCACCATATTTTACCTCCTCATAATGAAGTGCAACTTGGCCATCAATATACTAAAATTGAACTGAATTGAGTTGAAATGTGCATGTTGTCAGCTTCTTGCCTGCAATAACTGAATTTTTCACCTCCTGGCAAGAATCTGTTATTTTAATTTCAAAAGATAGGTGACACTCAAATTATTACTGCCCACTAGATTAGATGAACTCCATATTGCTATGCCTTTTCTTTTGTTTTTCTTTATTCTTTCACAAAGAAAGTATATATTAGAAGTACAACTTTTCTGCCAGGCACTTACAGACAGAATAGTTTTCCAGATTTTCTAGAACTAGTGCCCCAATCCCTGCACAAGAAGCTAAGCACAGCAACTACATTTTCTGATCACCCATTAAATAGTATCTTCACAAAAAATAATCTAAAACAAACAAACAAAATATTTAAATAAATTGAATATTTTTGGAGGGGTAAAAGAGAAAGCGTGATGATGCTACCTTTGGGACAATATGAATATTATCTGAAAAGCAAATTACCTTCCAGAATACAGGGGTAATACTCCCAAATGAGCCCTTCTCCTTTAGCTGTGTGTAACTGCTGTAGCAGTGAACCACAAGGCACTGCTGAATCTCCAGCTCTCATGAGCCGAACTGGCACTGTGTTAATGACATGAAAAACAATTTATTCTGGGCTCATGCTGTCAGGTTAAGGGGTCCTGCTCAGGTCTGCTCAATTCAATCATGTGTTGTGCTGCCTGTCACTGCCCTCTGGCTGGGGTGTCATACATCACCTGTATGTGTGATTAGCAAGGAAACCCCTCACTGTCCAGGCTTGTTGCCAGCCCAGACACCAACTGCTTTCTGTGCTCCTCCTCCTCATAAGAAGTTTCCCCAACAGCTGTGGGTATGTCTAATGAACCAAACTAGTTGTCCACCTTCATAATTTTTTATATCTTAACTGCAGGACAGCAGTGAAGGGAGGCCACAACAAATTGTCCTTTCCTTTCAGAAAAAAAAATACCAAGCTTTCCTTGCCTAAAATTCTGACATATGGACCACAAAGCTGTGTCATCAAGTTAAAGTATCTGTTTTCTATCATTACACATGGGGAGCAATTGGTTTGTACTTCTCCAGCACAATTATAAATCTCACATTTTCTCCAACGTTTAAACTAATTGGCTTTAAGAGAAACACCCCCTGATGTTTCGAGACCCATAAATCAGCCCTTTTCAGTGCACCCATAGGCTTGTCTTCCTAGTAGAACCTGAAAGCCCTTACAGGCTTCCAACTCACTAGAGATCAGGAAAAAAATCAACTCCCCTCAGGCTTCAAGCTACCAGGCATACACAGGATTATTCTTTCACTCTCTGGGGAAAAAAAGAACTGAAAGAAATAATAGTTTCAAAAGTCGTGCTTTCCAAGCAGTGAAATTAATAGGTATCAGAAGGTATTCAGTTGATCAGTTAGCTGGAGATATGCAAGCACTGTCCTGATTCACGCCTCAGAATGCCTCTCACCAGGGGTAAGTTCATGGAATTATGGTTTTGGTGCAAGTTAAGTCGTGCAGTGAGACAGTCTGGTAAAGCAGCAACTCACTGCCACCAGAATAGAATAGGCATGTGAATTTTAAGGCAAGACAATTTAGTTTTACAAAAGCAAACCGAAGGCTATATAAGGAATATATAAAGCATACATAAAATATGAAATCAATTTATTGCATGAAAGATGACTTACCGCACAAGATGAGTAACCCACAGAAGCAATGGAGCAATGCACTGCTGCTGAACAGTGGCAAGACCAGGAGAATGAACTCCATCATGCAATGTCGCATTGCTCTCATGACCAGGCAGAGAATATTCTTCTCATCCTGCACTGTATTTAGACACTCCATGGACATAGTTGATGTTGTTTTTCTTTTGGCTTATGTGCATTTTTCTCTTAGTTTATATTCCTTATGTGTACAAAAATATTGTGCGTGGTTTGTTTTGTTTTTATCTCCTCTCCCTATATGAACACCTCTAGAGAAAATAGATTTTACTTTTTGAAGAATCATGAGCAGGATGTCTTTGACTACTCTTTCTGCACAAGAATTTGTTCTGAGTGGTTAAAAGCAATAGCAAGGACTCATGGCACGAAGAATGCATTTAAATCATAGCAACAGAAACTCAAGAGTATCCTGAAGCATCCACTCTGATTCTCAGAACAGACATTTTTGTCTGTTTAGTTAAAATTATTATCAATAGGGTGAGACCTATGAACTGAAGAATTGCTTTTGTCCTTTGTGGTAAAACAGGAAAAGGATAGTGCTGCTGTGATTTGAGGGTGCCTCCTGCATGGTGGGAAATCATCCTCTGAATCCTCTCCTCTTTTCAACACACACAATGCCTCTGAACACCATGTGCCCTGAGAAAGACCTTCCCTACCTTGAACATTTACCCTACTTACTTTTGTTTTGGGTTGTGCTTTGTGCAGTTTTTCAGGGTCAGGGAAGGATGGGCTGCCTAAACAAGTGCAACTTACACCCTGAAGATTTTTGGGTTTGTTGTTGGTTGTTTTGTTGGTTTTGGTTTGTTTGTTTTTTTCTTTCTTTTTGTAAAATATACAAATGGATTTGAATTATTAAGAAACAACAATTTGAAGCCAGTTGCCCAAAGGAAACTGTGCTTGGCTATTTCTTAGCACCACAAGAAATCCTTACAGAAAAGCTATGCAGCTGGATGAAGACTCAAGCTGACATGATGAAGCATTTGAATCAACTTAGCCACCAGCTTGAAGAGCTCGATCTCAAAATGGATGACACAAACACTTGTCTGAATATTTGGTCTGGATCTTTCCCTCTCCTTTGTCTGCAGGGATGCAGGCAAACCTTTTAAAACTCTCTGCTGACAGCTTAAATAAGTGCCTTTCCCAAGCCTTTGGCAATCTTTCAATGAATTGAACAGAGGAGCATCTGCACATGTTTTGTTGTCCTTTTCCACTGTGCACCACTGGAATATTGCTTCCTTTCTTCTTGACAATAAACCTAAGTTCTATTCATTATTGCAGGTGGAAAAACATGAGCAATAAAAACTCACTCCAACTTTTTCTGATATCTCAAGTATGCAAGAAATCTGAATAAATCCATGATCATACATAAAGAAACATAGAATCATTTATATAGAAAGGACCCTTAAAATCATTGAGTTCAAATGTAAACCTACTACTGCCAAGTTCATCACTAAACCATGTCTCTGAGTGTCATGTCTACACAACTTTTTAATACCACCAGAGATGGGGACTCAACCACTTCACTGGGCAGCCTGTTCCAATGTTTGATAACATTTTTGGTGAAGAAATTTTTTCTAATATCTGACGTAAATCTTCTCTGGCACAGCCTGAGGACATTTCTTCTTGTCATATAATCATAGACACATAGAATGCCTTGGGCTGGGAAGCACATTAAAGATCATCTATTTCTAATCCCACTGCCATGGGCAGGGACATCTTCGCCTTGTTCAAAGCCCCATGCAACCTAGCCTTGGACACTTCCAGGGATCCACAACTTCTCAGGTAATCTGTTTCAGTGTCTCACAATCCTCACAGTGAAGAATCATCCTCCCACTTGTTGGAAAAAGAGACCTAGTACATTGTATAGAGTGACATGATCTCCCCTGAGCCTCCTTTCCTTTGGGCTAAACAACCCCAGCTCCCTTAGCTGCTCCTCATGGAATTTGTGCTCCAGACCCTTCACCAGCTTTGTTGCCCTTCTCTGAACACACTCCAGCACCTCAATGCATTTCTGGTAATGAAGGGCCAAAAACTGAACAGAAAACTTGAGGTTCAGGCTCACCAGTGCCACACAGGGTCGGGGAATGCTTCACAGTACAGAGGGATGGGTACATCCCTGCCTTGGTGCTGCTGGCCACAGCATTGCTGATCCAGGCCAGGATGCCATTGGCCATTTTGGCCACAGCTGGCTTACACTCACCTGGCCATCAATCAGCACTCCTAGGTTCTCCACGGATGGGTTTCTCTATTCATGACACTCCAAGCACTGAAATGTGCTCCAATCCAGCTGTCACATTGGCTAATACTGACAGAGCTGTGTTTCTTGGCAAGCAGTGATAACCTACATGCAGCCATGTGACTGCCCATTGTGTATTGAACTGGTTCAAGTCTATTTAGTGTATAAGATGTGAAAGAACATGAAGAAAATTTTCAGAAGTCTTACAATTTTATCTGTACCAAGCTATGGTTTCTCTTTTGATACTGGTCAAAATATGTTCAGATCCCAGTTAATCTGTCAGTGACACTTTACATCACACACCTCTGTCATTGCTGCTCAGTCTTTGAACAATAAGCCTGATTTTAAAGAATCACCAGGTGTGCCTTACGTTCCTGAAATAAAAGAAACATGAGATAAACCTGCACCTATGACTTTTCCTCTGTCTCAGGTCTTAAAGAAAGGAGAGGGGAGACTTTTCTTTGATTGAGTTTTGCTATAGCAGTGGAGAATGTTTAAGAAAATCTAACTCCTGGGGAGATAAAAACATAATGTTCACAGACCTTGCACGGACATAATTACAATTCCTTCCTGCTGCCTTAAAATATGCACAGCTTCCACTTCATGGCTGCAGATCAGACACAGAAATGGGCACATTTCAAAGTGAGAGCAGTGGAAAATGCTCTCTTTCCATACATTTTGCTTTCATCCTTAACTGTTACTTGTCACTGTTGCTGGAAACACTAAACCCCAGAAGACTGCAGCTTTTTTTGCCCTGAAGATTGAAGCTTAAGCTTATTTTCCTGAGTTTTACTTTCAATTAAACTTAAGATGTGTTTAATACTCCTTTGTATATCCCCTCCCTTTTTTATATCAACTGCAGTTCTTGAAGGTTTCCTAGTTGCTCTAAGTTTTCTAAAGCAACTATTTCCAAAGAGCCCAAACAGAGAGTGGCAAACCCTTTAGAGTCTATGCAAAGTTCTCTCCAAGAAGAGAGGGACTTTTATGTTTAGTTCATTGGCTCAGCAGTATCTTCCTTGCTGAACTACAAAACAACTTTCTTGAATCTCTTACCCTGAGGCAAGGACAAAAGAAAAACTAGTTAGACTGTGGGATTCAGGTGTCATTGTGCCAGCAGAGCTTAGCAGAGCAGACCGTGGCTGATGAAATGCTCCTTTATGCAAGGAGGATTTCAAGCCACATGAAACATTTCTTCTTTTGTTACAAAAGCTTATCAAGTTCCAGAGGCTTTAAAAAGTCCACATGGAAAATTCAATTTATAGAGGCGCTTTAATCAATTATGTTAAAAAAGATTCCAAAACAGTGAAAACCTATCCAAGTGAACAATATCCAAGGAGAACAATGAAGGAAACCAAGTATCCATGGAGCTGCTGGGGCAGAGATGAAGGTCAGGACTCCTTTGCTTCTGTGGCTGTTTACACTATTTACATAATGCAGTTATGAATGCAGTGATCCAGGCAAGACTTTCAAATAAATAGCAGAGAAAACTGGGGGCAAATTAAAGGTTAGGTGTTTAAAACAGTAAAAGCTTTCATCATTACATTGAAAATCTAGATCTTCATCAATCCATCATAATTGACACTCTGGTCACAGAAAAGTAAATTTTATCAACAATTTGTTGTGGTCTCTTCATTGGACCAACAGTACCAGAGAGACAGACTGAGTTCTACTGTTGGAAAGCCCAAAAGCTGTAGGAAAACTACTCAAAAGAGAACACTGACATTAACAATGAAGTTAACACCACAAAAACAACCTAAATCCAGTGCAGTAATTTTCTATTAATGATTAACTGTTAAAATAATATTTTTTAAATGTTGCTAAATAGAATGAAAAGAATTGTGATAGGATTTCATGCCACAATAAGAACTGCAAATGGAGAGAAGACACAGCATTTTATCTTATATGGAGTCCAGAAGAGTATTGATAGGTGTTTAAATCATCTCCAGGAAGATCAATACATATTATGAGAGATGCACAGTTTATCATTCCTCTTGACCAATAGAAGCAATGAAATACACAATAGGTGTAAAGATGGAAATAGTACTCTTTGAGGGCATAAATATGCCTCCTGAAAAAAATAAGTCCCCATTTAAAAAATGAAGTATCAGAAGTAAATCCATTCACCAAAGTGAATAAAGAAATTTGTGTCTTTTACACTGGGAGAGGAAGCCTCATCTGAGCAGGTCTTTTGGGCTACAAAAAGAGAGTCCAGATCTGCCATGGAGGCCTGGTATTTCACTTAACTTGTATAAAGTGGGACCAAACAACAATCTCTGGTACAAAATGGTCCTTTGGAGCGACACTAAAGGAAGTACCCTGAAGCTATTCCCTTCCTAAGCCTCAGAAGAATCATTTGCACTGCATCAGGTACAGCCTTATCTCGAAAGGCTTATAATTGCATTTGAGCGCTTACAAGCATAAAACAAGGATTTGTGCAAACCAGTTACCCAGAATTTGTGTAGATTTTTGAAATTGTACTAGCCATTCTTTTCTCTGCTTTTGACCACAACATCAAGATTTAAAGAATAAGAAGCAACCAACCAAAAATAGTGAAAAAAAAAAAAAATCCTTGTGGGTGAGATTTGGCTAAGCACGCAATGAGTGTTTAGAGGTTTTTTTATGAAAGCTTAGCATCACAAGAGAGTATTAAGCTAAATGGATGTTGTCTTGGAGAGGTCAAGCTGCCACTGAGGGAGCAATGCAAACTGCCATAAAGTGTTTGAACATGGATGAGTCAAGGAGAAAAAGGAGTCCTTGTCACCTTTCATAGCTGACTTCTTGGTGGTGAGAGAGAAATCCTCTAGAAGGTCCCATGGCAGCAGGGACTATGTGCCAACAGGAGCACCAAGATCCTAGGAAAGCTCTCCATGACCTGGAAGATGGAAAAGCAGCGCAGTTCAGGGCTGTGGCTGAACTAGCAGCCCAGCTGGAAAGGGAGTTTTCTTATCCTGTGTTCAGAGCTGCCTTGGCCCATGCAGGTGTCACGCGCAATGCCACAGTGCAGACACACTGTCACACACCTCTGCCCTGAGCCTTTTGGTTCAGAGGCTCAGAAACAACCTTTAGCCCATTTAGTTTCATGAAGCACATCAAATAGCAGCTGTAACCATTCCAGCTGACTTGGACACAACATCTTTGACCCACAGAGGACAGAAAGCATCTGCAGGAAACAACTCACACAAGAGATGAACGCTCTCTGAAGCTCTGTCTCTCATTCACCTCCTGCCTTCCTCCTCCTCAGCCTATCTAACAAAGATGCCTAGCCAAGATGGGATAAATGTGCAACTTACATTTTAGTATCAAATCTGGGGGGAAAGCCTCCATACTGTTTACTTTCCATCATGGAGGAAGGAGGTGATTCTTCCTAGTTTTCAAAAAAATCTGGGCTGTTGGCTGAAAGTACACACTGAGCAATGATGGTGTACCAGTGCAGCAAGCAAACTGCCCTTAAGTGACTGTCAGGTAGCAGCAGCTACTGTCAGCACCCTCTAAAAAAAAATAAAAACTTAACGTGCTTGTTATTTAATCAGCAGCCATGCACCTTGTGCTGACTATATATCACTGATCAACAAATGGATGTTAGTTTTTCCCTGAAGAAAGCAATACAGTGGGACATAAAATTAATACTGAATGTCAGTGCATATGAGTAATAGATTTTAAGGGTTTTAGCTCCTTTGAGGGGGAAAAAAAATCAATTTGAGTAAAAGTTTGATACTTTTACACAAAGCCCATTCTTGCAAAAAGCACTCAAGCATTTTAATCTAAAAACCAAAACCAGCCAATAATTTTTCATCTAAATTGGCCTAAAAATTTTAGACTTTTTCCTGAATTCTTATAACTTTGATATAACAAAGACCTAATAACCCTCTGATCAGATGAGCTATAAATAAATTACTGAATAGTAGTGCAAAATATCTTATTTCTTCAATGTACCCCCTAACTGCAAAAGATGCAGGTGCAGGTTTAAGGTTGACTTGATTCAAAAACTCTACAGTTATGTTGCAAATTTACAGCTGGAAAAGAAATGGCTTGGCAGATGAGAGTGTGGCCTGGTAGTACATTCTTCCACTGCAGCTTTCCTCGCTTTATCTTTTGTTTGCATTGCATCTATCCAGTTTAGATCTTTCCTCCTCTCTAGCTCAGGTATTCATAACACACCCATCATCTTCATATCTAAACTCCACAGTCAGGAACTTTGTCCCACAGGGCATCTAATTCAGCCAAGTCATACAAGTACGAATCTTCTGAATCACTGTAATAAAGCAAAGGAGTCTGTTGACTGTGACCACTGGCATAAAGGAGATAGCAAAGAGATGTAGGGGAGTAGAGACCTACAAGAGGAACTGAACAGGAATTATAAGGAAACATGTGAAATACACCACCCAAAAACAGAAGGAAGGAGCCCCCAGGCTCTGGAGGCTAAAATGTTCAGGTTTGAAGTGAGAAAGCCAGAGCCAAAGAGCTCTTCTCAGAGATGTTGCCTTGCAAAATCTCTACAAACCAGGTGTTGAATCTAGTCAGCAAAGGGCTTTAATAATTTTGAAATATTTTCTTTAATTATCATTTTCCTCACTGAGCAGCTGGCAATAGTTGTCAACAAAAGCTTTCCAGATCCATTTCTGTCCAATTTCTGTTGAAGAACTAAGGGCCAAATGAACTATTCTTATCCTCTTCCTTTCTTTCCCAACTCTAAGCAAGGGTGAAATGTCTCCAGGCAAATACATGTGTAATTGGCATATTTGATTGATGTATAACTCTGTGGTTCCTGATTATATGTCCAAGAACACAAGTAGCTTCTCATCCTGTTAACAGTTAAAAATGCACTGAGGGCTGAGTCAAACACCTCGTTGAGAAAAAATAGAGGGAACATTAGCACAGTATAAGGTTTTAAAAAATACAAGATAGCAATCCTCAAGCATGATGCAAAATCTGATCAATTGTGATGTCAAAATATATATTCTTCAAATTCCTTTTGAGAACCATAGTTTCATGAAGTATTTGCAGAACAATGTGACACGGCTTAACAGGCAGGGCTGCTCCATCCCCAGCTTTCATGTAAACAGTGGGTTACAACATACTTTTAAGGAAGCATCTGATTGGATTTCTACCCATTTGATTACAGAATTTAAATGTGCCATTTCAAATGCTCTTCTTTTCTCCTGTGAAATTTGCTCAGGAGGGGAAGAGTGAATTTTTTCATTTAGAGGATATTTCAGTAGTAACTTGTTTTACAGAACACTCGCCTGTTTTTTCTGAAAAATCTGAGTCCTTCCTTACCTCCTTTTCCTCCCTCAAAATCTTCTGCATAAAAATAGCTGAATAACAGTTCCATACATCTACTATATTGAGACATGCTCAGTTAAACAGCACCTACCACAGAAGGAATGGCTTGCAATGTTCAAGCTTAAAATAGCCAGCAGACTAACTGGTAGCAAAGGGGGACACTTGGTATTTATAGTGACAGAGCTGTCCATCACATATTAGATTGAAACTGATTGTTACTCATCTGTTAAAGTCAGCATATAATCTGTTCAGTCCTTGCCCCTAGATATCTAAATACATCAGAGTTTTCTCCTGGTAAGACAGAAATGAGCACAATGATAGTAACAAACCCAGTGACTGATCTAAATTTAATCAAAACCTTCCCCTCAGCTATCAAGGTAGCAGGAAATAACAGAATGAGTCACATCCTTCACCAGTGAAGGATAGTGACCAGTACTGGTTTTCCAGGAGGAAATGTCATTATAACATGAGAAAAACTCCACACATACAATTAGTAGCAAACACAGCAAAAACTTGACAGCACTTCCTTTTTTAGTTGTTTTCTTTTTTTTTTTTTAAGAAATGGTCAAAAAAAACAGATAGATGAGTATGCAAACAATAAAAATTGTTTCAAATAGCAGATCCCCTGAATTTGCGAATACACTCAAAGATCTGGTTTAACCTGATACTGTTCTCAGAATGTGTCTCTTGGAAGCAAAAAGGAACATCAACACCCATAAGTTGTATTGCTAAAGCATCTTTTTATGGATATTTCTTCAGCTTAAAGCTGTTCCAGCTGCAATGAACTAGGTAAGATTCATACAGAAAAGCAACATATTTTATTCAGAACAGAAAAATAGGTTACTGGGTGAAGAACTTCTGCACAAAAGCATCTCTACTTTGAGGGGCACCAACTGATTAAAAAAAAACATTACTTGACCATGCAAACACTCACCTCCCTGCAAACTTATCTCAAAACAACCTTGCTTTTGTGGCCTGCATTTTAATAATACCTCTGCCAACTTCCCTTCATTTCAAAGTTCACATACTTTACTATTACATAATCCTTTGAGAGTACATGTATTTAAATTATGCTTTTCCAAAATACTTTACCACAAGGCCATAGAATCAGGTACATCCATTTGTTTCTGGTAGACCAGATATGAAGTACCACTTGTAGAAATCTTTTTGATTTCTTCAATATCCATTTTTCTCAGACCTTGACTCAGTTACATTTGGATACACAAGGTCCACAACAGATGTGCCAGAAGATCAAATTATAATAGTGCAAGAGTCTCAAAATGTATTTCATGAAACTCATCAGTACTTACATTAAGATGAACTTTACTCTTTGAAAAACCCACTGCATTATGAAAAGTCATTCATTGCTGCAGATTTCTTCTCTATTGTCTACGGAAACACTGGGTCAAACAGGACAAGTAATTTTTCTTCACTTGGAAAGGCATGGTTTATACATATCTTTCATCTTGGTAAATTACCTAGGCTGCATCGTGTCAATAAAAAATATGTTTTAGGCATTTGCAATATTGTAAAAAATATCCCAAGTTTGTGAGAGCTTCCATTTTTAAGATTTTTTTTAAAGTTATATAACCTATTTTATATAAATTCACATATAAATTATATTAGTTTTAAAAAGTAATTATTTCTTCTAAAATTTAGGCACTCAACCAGTAATTAGTTGGTGCATCTGTAACAAATTATAAACATATACTGACGCATCACTGTAGATTTTAGGATCACAAAGTATAGCATGACACATCTACATATTGCCCTTCCTTTCCAACTTTGATCTCTGCAGCAGCTGGCAGTTACGCAAGCTACAGACAGCTGAAAAATTCTGCAAAATCCTCTGGGACATGGATAGTTGAATACAGAGCTAATCCTACTCAGAGCAAAAACTTCCATGTTAAATCTGCAATTGGTTGGGGTTTTTTTTTTTTTTGTTTTTTTTTTTTTTTTTTTTTTGGTTTTTGTTTTTTTTTTTTTTTTTAATTCAATTAACATTTTACATCAATTTTTCCCAGTTTTAGCCAAATCCCCCAAATGGATATTTCTGTAGATACCTCTGTATGAAAAAAAAAAAGTCTTAATTAGTGGGTAAAAGCTAGCCTTTTTGCATGGAGATAACCCACTTTGTTCATTCTACAGGATCACCCCAATATTATCATTAGATGCACATGTTTTAGTACTGTACTCACCATGCAGAGTCTTTTTTCTCTGAGTTGATGAGAAAGACCGTTGTAATTGCAAAAGCTCCATACCTTCTCAGTGATTTCTCATGGGCAGCTCCTCACACAACAGCCAACAAACTCCAGCACCCTTCTCAATCAGCTAACCCACTCTTTTATAGCACTCATCCTTATTGGACACAGCTGTGGCCTGTTAAGGGCAGGCCTTTTCCTAATCTTTGCTAATTAGTACAGCTGCAACTCCTCAGGGGTGAGATTGCCTTCTCCACTATTCTCTTACATTCTATCCCCCGACAAAAAAAAAACACAAAAAGAAATGGTCATTCATGTATTCATTAAGGTCGATAAATTTCAGTACCTACCTTAATTTTTTTAATGTACAAGTCGATATCATAAAGAATTTGCCCATGTAAAAATAAACCCTAACATGCTGAAAAACTCTACTGTGAGGTACAGGGCTGTTTGTTGCTCATCTGCCCATTGGACTGTGAGTGTATTCTGCAAATTTCTGTTCAAGTGGATCTTCAAATATTCATCCACAGGCAGTCCTGCATTCCATATTGAAGTGTTTGATTGGTTTTCTGTGCTTTAAGCCAAAAATATAAACTTCTTTCCTGCTAAGCTACACACTTCCTGCTTAGCTCTAAGCGGATGTTACTTTAACCCTGTTTGTGACATAGAAACTAACCAAGACTGCACAGAATTCCTGTGTTTTGCTTTATGGCTAACTTAAATGATTGAAATATAAATCTTCATGTAATCTTTTTCCTAAGCATAGTTCCTCCTTTTTCTTTTGACAGGAACCCTCTTTCATGTCTTCTTCACTATTCAGTAACACTACAACTCCTACCCCTGCTAATGCCCCCTGCCTATACATCAGACTGAGTCAGAAAGGAGATTTCCACTTTTTTAGCATCTTGTTACAAATTCAAACCCCATCACCCTACTATATAGATCATAAACTCACATTTCTTACTCTTCAACTGTATACATTTGGCATCATTAAAATTTGGCACTACCAAGTGCAATCACCATTCCAATAAATACGTGGTATCTCCAGTGCCTAGAGATAGCTATATGAAAGGGCAGGAATAGCATATCTGTGGACATCCTATGAAATAAAAATCTCTTCAGAGACTTGATTTTCTCAACATTTTTCTTTCCCTTTTTTCCAGTTCAAAATACTAGCCACAGGAAATAGTGACGGCAGCAACTTCCAGAGAGGCATTTGATGAAAGAATGATAAAACAGGTGCCTCAATAAGAAAACATGTAGTTCAGAGTCATACAGTAATGTCACATTTATACCTTCAGCAAGGTTTATAAGCCAGCTAATCTCCTTTGGCAAAGCAAGTTTTCCAAAGAAAAAATATTTTTTCTTAGTAATCTATCTAATTTTGTGTAGAAGAGGTTAACTGTATTGTTAGAACAATGTTAATTATGTCAGGGAGTCATAACTATTGATAACACAGCACAACAGTGCTGACAATAGTTCTTGCAGAGATCCACCAATATGAAGAAGGCAGATAGAACCTGGCTTCTTTTATGAAGGAGGTTAAAAAAACAAATTGATTACTTTTTCTTTTCTTTAAGGAAAGGGGTTGAGGATAGGGTTTTCAGAGTTCTGCTAATGGATCAACCCTGCACAAGAAAATGACAATATAGTTAGGGTTAGTGTTACTTGTTCAAACTGGTAAGTGTAATGGATCAATATATCTTTTAAAGTTAGCTAACTTACAATGTCAGAAAAAAATCAGACAGACTTACGGGATAACAAAAATGATTGACAGGGAAGTGACGTAACCAGAAAAGATAACATATTGGATATATGTAGTAACTTATGTTACATTATGATTTAAACTGAGTTAAATGCATCTGTCATTTGCCCTCCCAGCCACAAAATCCAGCATCTCATAAAGTGAGAAACAAGAGTTAAATAATCCAGAACCTCTTAATGATTGACTCAACAAGCCACAATACAATTCACCTGTAAGAAAGGCAGAACGATTTGAAATGGGCTGTTAATTAAAAGCTAAGGATCTAAAGGTATGTGCATTGAATTTCACCAGCACTTAGTGTTAAGATAACTCTGAAATGGTGTTACGTAATTGAAAACGTGGCAATAAAATTTACAAATAAACCTCTGATACTACCACAGTGAGAGAGATAACAGAACTTTCCTAAAAAACTGAGAACTACAGCAGGCCATGATTAATAGAAAGAGAAAAAAAAATTGAAAGGATATGTTCCTAACTAGTCAAATAAAGGAGCTAGTGGTTTAGAAACAGCCAAATAAGAGTCAGATGTGACTTTTCTCAGAAGTACCACAAAAGTTTAAACATTGCACATTCAACTTTTATCTGGCTGATGTCTCCATATGTATCATTTCTCACTCCTGTAGTTTCTGTGTTTCATTGCAGGTCACATATTCATAGATATGTCCCAACTACTGTCTGATTTTGAACAGTTTTTTGAAAGTCCCTGTACAAACAGCTTAACCAGAGTGCAGTGCAGCAAGCATGAAAGAAAAAAAAAGGCAGGTTGTGTAATTACAGACAGTAAACTCAGAGAAGGTAACAGACAGGCATATCAACAGGGAGTTGCCCAGGAAGGTCAGGGAGTCTCCCTCATTAGCAACTTTCAATATCTGTCTGGACATGGCCCTGGTGCTAGGTGGCCCTGCTTGAGCAGATGGGATGAACCAGATGACCTGCAGAGGTCCCTTCTGACCTCAGTCATTCTGTGACTCCATCAAATGAGGGGATATGGTTACCCCCACAAAAAAGTTGAAGAAAGTATGTGAAGCTTACTAGTAGCAAAGTGATAAACACAAAAGTTCCTGCAAGCCTGAACATGCCTGTTTCATCTTTGCCCTACTAAATTTAGTAAGTCTCCTTATGTATATAAAGCTGTGCTGTTGACAACACACTACTTCTAACTTCTTTAACATATTGTATTTCTCAAGGCTACGTGACCATGTTTATGTAGGCTTGCTACCATTTTTCATGAGATTTGCAGAGCTCCTTCTACTATCCCTCCATGCCACTTACAGCACTGATTGCACCTCAAGGTTACCCAGGTGATGAGGTCATTTTTAGAGTCAATGTGCTCAGATGGTCAATCTGTCTGCTGAGGCAGACTTGGATAAATCAAAAAGATCCAAGACCAATATCAATAAATTGAAAGAAATAAACAAACAAACAAACAAACAACAACAACAAAAAAAAAAGTATTAGAGCCTGATATGTACCTCTCAGGTTAGCTATACATTCATTTTCATTACAAACTGAGGAGCACTGGGACAGCATGACAGATGATGGCTCATCACAGTTAGAAAACTAAGAGAAGTGGAAACAGCACAGTTCCAGTGCCAGAGGAAGAAACTACCACACCACATGTTTACAGCCATTCTTCCTGCAAGATCTAACTTGATTCAATGTCCTAGTGAAATTCTATACAGTATACATAAGTATTTGCTTAATTGCTGGATCTCAGACTGATCCCCAGAAGCAGGACATTGCAACTTCTTTTTCTTGCAGTTAATAAGTTAGGTAGAGAGTAATCAACTCATTCCCACAGAGACTTCAGAGAACACCTCTCATTTTGAAGCCAGAGAAATGTCATAAATTATATTCAGAACCAGAGTTACCACAATCACCATCTGCTTACCACTCCAAATGCTATTTTTCTTTAATTGTGTATGTTATTAGTTGTTGAAGTTGTTTTTCTTTAGGACTGAAGGGTAGAAATGAAGTTGGTTTAAAATGAGAGAGTATGGTCTGTTTTTTAAAATCAGTGTTATAACTCTGAACTAAATAGTAGTCAAAGACAGTTTACAAATATTGCATACACTTTCACTCATTGTGGTCATTCATCATGTATTTCAAAATAATCAACTGCTACAACTTTTGGGCATTGCTACTCAATTTTCATCCCTATTTCTCATTCAGAAGATAATTCACCAAACCAGAAACTCACACTTTGTTAGTTAATATAACATCTTCTTTGGCCAGGGTTCATTTAATTGGGGAAGATTCATATCACAAAACCAATCAGTCCAGTGGGGTCAGTTTGAAAGCTGAACACAGGAAATGATAACCTATGTCAGCAAGAACTAGAGTATTTTCATTGTTTAGTCAGTGTGTCTCAAAGAGTACTGCATTTTGAACTACAATCCAGCAGGTATTTCACAGTGACCTTTATATAAACCAGAGCATTAAGATGGAGTCCTGCGGGTCAGGGAAGTCCTTGAGCAAGGAGTATAACCAAGGATGCTATTTTGCCTAATTAGACCAATCAAGCACAAAGTAGGGGAAAGTTCCCTTGCAGCTGAGCATAAAACCTGCAGAAAGGAACTGTTCCAGTGAGGAGGCTCTTCAGACAGCCACAGAAGCAAAATCCAGCTCTCCCATTTCTGGTATCAGTGAGGTAATCACTAGACTGTGATAGGATAGATTGATTGTTTTTTTCCTTTCCAAAATAAGGATAGAACATCCAAGTTTTGCAAGGAAAAGAAATGCTGTTAAGTGCCTCAAGACATAACTAGGTCTGGTCCTTTGGAGGACATAAGAGGAATGTCTAGTTTCTGAATCTAAGGTAGGAGCTATACAATAAAATGCTACAAATAGACCACGACGATGCAAGAAATCTGGACTATGGGGACACCAGCAGAAGAAGGACATGGACTCGCTGGGTCCAAGAGGAGGGCTGCAAAGATAACCAGAGGACTGGAACGTGTCTCCTACACAGACAGGCTGAGAGAGCTGGGGTTATTCAGCTTGGAGGTGAGAAGGCCCCGAGGAGACCTTACAGCTCCTTCCACTGCCTCAAGGGGCTACATGAGCGCGAGGTCTTTCTACTACTACATACAATGAAAGGAAGAGAGGCTTTAAACGGATTTATACTAAACAGTAGAAAGAAATCCTTTACTGTGAGGGTAGTGAAACACTGGAATAGGTTGCCCAGAGAAGTTGTGGATTCCCCATGCCTGGAAATGTTCAAAGTAAAGTTGGATGGGCTTTGAGCAACCTAGTCTTCTGGGAGGAGTCCTGATCTATGGTTGGGGGATTGGAACTAAATGATTTAAGGTCCCTTTCAACCCCAAACTCTTCATGATTCTGTAATTCTATGATTATTTGATGCTCAAAATAGCATATTAATAACAGCTGTCACCTGCCTAGAAATTATGAGGATTTAATGTAGACAAAAAAGCTTCTACAAGTAAGACATGTTTGAGCCCATCAAAAAAACCTTACAGTGGGGTGGAATTTCATGGTGGAATGAAAAATAAACTAACAGAGCCCAGAAATAAAGGAATAACAGGAAGCTAGAAATTGAAAAATTAAAATTAGCCAAGTAGAACAGTGAAAATTTCAGAGTTAAACAAGGTATCATCATTTATGAGCATTGGGCAGAGAAGTCAAGATTAGTCCCAGCTCAGGAGTGCCCTAAAGTGCATGGTGGAGAAGAAGGGGAAGAAGTCCCCAAAGCATTAGGCAGCTGCTGTTTTATTTTCATCCTGATGGACTGGTTGATGGTCATATTTATTGGCACTAAGAAGACTGAGGGATATTAGAACCTCTGTGGAGCTTAGAACATGGTACTCATGCAAAAATTTGCAGCTGCAGCCTCTGTAAAGTTTACAGAGAAATAGGAAATGTGCATTTAGAGGAGTGTCATTGAAGTGCCAGTGGCACTTTGTTTTTTAGCATTACAGCTTGGTTTCTGGTCACACAGATGTGTGTGACAGAGAGATCATATAACATCTCCTCAGGGCTAGCCCAGCTCCCTATCTGCCCAAAAGCAGGTCTGACCTGGACAAAGGTGACCAAGGGACTCCATAGAAGGGTGAAGGATTGAGAAGCATGGACAATAAGCATTGTCAGTGTCTTCTTACATCTTATCAAAATAGATGTACTCTAAAATGTGGATTGTCAGCTGCAGAAAACAAAATGACTACCCACCTCTGAAGGGGATCAGACAGGGGAATGAACTCTTCCCATGTTTTTCTTAAATGTGTCTCAAATCCATTTTGATGGGACCACTTCTAGGAGGGTGTTGAAGCCATTAGCTTTCAGAACTGCTCACAGAATATCACTTTTCTACACTCTGTACGTGGAAGAAGTTCATCAAACACGCCCAGTAACTGTTAAGGCAGTTTTATGATGTGTGTCTCTGCCCCCTGGGAGCAGGACTGAAGCCACTGACACAATTTGCATAAACTACCATGCAGTCTTCAGATGGTAATAAATTAAGGTGACACCCTCCTGCTAAAGGCTGGGTATTCTTTTTAAAATCCCCCTGAGCAACACAGAATGTGTGTAGCTTTTGAGACCCTAAATCAAACCAGTAACATTTTGTGAAGACAGGTTGTGGCATTTTGTATTTTATGTTGTGTCAAAGAAAGAAAAGGCAGCAGCTTTTTGTTTTGGGGTGGGGGAAGTGTCAATCAGTATGTTAAAAGTTAGGTGAGCATAACACATTATTCTTAATATGCATTCAACAACACACACTGTAATGACTGAGAATGCTGCAAATACTGAATGTAGACTATTGCTAATGTGTTTTACAGATCCACACCAGAGAGCACATTCAGTCATGTTTCAAGTTCAGTTGACAGACTGACAGAAACCAATTGACAGAACACACTGTAGTGGAATTCTTGACACTGGTTGTATCTATCTTAGAGTGTAGATGCACGACCACAGTAGGACACATTTCCATGTGAAAAATTAGTCACAGGAAATGGTGCATTACTGTGGTTCAGCAACACTGATTGTGTGGAAAATTAAGGATGATGAAGGTATAGTTTTCACTGCAGATTCATAAAATATTCCTTTAAATCCTGCAAGGAATAATTAAATAAAAATACTGATATGAACAAATAAGCTGAAGTACTTGATTTACATAATCAATTTCTATCTGGAAAATCAATGAGATGAAAGCAGAAAAGTCAAAGGTATGATTATACCTCAGCTCTTAAAGGTACATGATTAATTTTAAATCACAAAGAACTCACTCTGAGACCTTATGGCTTCTCCTGCTGAAACAAAGTGACAAAAGAAAAGCTCCATAGTGAATTTGAATAGGAATAAGGTAGTCCTTTAAAATTCTTCCCCTTCACTAAAGATATACAAATAATATATATATACATATATATATCCACATACTTATGTGTAGGTAAATATATATATACATTTACCTAATTATGTATGCATACCTGAACAGAAGTCCTAAGGGCAGGGGTTTACAGCATGAAATTCACCCTGGCTTAGGTTAGAAAAGTTCTGAAATGCTGATTAAAAGTAACAGTCAGCACATCATAACAGCGTAAAGTGCTAAAATATGCCTGCAAGAATTGTTACTCAAAATTGTACATGCCATACGGATTCTTGTTCTTGTCTAGATTACTCATATTTATATTTGTTAAAAAATTCTCAGAAACAACTGCCACAGGAATGAATCAAAAGACTAATACAGGAAGGGTGATTTTAGAAGCAGAATAAATAGACACGAGCATGCACAGGACATGCAGTTCTCAAGTAAGTTCACATAGAAGTACCACAAATATTGTGAAATCGAAGGCTTTTTGGTTTATAGGAAAATTAACTTCTAAAAATAAAAATTTAGACAGAACTAAATATATCTACATTGCTTTAATAGATATTTCAACAGATTGAAAATATTAATTGCTAGGCAAAATATTTTGAAATTTGAATTAGAGTGTCATTGCATTATCAATAGAACAATCTTACTTCCAAAAGAAACTTAGATTTCTTGCTATTTGCCACATTTAATTAAAAATCATTCTGTGACCCATACTTGTATAATTTTCTAGAGCTCCTGTGTCTGCCAGTGACAGTCTACAGCTACACAAGGGAATCAGTTCATACCACAATGCATACTAATGAAACAACTCATGCAGCATTCTCTGCCAGCACAGGAGAAAATGCATAAATTCTTTTGCCTTAATTGTCTAGATCACTGGGAATTATAACAGGAAATTTTTTCTGTACAATTAATATATTCATTAGGATTCAGCTGTCCAGTGTTCCCCATCAACATGTTAATTCATTGATGCAAGTTTAATCTCTTCTCATTGATGGAAAGCCAAAGGCTTCTAAATTGCTTGCTCTCCTGTACTATTTCTTTTTTTTTTTCTTTTCCTTTTCCTCCTGCTTTTTTCATTTCAGAGAACAATTTAGCATACTGTAAGTATCTTTCAGTTAAGGGGCAATTATAAAAGTTGTTTTGAAGAAATGAGTTTCCTTGAATCATCCTGAAGGAAATAAAGAAGATGCATAGCTAGACACCTCAAGCAGTCTGTAAAAATTTTACCAATTAATTTACTGTCTGACAAGGAGATGATTCACTTACTACAACTCTGTTTCTTATTTCTCTATGCACTTTCACTTCTGGCAGTTTCATGTAAGAAGGTGGCATCTTATTTGTTATATGTTGAGTATTAAGTATCACCAAAAAAAAAAAAATCCCCAAACATCAATCAACAAATGTTTCAGCTAAATGACCTTTTTCAGGTTTCCAGCTGAGGCATGTTCTCACTCAGGTGCTGGAAATAAAGCAGTTTAAGGAAATGGTAATTAATTGGGGGGGGGGGCGGAAACTTTAAAAAAAGAAAACTTAGTTCTTCATGCAGTTTCTTGGAAAAATGTCTGGTGTTCTAATGTGTGCCCAAGGCAAGAGACAACATAAATGTGTCTCTAGCAGCAATTGGATGTTAAAGATGAAAAAGAAGCTTAGTTCTTAAAGATAATGCTTTGACAGATCCATTCCTCATGGTAGTCTCAGTTGAGACATAATAGTTCCTACTCCTAAGGTAGCAGAGCAGGGGCGACTGAAATGTGAACAGCAGACCACAACCAGCCCACAAAGCATTTCCCAGATGTTTTCTGTGAATGCTGCTGGCCAGCAGATCAGATCACACTGTCAGCTGACCACCCCAGAGATGGAGCTCATGAATAGTAATTCCAGACAGTTCTTAATTCATCTCTGTTGAAAAATAAGAACATCTTTCTGCTTCCGGGAGTTTGTCTGAAATTCCCTATGTAAAGCAAAAGGACATAGTGATCAGACAGAAGCAAAGCTGGCCCAAACCTCAGCTCCTATATTTCTTGCTGCTCAGCCCAGAAGCAGAGACCTGGCAGAGAAAGACCATTTTAATTTTCCTCCTACTCAAAACCCGAAGTAGGAGCAGGGAGGAGATGCAGGTGTCTCCATTCAGCTTCTGCCTATCTGCGCTCAATAGAATGGGCTTAGCCTGTCCAAACACAAGGGCCAGCCTTGTAATGTTAAGGGAAGTTAGAGTGGTCACCTCCTCCAGCCACCCTGGCTCAAGGCCCCTCCTGTCTGGCTGCTGGAGCCCACCCAGTATCCCAGAGACCAGGTGTCTTGCCAGACTAAAAATTGTGTCTTCTGCTGTCCCCCTTTGCAGGTTCAGCCAAGAGTGAAGCTGAGCACATAGTCCAGACAGAAGACACAGACACAGCTGATCACACAGAGAGCTACAGACGAGGAACAGCTCCCCCATTCAGGACTCACAGCAGACACTGGCACACAGGGACACATCCCCTCCTCCTCTTGCACTGCAGAGGCAGAGGGTGACAAGTGCAGCACACACCCCACACTCCCCAGGTTCACAATCACACACACACTGGCAGATCCCCTGAGCACCAGCATGGTCCCTCTGCCCACCCTGCAGCCCTGTCGAGATCCTGGCCCTCCTCACTCATCCCATGGGTCCCTGACTCACAGCCTGGTCTCGCTGGGTGCTCACTACACACACAGAACTTGTCCCCTGGGCACCTGACAATGGCAGGTCCCCCCAAATACCAGCACAGACCCTCCATCTACCTGATACCTCTGTCCAGACCCAAGGTCTCTCTACTCTCCAGCTGGTCCACGGGATTTATGGGGAAATATACACCCGCACCCCAGACACACTGTTTGGGGCAGGTACAGACACCCCCAGGAGGTGGCACTCATAACAAGGCTGTGGTCTGCAGTCCTGATCCAGCCACTGGCACTGAGCGCCTCCCCCACCTCTCTCATACCTGTATCCCCATATCTGGTTTTCAGGACACACACTATTCCCACCCAGTAAAATTTGAAGTCCCCATTGCTTACAGTACCTAATGATGAGACCTCACTGCTCCCAGTAGCTGACTTTCTATTTTTCTTTCTCTTTTTTTCATTGAAAAAATCCTTAACTAGATCCTAAAGGAGTGGACGCTCTCCTTCTGTATACCTTTGCACAAACCAAGTGTGGTGCTTTTTCTGCCCGAAACAGATACAATCTCACCAAAACCTCCTTTTCTCCAGGTTAACCACCCCCCAGCTCCCTCAGTCAGTCCCTCATAAGACTTGTGCTCCAAACCTTCACCAGCTTCATTGCCCTTCTCGGGACTCACTCCAGCACCTCACTGTCCTTGCAGTGAGCTGAACTGGACACAGGACTCAAGTGCAGCATCACCAGCAACCAACAGAGAAGGGCAATCCCTGCTCTGGTCCTGCTGGCCACACTATTGCTTATGCAGGCCAAGATGCCAATGGCTTTCCTGTCCACCGAGGCACAGACTGACTCATGTTCATCTGGCTGTCAACCAGCACCCCCAGGTCCTTTTCCATCAGGCAGCTTTTCAGCTGGCCATAGCAGTGACCAGAAATGCCAAATAGCAGTAGTACGGCAATAAATAGAAGGTACAGAGGCCTTATACAAAAATACACACAAAAATAATGGTTTGCATAATTTTATAAGGAAACTGAGATAATGCGTATCTTGCTGCTGATAGCTTTTGAGTCATATTGTTTATGTAGTACATTTTCTTATATCACAGAATTACAAGGAAGTTCTTGTCTGTTTTTCTGCTATTCTCTCTTGACAGGAGAGCTTTTTCACTGGGACACTCATAGATGAAGAGTGTCACATTTTTAGCTATTTAGAGAAAAGGTATAATTAACAAAGAAATAAGTTTCATGTCTTCTCCTGCCAACATCACCAGGCAACTGCAGAATTACTGCCTTCTTGATTTGAGGTATGCACCTCATTTCGAAATTTTATTTCTCTCTGCCTTTGATCAGCTCGTCCTTGTAAAAATACATCCCATTAAAAATGTTTCTCTGTGGGCTTTAGTGTTTTACTTTTTTTAATATCAATTGCCCAGTGATTATAAAGGGCAATAAGAAAACTAAAGCTAAAGAGCAAAAAACTGTGTCAATAAAAATAGCACATATACCATCTGCAGCATCACACAGTATAGCTAATTTATGCTATGATGTTGAAAGTCAGAACAAGGCTCAAATGTACTTGCCTAAACTTTTTC
Organism: Pyrgilauda ruficollis; assembly: GCF_017590135.1. Classification (NCBI taxonomy): domain Eukaryota; kingdom Metazoa; phylum Chordata; class Aves; order Passeriformes; family Passeridae; genus Pyrgilauda; species Pyrgilauda ruficollis. The sequence goes on along the minus strand of NW_024519207.1, from coordinate 9,768,770 downwards.
TCCTACACAGATTAATAGAGAACAATCAATCCAGTATACTGCTCTTTCAGTAGACTTAATGTACAGTGAATGAATAGTAATTAAACTTTAACTTTCTAAATTGTCATTGTGCTATGATCTCACTTTTTTGCCACCACCTATAAATTACATTATAATGAATTATTAAAAGGATAAAGGAGGCAGAATTGAGATTAGAATATCAAAGTATGACAGCAGCAAACAAGGAGGGCTCTGCTTTCAAAGAAGTTTTTGTCTTACAAACACAGTAAAGAAAAGCCATGATGTTTTGCTGGAAGCAGAGAACAAAGTTATACATGATTAAAATATTTCAAATGGATGCTGACAAGACAGTTCCTCTTCTGGACTGCATAGCAGAACCAGACAAAGGACTTCAGACATCATGTCATGAGCTACTACACAAAAATCTCAGAGCCAGTTTAGTCATTACTGTACTACTAGGCTTACATCCCATAACTAGCAACCTATATCAGACAAATAACACATTTGAAATCTCCCCATACTTTGCCACACTCAACATCTCATGTCCTCCTTTGCCTACACTTATTTATGCCTAATTTTACTGAACAGATTTTAATGTTCAAGTTAGTTTTCCAGTTTCCTCACACTCTATTTATAGTCAGTAGGAAAAGACAAGCTTCTACAGAATAATTTGGAAGATGAGCCTAAATAGAAGAGGTCCTTTGAGCAGATTAACTAACTGCTGACCAGGGAGAGGCCAGTGAGAACAGTCGTAGATTAAGTGTCTAAAATTGGACAGCTCAGTCCAAGCCAGTCTAGCCTAAAACACTCATACTTTGCTATTTTTGAAATAATAAAAAGCAAATTCCACTTTCAGTCTGTCTGCTCAGAGAGGCAGCTTTGCACTGGGAAGGAAGCAATTTGCTTTAAATTCTAGTGACATAACCTGGTCTCTAACAGGGCAGGGCCAGCAGCTGGCTCATTTCTCCTTCAGCTGCCCAGGAGAATTCATCCAGCAGCTGATAGACCGAGGCTTGCAATCTGAGATGAAAAAATTTGGACAGACAGAGCTGATTGAATTTGAATGCTGGCCACCAAAGCATAGCAAGTTTTATGTGAATAGTCCTTGAGGAAGTGATGTGTGAGGGTGTGGGTGTGTTTATAGCAAAGACTGTAGCAGTAGAACTGAATGTTAATATTGTACCAAAAGATGAGGTGCTAACATCCTAGAGAGGAAACCAAGAGTTTTGTTAAGAAAGAGAAGAGCTTGCTTAAACTGGAGGTGTCAGAAGAAATCAACCATCTTCCTTTATCTCCTCTGTTTGTAGATTTTGCTGCTACTGAGACTCACCAATGCCAAAAGTCTAGTTAGGCTGAACACTAACAGGACAACATCATGGGGAAAAAAATCATCAAGCACTATTAAATGCAAAGACACCTCTCAATCCATAAATCCATCTGTCATGAACAACTGGAAGTTGAAAGAATATTCTGGAAAATACCAAATGCTCACTTTCTTCATGTACTCTTCCTTAAGCTGTTGTTGGCTAGCAGATATTCACACTGACACAGGATAGGGATACATCTTTGTCTTTCTTGTCATAGCCATAAATAGTCTTACAAGACTTCAGGGAAGACCTGATATTACCTGGTACTCTGACATCCTAGAAAATCTGTCACTGACTCTCTCTAGAGTGAGCCCAGATGAGCATGATGGAAAATGATGAGTGTTTGAAAAAGTCTCAATTGATTGAGGTATTACAAAGAGAATAGAAAATGAAAAATTTGTTTCCTTCTATAGGCAGAGTTGGTAGAATGAAAAATCCAGCAAACAGGTCAGCAAAAAGAGATTTAATCTGTATCTCTTACACTGATTTTATAATCTTAGTGGAGATAAAAATCTCTAGATTCAGGACCAGCTACCAAACTTGTTCAATTTCCTGTTGTCACATTCTTCACCTGGTCATTCAAAGTGTTCCAAGAAGTAAAAGCTGAGACATTCCAAAGAACTATCGAAATTCCCAAGGGATTCTCTTATTTGTTAACCTTCAGCTATTCTAGACATTCTTATAAAGTAGCACAACAAAACATAAGCAAATCCTTTCATCCTTGTCTATTCAGCAAACATTCTATTACAAAAACATTTTAGAGATTTGAAAAGCAAGGATGAATGGTTGAATCAGGATTCCAGTAGACACACTTCCTTATAAATCAGAGTTTTACATAAACTCTGAGATTTAGAAAAGAGGGGCACCATTGCTAGAAGAAATTAAATTCTATTGTGTGACATGGGTCACAGATATTAAATCCTGCTTTGAATCCAATAACTGTGGATGAGCCAGTGAATATCAAAAGGTTTTAGCAAGAAGAGAATTAAAAAATCAATGGGGCCAAAATACTAAACTTTCCCAAGCTGCTGAGAAATGACAGTTCTTAGAGACATAGAAGACAATATATCTCGACAAAGTAGCCTAGAACATTAGAGAGAGCCAAACTAGAGAGTTGTAAAGATAATTCAGTCTAATGTGTTTAATCAGACAGAAAGCAATAAAGTACACTAACTATGAGAGACCTAAATATTTCATTTTAAATTATAAACCTAAATTGGAAATGTTAGTTTCCTTCCAAAGGCAACCAGAATACCCAAAGCATCTGTCTGCTTTAAATAATGCATGAAGAGAGAAAAAATTATTTTAACTTCCTTAAAAAAACCAAGCAGAATTTTTGTTAGAACTTTAAATTTACATTCTCATTTCAAGAAAATAAAAATGCCTTGAGAGACATAAAACATTCTTAGGCTAAAGCAATACATATTAATTAAACAATTCATTTTGGTGTTATTCAGAAATTATCGATATAACATATTTATCTGAGACAAACTATGAACACCTGTTCATCAAAGCATTAAGAGACTTAGAAGCTGATATTACGACATCATTTTTACTTTTAATCAAAATTCATTTTAATAAAAGCCTGATATCACAAGTAGGTCTTATGCACTCTTAGTAGTCCTATCTGCTCCGATAGGAATACTCACGAAGAACAAGCAGTTATGTAAGTCTCTCTGCACAATTAGATTTTAATACATGTGGGAAAAATAATTCAACCATTAGCCTGTGGGTGAGAAGAACCTGAAAGGCACTGATTCCAAAAGAGCCCTGAATCCTTGAATTGGGAATAAATTAGATTAGTATGTAATATGACAGAGAAAAAAAACAGGCAATGCAATTCTGATTGAGGCATCACATCACAGAAATAAGGAGAAAATAATCCTCTCTGGTTTAGTCAGATAAGAAAAACAGTAGCTATAATTAGGAAAAAAACCCATATAATTATGTTATTGAAAATGAAAACATTGAATGATTTTTAGGAAAATATCCTGATAAGAAGAAATATTAGGCTGTGGCATAATAGTTTAGAGGAGAGAATAAAAAAGCAGAGCAGTGCATAGGATTTTAAATGCCATCAGACATAATGTTAGGTAAACTACTCCCAGGACAAGCCTTCATTGGCTAGAAAGCAAGGTACATAGCTTCCTTTTCGTATTTCACTCGTTATTCCCTGAGCTTCCTAGCTCTGTGAATAGCACTAGATATTCTGTACTGGATTTGGATGCAGTGGCTCACACAAGATGTAGACAACACTGTGTGAGTGTATTCCCTCTCTGCAGGCAAGACACCAAACACATCTCATGGCTGAGTCTAAGTGTGCTGAATTATGTCATAGCTAAATAACTATAATTACTTACATTAACCATAATTTAATGTAATTACCTAAATGATCACAGTAAGCTTGTGTCTCAAATTAGCAACTTCTTCCCCCATTCAAAGACAGATGTCCTTTGCGGCAACTGTCAGTGATTTGGATTTGTTTTGGTTTTGGGCTTTTTTCTATTTGTTACAACGTGTCTTCCTTGACAATTTAATTGAATAACTGTTACCTGACCCTCAGAGAACTTGCTTCATTCAAGAGTTTTGAATCCAGCTGAGAATTAAACAAATATGGAATCACAGCTCCTGCAAGACTGTAACAGATCAGAAGACTCAGAAAGTTTTGCATATTTTCTATTACAAAAATGTGGGATTTAGCTTTTTATTACTTCAACAAATAGAACAGTTCCAGCTAAAATTTTCAATGAGCTGTGATTTCAATTTTAATGTTTAAAACCATGAAATACTCTATAAGCACTGACAAAGATTTAAGAAAGTTTCTAATACCAAATAGACTTTACATTTTCCATCCACATGGAAACCTTGACCCTTTCCACTTAGAACTGCTGAAGAGATGTTTTATGGAATTACCTGGGCGAGAAAAAAAACCAAAGAATCTGGTCCTGAGGCAGATCCTAATCCTCTAGTATCAGAGGCAACCAGTTTAGCCTCAATCCAGAAAAGTGTAATGGTCTAGGAAACCATCTGATTTGCTGCAAAAATAAGAAAACTAGAGAAGGCAGTGTAGGAAAAAGAATTAGACCACTGCCAAAAAATTTAAGAAAGAAAAATCTTGCAGGCCTGGTAGAAACTAAGAGATTAATGAAAAGATTATGACTTCTTAGTTAATAATTCTATGGGCAGGAAGGTGTTGGGCAAGAAAGTTGTGACTAGAAAAATTCAGGGCTGAAGGAAGAGGAAACACTCTCAGCAGAGGTGGTTAAGTACACAGACTGTGAAGCCCAGAGCACGGTATCATACTTGCCAGCCCAACCAACTTTCAGCAAGTGGTGGGCTGTGTTGGCCCAGGACCTGTCACATTTATATGAACCATTATGAAAATTTCTGCTCTTTGAAGTGGTGGGAACCAGTGTGCTGCAGGAATGAGAAAGCGAGACAATGTTTTAGACTTCACATGCAAGGTAATTAGTCCTACAAAGGGAGACTTCATCTGGAAAGCATGTTGCCTTCATACCTGTGATTGTGCAAAAGGAAAAAGTCCTATTACTCTGGGTGCCCCAAAGAATTAGCCAAAAGGAAAATCCAAGGCATGCAACAATGGCATTCTGCAGGGGACCAAGGCAAGGCATTTGAGAGGGCTGGGCACAGCAGTGCTGAAAGGAGAGCAGGATCAGGAGCTCCAGGCCATACCAAGGCTGTTCTCCTTTGGCTTTGTATGATTTAGCAAAGCTTTTTTTTACACCATATTTCTCCCGGTTCATATATTTTTTTGCTTGATAAACTAGATCAGTTGGTTAGATCACCCAGAGAGCACCACGCAGAGAGTACACACATACTGTGAGTAGAAGCACTGCAGAGAAGATTTAGAAGAGCTTTAAAATTATACAGGTTCATACCACCTGCAGTGAATTTCTATAGCACAACACTAAATAAAAAGACACAGCTAATAGAATCCTCTGCATTGTGAACACAGCAAGTTTCTTTTATCTTTCTACAAGAGCCAGGCTAATCTGCCTACTAAGCTGAGAAGAGGCTTGATCCAGCAGTCATTGGATCAGGTGCCTTCTCTCTGTGCCCAGTAATGTTGGTGTCTGGGTGAAGGTAGAGCAAGAGAAATACCACTGTACTTCAAAAGGAAAAGCAATTTAACTTTTTTTTGGTTTCATGGGAACATGAATTGCCTCTAGCCCCAGGAAACAGGTAAACTAGATCCTACAGTTTAGCATGCAGCCTCACATCCCACCTCCAAACCCTGCCAAAAAAACGAACCTATGCTAGTCATTTCCCCAGCTGCAGTAATAATTTTTAATAGCAAAGTGATCATTGCTATAATATCAAGTGTAAAGAAGCAGAAGTGTTGCTTTTTCTACTGTTTTTTAAAAAGTGGCAGCTTAAAGTGAGTCCCCCTATTCTTTATGGTTTATGACTTGTGATTCTTCTGCTTGTCAGCTGTTTTCAAAGTCTGCTTATTCTATGAAAATAGCTTGTGAGGCAGTCTTAAGTAAAGTCTCTAAGGATTAGAGAGAAATGTTAGTGGATATATGAACAAACCACCAGCTACAAGCAGGAGGTTTAAACCTGTTTGGCAGTAATAGATCCTAGCACATACGCTCTTTCTCTTTTTAATTAAAAAAGAGTTTTGCTAGCTCAGACCAGAGTTCTGTCTTAGAAGCTGCCAAACCCCACAGCCTGATAGCTGCAAGCTTGCTGCACTCTGTGTGCCCATCTCCAGCCAGCAGTGAGGTTCAGCTGTCGAGTCGTTCCCTGTAAGCATAAAAGTGTCTTATGCAGCAAACAGATAGAGATATATCTGTTCTCTCACACACACGCAGAGCAGCACAGGCAGGGAACACATGAAACTCACAAACAGGCAGCCTGAACCCTGTTCCTCCTCTCCAGCTGATCGAGGTTGAAGGCTGTCAGTAGAACACCACAGGTGACCATACATACAGTTATAAACATGCACATCTGTATATGTGCATTTGCAATGTTGTTCCTGCCAGTAGCTAGCCTAGAAACTCAATCTATTCAGTAGCTGGTCTCTGATCCTCTGGTTTTCCCAGCTGTGGATGCACAAACCTGTGAGCCCTTGGAGGTTCATGGTTTCACTCCAGCTGGTGGCACAAAGATCTTTTTACCTACTCACTGGCTAGTACAGCTTTAAATTTATTTATATTCACACATCTGCACTCTTAGGATGAGGAGTTCATTCACACAGACAGTAAAAATAGCGCTTTCTAGGAAGATATGGCAAACTGTGTTAATTAAGCACAAGGTTCTGTCAGACAACTCCATCAACGAGCAAATTGAATAAACTCAATGAGATCCTTTAAACGCTTCTTCTAGTCCTCCCCAATCCATTGTTACATTGTAACAATTCCCATAAAATATCCATAATAAGTTTTACATAAATACCAAAATGCTCTTCCACCTGCATCCCATTATGAGTCCTATTAGCCCTGTGGACTGTTGCACAAAATTATAAAGGACAATATTTCCTAATCCTTAAATAAATACCCTTTGTGAAAGTACTATAGATTAAATTATTTTTTTAAAAACCCTGAAGCCTAACAAAATATAGTAACCAGTGTCAGCAAGTTAAAAAAACTTTTGATTTGTCTGTACACAAATAATTAAATTAATGTTACCAGTACTTCTGAGATGGATGAGACAGTGGCTCTAATGCATGTATTAAAATATCTAATGCAGAGGCAAACAACTTACCCACTGAGGGCTAAGTAGAGATGCTTCACCCCACAACCATGAGGTTTAAATATTTGCATTAACCAGAGGAAAATTGGCAGAGAAACTGTCTGTAGTAGATCATAACCTTCCCACCTTTTTTGTATAATTTGTCTTGAAAATCTGGAATAATCCTTAAGCATTCTCTTATGAACATCATGTAAAGTAATCTAAACTAAACTAAAAACTAAACTAAACCTAACTAAACAGTTAAAAACTAAACTGAAGCAGATGAGTAATTGATTCTTTTACCTGGAGATACTTCTTTACATCCAAATGGTGGCATGGACAAGAACAGGATTTTTTCCCAGAAAGAGTATGCTGGCCTTCCCAAATAAAACACAATTTGCCTTAAAACACAAGGCCAGTCTGAACCTGTGGGCAGGAAATAAAGATTACTGCAGTCTGGTTTGAGTGAATTCACTGCCTAGGAGTTCTGCTTTCCAATTGATTTCTCAGTAAAGCTGCTGGATTTTGATGTAAGATTTTTGCTTTAATCTTTGAGACTCTAAGTGATTACCTTCATCATGATATGAAAGATAGCTGACAGCCACAACAAATGGTAACAAAAGGTTTTTATCTGGATCCCCTTTGCTATAATCAGGACTTTCTCTGGCAAACAGCGGTGGTTTTTGAACCCATTCACCTTTAATCTCAGCACACAGATTTGTTTCTGTTTTCAGATGTGGAGCAGAGTCCACCCCTTCTCAGGTTATTCCTCTAGAGGAGATTGCAGTAATTAACTTCATAGCCCCTGTCTTTCTCTCTCCTTAAGCCATGAGATTGAATGCATTAGACAGATAATAACCCAACTTCATGATGCAAAGCAACCAGGCAGAGTGGGATTTCATAGCCACAGCCTGCTGAACCATTCATGCTGGATACTCAAGAAAATGAGGCCATTTAGCTTTGAATGGAAAGTGAGAGATGCACCATGAGCAGAAATTACTAGAGCTCAATCTCTAGTTTTCTTTTTCCTTTTTTTTCTTTTCCTAAAAAATTACTTTTCTGAGCATGTGTCATAATGCATAGTATTAAAGAGGAAAGAGAAATAAAGGTTCCTTATTCCGTCATCTGAGCCCTCCTAGGAACCTATTCTTCAAGTACATCACATGAAATTCATCAAATACCTACTAGGCTCTTGATCCTGAATAGCCTACAATTCCAAAAGGTCTTTCACAATCTACTATAGGTAGAAAAAGCAATAATAGAGAATAAGATTTTTTTTTAGTTACTAAATTCAACATTAAGGAAAATTATTTCCCAGCAGAATTTTAAGATTAAATCAGAACAATGCACATACAGTCCTCAAATATAACCTACTAAATGCTGTATTGCTTATATGTACAGTAAATGTTAAAATATCTCTTTATTTTGATGTGAAAAAGTCACGTTTCTTGAGCATTATCAAAGCTCATCTTTGTTTTAAATTTTTACAGCTTCAATTTCAACAGATTTAAATTTATCTCAGTAAGAGAGTTGCAAAACATTTTTTTCAGCACAACTCTGACCATAATATGAAAGGGGGAAACGCACATTTGTATATGTAAGAGTGTTAGTGTATGGATATATGTATATATACAGACACACAGAGAGATATTTCTAAAATACACACTTCTCTGTGTGTGTGTAGATGTATACACACACATACATGTTTCTGTGTGTATGTGTGTGTGCACACAAGGTTCTCTGTGCTTCATATAATTTGTAATTTCATCTTCCCTTATCGAAAGAATCTATCAAGAATTCCACTAAGGTCAGTTATGAGCAAACAGAAACCTTAACTATTAAAACAATAAAACCCTATTTGTTTCCCAGAAAAAAAAAAAAAAAGCTAAATCACTTTCATTACCACAAGAGAAGTGTTAATATAGCATAGTTTTTTATGAATTTGCAATATACCAGTACATAGCACTGCCATTTCCATAGGCAGCTAACAAAACTTATCTGGAGCATTCATTATTGTCATGTTCTTTTCTGGATATGGTAGATTATGGCATCCATGGAGAAGCTGCATTCTTTGTTAGGCCACATATGATAGCTTCTAGCAATGTACAACACAGCTCTGTGACTCCAGAAAAGAAGGCATAGGGAACACAGCTTTTATTTCAGCCCAGCAGATCTGCCAACATTTCATTCTACAGACATCTTAATCAGAGAAAATCATAGAGTTCCTTCCTAGCATCCTCAGTCACTATTTTTTATTCTTTTCCAATTCTTAAGACATCTTGTTCACATAAGTTCAGAAAAGCCTTTAGAGACCTTTGATACTCCCAGAATTACAGCTTGAGAATCATTGCTTCCAACCACGGTTCTTTCCTTGGCACTCTGCTCACATAATGCTCTGAAGTGCACGGTGTCATTTGGAGGGTAGAGCACAAAATCGAGTGACAAAAAGCATTAGAAGAAAAAAGAAGAGACATGATTTGAGGTGGGATGTTGAAGTAAGAGGAACAGACAGATAGATCAGAAGAGCCCTGATGTTTTTTCCTACACATCAGCAAGCCTTCAACAGTAGGAGAGGAAATATTGTCTGTTGAGATGGACTATTGCCTAATAGCTAAGGCAATTTGTGGGAGATGCAAATATGATTCCCATCAAACAGAGGAGGGATTTTCAGGTTAACTGTGAATTCTCTCACATCATTAACAGCTCCAGCTTCTGTTCTGCAACATTTTTAAAAGGGAAACATAAACAGAAAGTTAAGTGCCTGGAATCTACTCCTCTTTGGCAAGTGGCAGACACCATCATAAAAACCAAGAATAAGATGCTTCAGGGCATTTTTAAAATTTAGGCACTGGCCAAAAAACACACTCATATCAGACAGAGGATTAGTGGATTACAAGTTTGCACTTCAATGCTGAAATTTCACTCCATCTTTAGCATAAAGAATTGAGGTTTTTCATTGCTTCTCAGCCTTTGGGACACTCCCAACATAAGCAAATCATGACATTTATCAGAACTCTTCAGTAAAATGCACAGCTTCAAGACAGGACACCGGTATAGAGAAAAGCTAACCATAGTGTCAAGTGGTGATTAAGTTGCTACCTTTCAGGGGTATCAAAAATATCTCAGCAACCACTGAAACTGCCTAAAGTTTCTACACAGCACTGCAATACATTGCATGGCAACCCACCTGCTCTGTGGCAGCTGACTGGTGTTCTGCCCTTCTGCTGCCATGACAGTGCTGCTATTAAAATGTAATCAATATTATTCCATGTGTGTTCCTGACCTAGCTTCAGAAAGGCATATAATTGGATTATCTATTGAATTGTAACCTCACAACAACTGCAGATGTGGCTTTTTTGTATCTTACTCAGTCAAGGACAGGTAAAGTATGAGAGCATGTTATTGAAAACAGGAAATTTTGTTAATAAATCTACATTTAATAGATTTCAGTATGACCAGAATCTCCTCCAGTCTGGAATCTTAATCTTTCCAATTTATCAGCACAGTAACTTTGAGAACATGAATAAAGGAAAGAATTAATGGAGATAATCCAGCCTGGGAATAGTCTTTTTTTCCTTCTCTCTCATCCCTATCTCCAGGGATCTGAGGTTTTCTCTCTGAACATCACACAAAGGACTGAAGAGCTTTTTAATTATCAGATAACAATATGCAGTCACTTAGTCTATGGCATATAAACAAAAATTAGGAATTATGTTAGCACTATAGGTTTCAAACTGGCGTCTGTGGCTGTGTTGCAGTAGTAGCACGAAGCACCAGAAGCATTTACTTGAAGTTTACCCTACAAGCTTGTCAGTCAAATTATTTCTGAATTATTCCTGGATCCTTGGCTGGGTACAGTACCTAAAGTGGGGCTCCTGACTAAAACCTTGTATCTTTATTCAGCACTGCTATCCTTATTTAGGGCGGGGGCAAAACAGAGATCTACTTTCTTTTGAAGAGCAATAGGAACATCCATGCTGTTCCATAGGGACAGTGATCTTAATAGTTATGAGATAATTACATAGGACTGGACATTTCCTGAATGCTTTAATTAACACATTTCCAACTAGGAGAAAGGCAATAGACATGCAACTACTACAAATCTACAAATATTTTAAAAGAAAAGCAACAATCAAAGCACTGTTCTTCCCAATCTCAAGCAGGTGAGACCAAAAAAAAAAAAAAAAAAAAACAGAGACCTTGATCTAGAGAGAAAAAACTAGAAAAGTAAGGAGAGGCTTTTCATAGACCAGAAGTTGACAGCTAAATACAAAACAACTTCTCTCTCTTCTGTATCTTTGTTTCCTTCTGTAAAGCTTCTTAGGGGTGTTGGCTGCCCAACATGTTGTACAGGTGAATTTGGTCTGGCTGAGATGGAGCTCATTTTCCCCACAGCAGCCCTCACAGCACTGTGCTCTGCACTGGTAGCTGGAAAGGTGTTGGTAACACACCACTGTTTTGGCTGCTGCTGAGCAGGGCTGGCACACAGCATCAGTGCTGCCTGCCCAACATTCCACCCTCAGCAACAGGCTGAGGGTGGGCAAGATCTTGGGAAGGGACACATGGCAGATGACCCAAACTGAATAAAGGATATTCCATAAAATATGGTGTCTGCTCAGCTATAAAATCTAAAAGAGGAGGATGAAGCAGCAGGCATTCATTATTTGTCATTATTTTGTGATGGTATTTATGATATTTGCTCTCTTGAGTAACCATTGCACAGGCAAAAGCCCTGCTTCCTGGGAAGTGGCCAGACATCACCTGCTCATGGAAAGTAGAGAATAAAATCTTTTGGGCTTTTTGTTTGCTTGCATGGACATGACCTTTGCTTTTGTTTTAGCAAACTGCCTTTATCTTAACCCAAAATGTTTGTTTCGGTCTTATTTTCTGCTCCTGTCCTATTGAGGAGAGGAATGACAGAATGACTTGGTGGGCGCCTGGTGTCCAGTCAATTTCAACCCACCACAACAAAGAAGCTCAGATATCTGTTTGGGGACTAAGACTGTCTTTGAGTTGTATCACAGACATCTTATCCAGCATCTTTTCAGTTCAAATAAGACAGGGATTTGAAGAGGAGAAGAAAAGGGATTATGGTTTTTTTTAAGCTTCACACTGTGACTCATAAGCATACAGCTAGGCATTCTCACAGCCCCCAGTGCTGACAAGCCCCAATATCCCAGCACATCTGGCTTGTTGTTTAGGCTTGATTTAACCACTACTTTATCCCATAGCCAGCTTTGGTTTTCTATATTTACTCTATTTTAAAGGAAAGAACAGTTACAATCCCAATGTAATTTTATTGCTGGGTTATGTCAGGAGCCTGTCAATGAATAACCACAGATTTTGGAATATGCCAGGAAGTATTGCTGTGAAATAGTCATGCAGGCAATTGGACAAGAAATGCAACAAAAGAGTGAAATTCCAGGATGACAATCAAATCCACTCTGTTATTATGTTGTTTATGCCAAAGCCCATGGCTCTGCTATTGTTAAGGGTCTTGTCAGCTTTGCCATTATATGTTCTTATTTTCAGGGATTTGTTTGTCACAGTGACTCACTCCAGGCAAAGTGAAAACATTAGGAGACTAAAATTTGGCCAAAGGCAAAGAGCACTGTTTACAGCTGATAGAGTCACAGTTGGACCAACTCTCTGCTCTAACAATGTCAAAAAATAAATGGAGATGTAACCATGTATTCCTATAAAATGAAACTCTGATAAGAATTTTTTTTACAGTATCAGAACCTATTAAGAGCTAAAATGTTAGTGAACAAGACAAAATCTACTCAGAGAAACATGATCAGTCTGATCAGTCATCCATCAGAGTAATTTTCATTCATCCCCAGTTCAGAATTACAAGGTAGGAGCAAAAGTACTTTGACATCTGCATCCACATGGTCAGATTCTGCCTGCACACACAGGCTGAACTCAGTACACTTTGAACTCATCTAAGTATCTAATTCTATGTCCTCTAAAGAAGCAACAACCATCTTCAGGTAAAATCGACAGTCCTAAGATGTAAATGGAGATCCAAATACCCACAAGCTTTGGATAGGGTCACACTCCAGTTCCCATATCATAACTCATATGAAGGAAACAGGAAGGACCCATGAAGCCACTCCATACAAAAGAGGCATGTTTCAAGCATTCCGTCTAGGTAGATCATATAAGATAATAATTCCCTAATTTTTTTAATTAGCTCTCTCATTAAAAGATGAGTAATAATCTATGGATAAACACAGATGTATATTTTGCTTAATTTTTAATAACCATTGAAGCAAAATTTCAAGGAAAACTCATATTTTCACTTTTGCAGAGAAACTCTTCCAGTAGTCTCATCATCCAATTCATAACTAGAAAATGCAAAAATGTTTCTTGACATAATCAACATTTGAATCACATTTTTTCAAAAATAAAAAAGGAGAAATTTAGACATATAAAGAACAAACATCTTTATAAAATAATGCACATTTCTGAATACCTTCTTAATTTCAGAGAAATATATGTAAGCTTAAATGTCACAGATAATTGGATTTAAATAGCTTACCAGGATTTCTTTACTTATGTATATACATGGTACTCTTGCCAGCAGGGAAAAGAATGTAACATAGGGATGGGGGCAAGGAATGTTCAGTTTCCAGCTGTGTGTTCACTGCCTGTGTGGTCCCAAAGAAGATGCCTTACTGTCCCTCTAAAGAATGGTATCATGAGATGTTCAAAGACCACAGGCAACAAATTCAGCCTTTTAGAGAAAACAAAAGATGATGCAAGGATAGCTTCTAACATTGAAAGACTTATTCTCCACTTTGCTCTGTAAATTAAGTGACACCATCAACTGTTGGGAGGACACACAGAATAGTTTAAGCTCTGAAAAGTACATGTCTTTAGTCAGCAAGCACATTTAGAAGCATTCACCTGAATGTTTTGACTACAGTACATTCCTACAGTACTCACAAAGACAAGCCATCCCAAAGCTTTGATAGAGAGTGGCAAATGCTCCTGGACAAGGACAGCAGTATTAAAGCACCAGAGTCATCCTGCCAGATTTGAAACCTGTGCAGTTATTTACAACATCTTTTCCCCACACCTCCAAGTTCTAAACCTTAAATCTCCAGTTACTGCAAACACTGGGAGGTCTCACATATGGTGCTAATAACTTTGGCAGAGCAGCAGGAGACACTATAATTGCCTCAGCAAAATTCCTTCATTTATGTGTCTACATCACTGAAGAATTTGCAATTATTTTTAAGTATTTGCTGGTGTGTCTTTTAAAATATATTTGTAGACCTAACATTTTGTGCAGCTTAGAAACTGTAAACTGCACAATCTATTTATTATTGTTCTGTATGTTACACTTCACTGACACCGCAATGTCTCTAATGGAAAAGAATCCTGGTACATTTATTGCAATGTGAATTTTAACAGTTCTCAGACAACACAGGTACTCTTCTCCAACTGTAAAGAGTCAACATGAGCTCTTGCATTTCTAGTGGACTACTAGGATAAAATGGAAATTACAAAGCACATAGGATATATGAACCAAAAAAGTGTTCCAATATCCTCGGATGATACTCATCATTGTGCTAAAATTGCCTTCAATTTAATGCACAATCTTAATATCTCCATGCTCAGAGTAATTAGGAATGGTTCTCTAGGCTGTTCCCTCTTTAAGTGAAGAACATTAAATATTTTGATAACTTTACTGTACTTTGTTGTGCATATTTTCCTTCACCAGGACAAATTGGAAGTAAATAATATCAGTAGAGCATTAAGAAGGATGAAGAAAAATTCATTCACATGAACTCACTCAATATCCCTTGGTTAAGAACTTGGCTGAAAAGGGGAGTTTCACCAATAATAATTTTCCTCACAGCTGAACAATTCTTTGTACAAGTGGAGATTTTTTTAAATTATGATTTGAAGCCCCTCTCAGGTAATACTCAAATACCTTAAGAAGGGTAATTATTTTTAAATCCCAGAATAAGCCTCAACATTTGTAGTGGGCTGGGGAAAGGAAAGGGCAACACAAAATTGCTTTATGGAGTAAGAAGCAAGACGTAGCAGCAAGATGGCTTAGAAGAAATTGTCACTGTGATTAAAAAGATGCATTTGAAAGCTTATTTCTCGGTAAATACAGGCAAAGCATAGTAGTGAACTTCCGTGGGACAGAATCATGATTTAGAGTCAACAGCCCCAGAAGTCTTGTCCATCATCTAACAGTCAGTAAGACAGGCTCAGGTGATCTCTAAAAGACAAGACCAAAGATGACCTAAGGACTTTCTTGAAGAAATGAATTTTTGCATCGAACTAAAAATTTGAGACTTTTGAAACACTGTGTCACTGATGCAGGAAAGACAATCATAAATCCAAAAGTAACTGGGCACATTAGCTAAATTTCAAGGTAAGCTAGTATAAAACCCAGTCTGAAAATAACGTATTTTTAAAGAAATTAAATTGCCAATAATTAACACTTTTAAGAGCAGTTGTTACAATAGTAACAAAAGTTCACTTATAATTACTGATTTTTTTCCCAACACATCCTGCCTCATCTAACTAATTTCAGACTAAATGGAGAACTGTAGAAAGCTATTGCATTGCTACACACAAAACAGATCACTAACTCACTTTCATACACTTTTCTGTGAGATCACTGAAGCTTTCTAGTTAGAGTATCCTTCTAAAGCACTTGACTCCTCCAGACTCAACAACTACCTGAAATCTCAACAGAAAATTAAAAGCTGTTCATAAATTACATTGAACAATGATTTTATTTTAACTTTAAATGGAATTAAAGCAAAACAACAAAGAAAGAGCAAAGCAGTCAACTTCAAGTGTAGCTATGTGGCCACTTTGGAGTACTTTTTCCTTTTGGAGTACTTCTAAGTAGTTGGATTGTACTGAAGGCTTCTCTTAAAAACTGAAGTACAATAAAGGGAACAATTCCAGAATAACTGCCATTCTAAAGCTGTAATCAGTTAAGAAGCAGAGAAGATATTTAGCCAACCTCACTGAGGAATCAACACAAAATTCAAAATACGAGTAATACTAAATTCTGAGGTGATTTAGCACATCAGTTTCTCGATAGCAATACTGAGGGCAGTGATTAAAAATACCCACAGAGTTCAGGAGTGAGTCTTGCATGCACACACACCCACACACCCATCTCTAAGCCTATTTCTTGTGCTGCAGGGGAGCAGCTCTGCAATGCACTGCACTGCAGAGAAGAGACAGCCCTAGAAGTGAGATAGCCATTACAGAGGAGGATTACTGCAAGTGCAGGGGAGCCCTCCAGTGGGATACAGTCATCATAGCGATTTCTCCATTTCTCCAGTGCCTCTGGCTCAAACTTGGTGGAAAGCGCATTGCCATACAGATCACAGAATCACAGAATGTGCTGAGTTGGAAGGGACCCACAAGGATCATCGATTCCAACTCCCTACCCTGCACAGCACCATCCCCAAGTGTCACCACGTGCCTGAGAGCATTGTCCAAATGCTTCTTGTCTCTGTCAAGGCTTGGTGCTGTGACCAATCCATGGGAAGCCTGTTCCAGGGCCCAAACACCATCTCGATGAAGAACCTTTTACTAACATCCAGCATCAACCTCCACTGACACAGCTTCAGGCCACCAGTCCCTTGGGTCCAGTGAGTGGTCACTCTTCTCACAGAGCAGGGATCAGTGTCTGCCCCTCCTCTTCCCCTCAAGAGGAGGCTGCAGAATGTGATGAGGTCTCCTCTCAGTCTCCTCTTCTCCTGGTTGGAGGAGCACAAGCTCAAGTTCAAGTCCTTGGTCTGCCATGGGGTTAAGCCACTGTGTGATCTGCTGCAGAGCGAGGCCAGAACCCCTGCTCAGTGCTGAAGGACAGAGAAGCAGCTGCGTAGGACGGGTTTTAAAAATAAAATCACCCAGAGCAGAAGAAGACAGGCTGCATACGTGTGTAACTATGTAAATACTACAGAAGTTTCAAAGCACAGCCAGCCAGCTCTCCTCTGGCTCATTTCTGAGGCCTCGCCTCATTTCTTCATAACCACTGCTGCATTTCTCAGGAAAGGCCATTAACTGTAATGAGTCAGAACAGCATCAGAGAAAACAGAACTTTTTTGCTAGAAGTGCCTGTGGATTAATGCCAACATTGATCAGCATTGATCAACTCTTATCCTTCCTGTTTCAGGGGTCTTAGTGAAGCCTAAATTGAGATCCTAAGCCACAAGAGAGATCTCCAGCAACAAGGGAAGCCTCCACAAGAAATACCAAGGGACAGTTTCAGTCAGCTGGCATTACCAGGTAAATTTACAGTGTCCACAGCCCATGGGAGGAGCACTCCTATAAGGATACTTTATCTCAGGGCAAATTTCATACTTCTGACTGCTCAATTTGGTCCCACTCAATTTCATGTTGCCTCATGCTGACTTTGGGAAGGGTGTTTGTGTCTAAATATCCAAGGACAAACCAGGTCAAAGAAACAGAATCTGAGATGGCTTGCTTTTCAGGTGTTTGAAGGCATGCAGTTTTCCTAAGATTTTCTCCTATAATTCCACAGATTTCAGTTTGATCTCCAGGTTCTTTAGTCACTTCAGAATATAAACCTTTCCACTAGTGTACATCACAATACTTTTAATGCTCAGCCCTCACGCAGACATCCTCTTGATTTCAACATAAAGTACAAGTATATTCAGGTGTCAACAGAAGAAAACCTCTGTTGTAGTTTAAATTGCGTGATTTACAAAGGAGAAAAACGTCTTAAATTATTCCTTAATGCTATATTTCTAAAATGCAAAAACTATGAAGAATCTAGGCCTGTCTCAGTTTGCAATTTTTTGCAAAGCACTGAAAATGTTGTTGAATTCTAAGAGCAAATAGGCAGAACATTGGTGTTTCAAAAAGAAGGCAAAGACTAATTAATAGGAAGTCAGAAAGAAAATACAGCTTTGTTCTGCACTTTCATTATTTTCCATTCAGCAAGAACTAAAACTGGTTGTACCTAAATATTTCATTAAGGCTTAAATTTTCAAAGGTTGAAACAAGCTGTTCAGTGCCTAAACGCTCACAATACAGAAAAAATAAAATAGTGTAATCACAATAATTACAGAGAAAGAATAAAGAATTTCTTTCACTGATGTCAATAAAACTAACTTGTGCAAAATGAAGGGTTACATCATCATTGTATCAATTTATGAAACTAGAATACATTAAAAATCATATTTATACAATTATCTCTTCTAAACTAAACCAAACCCCAAGGAAATTTAAAAAAAAATCAATTTACAGAGAAAAAAAGAGCATTACTTCATTGTATAACATGAAGTCTCTATTTCTTATAATATTCTCAACACATGCTCACAACATTCCTGCCCATAGCTTTAGTTTACAGAATAATTAATAGCTATTATTGATGGTTATACAGTATAGCTTCTCACTTTAATAGAAGAGTACTTTAATACATAGAGTAAACACTTCTAATGAAATATTATATTCTAATATAAGAGTATTTTAAACAGAAATTAAGGTTAAAAAAAAGCATTTTCTAAAAAGGAGTTCACACTGAATAGTTAATTCTTACATTAATCTCACAATAAAAACTGTCTGATTCATTTTGCAGAGTAACCTCTCTGCTTGAGCAGGAAGGGAACTAAGCCTTTTCTGCTATCAGACCCAGCAGGAAACAAGCATGTGCACACACGTAGACTCTGTGTCCCTGGGGCAAAACCCACCATTGAACTGTGGCTAAAAATTAAAAACATTTAACTTCATTACACTACTGAACATACCTGCCATGTATGTGTAATCAAGGAAGGGAGATGGGGCATTGAGGGGTTTGGGTCTTTAAGGACCAACCTGGAATTTCTACATCTTTCCTCCCAAAATTCGGCAGGACTGGTGAAATCATGTTGCCACATGCTCCTGAATGATATTTTGGCTTCACCTGTTGTGGGGTCTGTAGATAGAGCTTCCCTGCCCCTACAAAATGCAATTACCAGAAGGAAGCAGTTCACCACACACCTGAGGTTCAGCCTGCCCTGCTGCAAACACAGAACTACGCCCACTGAAACATTTCTCACACTAAGTGGAGAAACAGGGTACTAAGTCAGGTGTGTATTTAAGTTTTATAAACTATTTACATGGAAAAAAAAAAATTAAAGCATGAACTTACTTTAAAAAAAAATTCTAGAAGCTAAATTAATTTATCCAAACGTCACCTTTTTTTGGCAAATAGAACAGTTTTGCCAGAATCCATATAATTAAGACTTAAACTTGAATGGTTGGCACCATCATTTTTAAAATGTTTTCCAGCAAAGACAAAAATAATTTTGCTTGGTTTTGTTGGTTTCTCTTCTAAGAAAAAAAGTCCTCATCTTTATGTTTCAAACATAACAAAGCATGCCACAAACCCCACAATGATGTGTTGAATAATGAGGAGGCAGTCATCTGACAAAGCACAACATTGCTTCATCATCAGGAAATCTGATCAGGACTCTTAGAAGGAGTTAACTCACTTGCAGACTGCACAGTTACAGCATATGTTGCCTTAATACTTCACTGCTTTATCAATATTAAGATGTAGTCCTGTTTGTAGGAGCATTTGGGAGATGCTGGTGCTTTCACTGGATGAACTGCTGGCTCTCAGAAAGTGCTCTGTGGTAGACCAGATTATTCCCAGGCTTGAATATGCCAAGTTTCCAATTTTTATTTGATATACACAGTAATACGACATATGCTACAGTGACTCTGATAACAATTTAATTCCAGATCAGGGTCAGGCAGAAGCAGGAGAAAGGCTGCAGGGAATCAAATTCTGAGAATGCATGAAGCCATGATTAGGGTGTAACTCATGTGGAAAAAGCTTGGATTTGATCTGTACTCTTATTTTATCTGTGACCTGCTCCAACCCCAACAGAATAATTTGGTCCAAAGGTTCACTTGGAGTCCTCTCATTTCAAAATCAGCAGCAAAACAAGAAAGAAAGGCACACCTGAGAGACTGTCAGTTGGTTAAACTGCTTTTGCTATACCCACTTCAGTGGAGTGATAGTAATTTATACCAGCTGAGAATCTGCCCTGGTGTGTTTAATATACTCTTGAAGTCCTTTAAAAACATACCAAGTTCACCTACTAATTTTCTTCAAACTTTGGAGGTCACCCCTACCTACTTCTGAGCCAAATTCTCTCTGAAACAGAATGAGAATGGTACAATTTCTCTGCATGGAAAGAGATCAATTCCTCCTAATTTACAAAGATTTCAGTGAACAAAGTGATGATTCCATGTACTGTGATGTCTCATAAATAAATATAATGGCAGAGTCAGTGCTGTTGCTGGCTATTCAACAGGAGGCTGTCATCCCTACTAACAATATGTCAATATGCTTAATAAAGGATTAGAAAGCAGAAGAAAGATCAAGTTTGTGACAGGTTTTCAACACCAAGTTCACAAATGCATATTTGCATCCCAGGAGATAAAGAAATTAATCACAAGGTAGCAAGCTACATGCCAGGAAAAGCTACTGCAAGATAAACAGTGATATGACCACATTCATCAATTCAAAATTAGCTTAAAAGTAAAAAAAGTCATTCTAATAGTACATCCATGGAAACATATTTTCCTATTAAAAGGCCAGGAGGCAAGAAGGAAAAGAAGATAACAAAAATTACAAGCTCAGAAACTTACACAAGCTCAGACTCAGTGAGACTGACCAATAGAATTGTCTCTATATTGTTAAAATACTTTAAAAGTAATTTGGAATTTTCAGGAAAAAAACAGGAAATTATCTTAGGTCTAGAGACAATGACTGATTTAGTTAAATGAACCTCCTGAAAAGCTTTCTGTCAAAGCAAAATATAATTTTGCATTTTGTATCACCTGTGAATGGCATTTTACTGCTTAAATCACATTCCCTGCAGAACAAATAATCATCCGTGTATCAAAGGCAAGAAAAATTTCTCATAGTGACTGAAACTTCTTTAAACTGCAAAAGATTCTGGAGAGATGTAAGAAAAGTCACATACAGCTCCATACCCTTCTGTAATTCCCCTGGATATGGATTAGCAGGACCTACTGAATCAAGGTCAGTGTCTTCTCACAGAGTCAACCAAGCTATTTCACCTTCAGCAAATTCATCTCAAGCCTATGCCTTTCTGAAGGCCAGGAACCTTCTTCTAGAGTCTAATCTAGCTTTACCCATGGAAAAATGAATACATCTGACCCACCTTTTACCATTCTTTTCTAACTCTTGATGCCTAGCTTTTACCCTGGATATACTTCTACTACTCAGTCAGACCTTTTCTTGCTGCCTGAACAAACCTGCTTCTTTTAACTTGTTCTGAAGGAGTGAGTCTCCATTCCCTGGTCATCCTAGCAACACTTTCTGCAAGTTTTTGGGTTTTGAAATAATTTGAACTCACAGAGTTTATATGAGAGTAAATCTGTAGTAGAAAGGAATTGGCTGTGGTCTAAGGGATAAACTTAATGGTACCTGTGTGCTCAAGACTATAATTGTTGCTCATAAGGGCGAAATAACACTAGGTTAATAACTTGGCCTCCCCAGTCTCCTTGCTTTCCCTTGTTTCCTCTCAAAATGCTTTATTATTAATTGGAAAGAGCATATCACAACAAAATTGGAATGCAGAAACTTCTCTGTGCCAAGGAAAAAAACCCCTCTTCCTAACCTCAAGGACATTTTGCCATTAGCAAATGCCTCATATAAAACTAAAAATAAATGCCTCAGCTTACAAGATTGTCTCTCTACAGCTTCTCCCCACTGCCAAACCACAAAACCCAGACAAGGGCAAGAAAGCCTTGGGTGCCTTATTTCTTTTCCCTGAAGGTTATGGTTGCTTACACATTAGGCTATGCTTCAAGAACTTACAGCATAGAGTGATCAACTCACTACTATTTTATTTCCGCTTAGTTTCATTTTTTAAAATTATTCCTAGTTTTAAATGGAAATGTGTACCAATGCACATAATTTTATATTTTGTCATACTGATCCCTGAAGCCTTATAATTTTATTTCTGCAAACATGTATGTGAAATGGCCTTGGCTGCTACAGTCAAAGTCTCCAGTCTTCTTATTTTTCTTGTCTTTTAGAAGATTGAACTAAACTTTGTGGAAAATGCCCAGAAGACATGAATCATCCCTGTTGCTAACCTGGGTTCCACTACTAGATAAAAAATTGCCATGTGAAAAAGGCAATTTCAAAAGTAGAGGGAAACTCTGGCAAGGAGGCTTTACTGAATTCTTTGGTATTTTCATAAGCTGAAGGACTGAGATTTTCACTAGTCTCAGGCTGAATCTCCCCTGTTTATTCCTACAAATATGTGACAGTACAGCCTAGATTCATCCAGCTGAAAAAAAATTACCATCCTTATCAGTTCCTTCCCCAGCAAGTTGCAAAAACCAGATGTGGTAGGATAAAGACACTAATTTGCACGTTATTGGCAATGACTAAGGAGATACAGATACACTTACATCAACTTTGACAGCCTCACTATGCTACAGGTAACAGCTCTAGACTTAGAAAATGCTGCACTTTTTATCAGGTAAAGTAATTTGCTGACTGAAATAGGGACAGCACTGCCTGATAAGGTCAGTTCTTAGTCAGCACAGGCATCTGATTACTTCTTGGTGACTATCATATGCTAATTTAACTTAAAAGGGACCTAAGAAGGTCATCTGGTCTGACCACGCAACAGGGGAATCTTTGCCATTAGATAAAGTAGCTCAGGGCCTTATCCAATTGAGTTCAGAGTGTTTTCAAACATCTTCCACACTTTCTTGAGGCAACATCTTCCAATACCTGATTGCCTATGATTTTTTTCCCTAATGTCAATTAAGATTTTGCTTGATGCAGCTTGTGTCCATTGCCCCCATCCCTTACCTGTGTACTACTTGAAGGACACTGGGACCACCTTGACTATAGAAGGAAAAATCCTTCTCCCATTGGATAGACGAAAACATGCATTTATGCACAGAAAACATGAGGATAAAGCCAAACACCACTATTTCAACAGTTGTGATAGTTCAGAAGACTGAGACATTCTCTTACACAAGAACTGAAAAGGACTGGTTCAAACCATGAAAAAACCATGATTGCTAAATTAACATCAGTAAGGTTGACCCCCTCAAGAATGGGAAAATTACCTGTTTAGACAGGAAGCCCTGTAAGAATTATTTTATAAATGGGTTTTCTGGTTTAGTCCTGCTACCTTGCAAAATTATATTTCCATTGTGTAAGAGGTGGCAAATAATGAAAAATATTTAAATGATTCATTAAACTTTGTCATGCACATTACTGAGATAAAGCTCATACTCTTCTTTCAGGCAAGCCTTAATGAATTGCTATTTTTTCCCCTGAAGCAACAGTGATTGGATATTGATTTAGAAAAGGTAAAGGGATATGATTAAAAAACAAACTACATGAGAATGAAATTATAACAATGTGGAATTTCATTGTATGATGAAATGTAATCATATTATATAGACTACACACCATGGGAAGAAAAAAAAAATTGCACAGTTCTTTCAGAGGAAGCAAAGCAGAGGTAGAAAAGTCACCATTCATTGTAGAACAGGCAAAATCCATCCCTGGAGCAACCTACCTGAGCTTTTTCTCAGTCTCCACATGAATTTTATTAAGGCTTCTATTTCATTCTTTCAAACTTGTCTTTGTTTTTCTCTTGCATAAAGGATGCAGGAAAAACTCAATTATGTTTTTTTTTTTTTCAAAACAGGCATTATTCTAAAGCTTCTACCACACCAAGAGTGGAGAAATTCAGTGTGTTTTGTGTGGCTTGCATATGACCTCTGCATCCATTTACAGATGGTTGGTTAAGTTCACAAGGACTGTTAATTGTAAAATACCCTTATGGTGGTAATTTAGTTTTAAGGAAATACGTAAATTGAGCTGAAGTGACACATGCAAATCCAAAATACTTTGATTTCATTTTCCTATCTGATTTCAGTTCACCTCTCTTTAATGTCCACCTCTCCCTCAGCATTTCAGCAGACAGGAGGTTTTGTGCCATGTTTTATGCCATGCTGTTCCCAACCCAAACATAATCCTCATCTTATAACAACATCCCAGAGTTAACTCTGCCTTACCAGAACACAATTCCACCTTACCCCTGCAAAACTTGCAAAATCCACCAATAAATCAATCACTTCAGAACCTGGTATCCCTAAACTTAATCTCAACCCTGACTGTTAAACAATTACACTGGTTTTTGTCCCTCCCAGGTATAACAAGACAGGTTGTATGCCCCCTATTCTGGCATTCTGAGTAGATCAAACTTCCAGCCCACCATGGTCCCAAGTAAGAGTGAGTTCCTCGGATAAGTCCTTTCCTACTCTCCATGAAATAGGTGTGTTATAGGTGTGTTTCCTCCTTCCTTACCCCTACAGTGAAGATTCACACATCTTCCGGTTCACAAAAAAAAAAAGTGTACACATACATCTATACTCTGAAGAAGCTGGAAGTTGTGTGCACATCTGAACATTTATACAGAGGTGAAGCCTACATTGCTGTGAAGAAAGAAGCCCTGGGGTCTGATCTGAAACTCTTAAGTCCAAAGTCTCACACCTTCAGTGCAGCCAGAGGAGCCCATGTACATTTTCCTTCTCCCTGCCCCATTCCTGGAAGTGTTCAAGGCCAGGCTGGATTGGGCTTTGAGCAACCTGGTCTCATGGAAGGTCCCCACGCATGGCAGGGGGGTTGGATTTAGAGGACGTTTAAGGTCCTTTCCACCCAAACCATTGTATACCTCCATGGTTATAACTACCTAATATAATTCATAATTCTAACTCTAGCCTTACACAGAAATTCTAATAGCTTGGGATAGGGAGAATCTGTTATGGATTGGTAAGATATACACATCAGAGAGAATAGAGAATACCTGATTTTTGATAATAATGGTTTTTACCCTGATCCTCACCAAGAAAACATGAGATTGTCTGAGCTTAGTTTTTTATAAGGCTGGAATGGAAGAAATCCAGCTCTTAGTCAATCACCCGCAGTACACAGAGCTAAAATGATTTACAGAACCAACAGGGACAAGTAATTCTGGGACAGATTAGTCTCTCCAGTCACAGTAATTGCACTCAAGGAACCGACTTACAAAATCAGGATATTCAGGTTATGGTCAGAGTTGTGAGTAGAATTTCTGTTTGGAACAATAAGGGGAAAGCTAAACTTCTGACACATTGTTATCTGGGCCAGGGAGCAGTCAGGGGTCTGCGTAATAGGAGAGATGATCTAGCCAGTAGTCTACCTAGAATTAAATAAAATTGGGGTTAGAAATTGGACACCTGGAGTACAAAAACATTAGGTCCTCCAAGACCAACATGGCTAGGATGAAAGAAGGTGCTGGCAGAAACAAGGCTATGGTTACTATGTCCTCATCTGACATCCAGGGCTTCAGCTGAATCAAGACAAGGGATGGAGACGGAATAGCTATCAGGGTTATACTGAATTGTGCAGACCTTGAAGCTGAAAGCCACTGCTTTTTTAGGAAGGGAGAGTAGCTAGAAGACTCCTGAGATAATAACAGCACAATAGACTGTAGTGTTAAGTTGTAGAATCAAGATTAAGTGTATCCATAACCTTCAAGACATTTGGGGGTCTGTGGTAGTCCTTGGCAAATTTTGCAGGGTTCAGAAAGAACTTGAGAAGAGTATTTTTCAAAGATAATTTAGGTAACTTCTAATTTTCTGCCTCCATGTATTCATAACCAATTTATATTAATTTGTTGTTGCATTCAGTTAATGACCCAATGACACAGGAATCACTATGTCCATGTTCAAATTATTAGGCAATTAAAATCAGCTTCTCACAAAAACTCTCCTGAACTCTAAATCAGATGGAGGGTCTGCATGGGCCTTACTTGCAGCCTGGGAAGGTTATTTTCCAGTTTAGCCAGAGAGCCCTGCACAAGAGAACAGCTCAATGGTCACTCCAAGGGTTGCAGGCAGCTGCCCACAGCCAGCAGCACAGCTTCTGCTTTGCCTTCTCTAGTTGTCTTCAGTCCATAGGTAACAAAGACAAAAAATGAAAAGGCCTGTGTAGAGACAGGCAAAGAGTAATGAATTGCTCTTCACTTTCAGACTAACAGTAAAGAGGAAAGAGAGCTCAGATTCAGCAACTGTGTATTTCTCCTAGCCCAGAAGATAACTACTTAGGCATCATTCAGCTGAGTGGATCTTTCTTAAAAATAAACAAACAAAACAAAACAAACCCACAAAAAGCAGTTCTTCAGTTCTTCTAAATTCCAACACAAGAAATAAAAAATATAGGGGTGAGTACCCCCAAGCAAGAACAGTTTCAGGGATAGTTCAATGGAGAATTAAGCCCTCTCTGAGAAATGGAACACAGAATACAGAACAGCTGGAAGATAAATGCAGTTTTTGCCCAAACATGAGAGGCTGAATTTGAACCTGAGACTGATTCCTTGTTGAAAACTCTTTTTTTCTTTCCTAAATGGAGGATTGAAATTTGTCAAATAAGTTTCAGACATCTATACTCTCAATCTATTGTCATTTAAGCCTATTTTTATAGGCTTATTCAGGTTATTCAGCAATTCCAGACATTTTCCTTGATTTTTAAAGGATTTCTATTATTCTGTCTCAAATGTGTAAAAATTTCCCTTCCTACAAGTAAAATGCCTTAGAGTCTGGAGACTTCTGGTGGTCTGTTGTGTAGGTAGTTTCAGCTGAATTTCTATCACTACTGCTGCCATCCTTAGGCTCAGCATCCAACTGTAACAATCTCATTCCAGATTCCCTTTGGGAACACCCAGAGGGATTTTTTAAGGTCAGTTGTTCTAAGGTCACTTGTATCTCTTTCAGAGAAAACTTACCTCTATCTTCAGAGGTGCAGGAGCTCTCCTTAGTAACTCCTTAGTCTTTCCTGCCTGGCTAAAATCCAAGACATAGTTACCTTGTACTTAATCACCTCCAGCTTTCAAAAAGGCTTCTTATCTTAATTCAAACCAAACTAGAATAGTTATATAGTCTTAGGACTCTCATGCTTCTCATTAGTTAATGATGTATCCCTAAATGGATAATCCATTTCAGGGCTAGTTATAGATATCACAGCAGGAAGATTTTAATTTATCCACTGCTGTGAACACTCTCCCATGTATTGCAGATTCCTGTGTCCTTGCACCCACTTAAGGTCTCCCTTTCCCAGGAGCTGTTAGGCAGAACAAGAACTGCTGCTATAATTGTTACATAGGACAAGAGCTGCTGCTGTTCCTGTCATCACACACTCATTATTCATTACTCTGGCCACTTTGATTGCATTTTAGTCTGTATAAACTGGTTCTGTTTCCTATTAACCATGAGAGTAAGAAAAGTTTCAAGTTTGGGGTTTTTTTCCCCACTCTAACAAAGGCTGGGGTGGGGTGGGGAGAGAGAAGAAGAAGGGAAAAAAGGGCATTTCTACCAATCACATCTTCAAAGAAAATAACTCTCTTTTCACAAAATCACAGAATTACAGAGTAGTTGAGGTTGAAAGGGACCTCTGGAAGTCATCTGGCCCAACATCCCTACTCAATCAGAGCCACCTAGAGCTGGCTGACCAGGACATGGTCCAGGAAGCTTTTGAATATCTCCAAGGATGGAGACTCCACAACTTCCCTGGACAATCTGTGCTAGTGATCAGTCATCCTTATATTTCCAGATGTTCAGAGGGAGCCTCCTGTGCTTCAGTTTGTGCCCATTGCCTCTGGTTCTGTCACTTGGCACCACTGAAAAGAGCCTGGCCACATCCTGTTTGCATCCTCCCTGCAGGTATACAGTGGTAAGATCCTCCTGAGCCTTTTCTATTCCAGGCTCAACAGTCACAGCTCTCTCAGCTTTTCCTCATATGTGAGTTATTCCAGTCCCTTCATCAGCTTCTTGCCCTTGCCTGCCCTCTCCCCAGTGCATCCACACTGGTATTGCACGTGGGAGCCACAGCAGAATGGAGCACTCAGGTGTGGCCTCTTTGTACTCAGCACAGGGGCAGGATCACCTCCCTTGACCTGCTGGCAGCCCAGGATAACACCAGACACCTGCACAACAAGGGCACACTGCTCTGCTTCAAATGACCAAACAAAGCCCTGCAAATCCCCTTTCTTGACTATAGCCCCTCTGAAGTCAAGGATTGTTTTATCCAAAGCTTTCCTCACCTAATGTGGAGAACTCTGAAACTTCTAAACTGAAACTTTGTTCTTCTGGGCTGACTGTTATCAGCTGAACCTGTTTGTCAGTCAGCAGAGCCACACCCCTTTCCGAGACTCACACAATGGAGTCATATACTCTTTTCCATAATACTAATTCCTTTCTGTCATCCCTGTGAGGAACAGACCTATAACAATTTCCTCTCCATCATCACCCTACTCTTAATAAATTTCTGAGTAATTCAACAGGAATGCACTTTCCTCTGCAACAGGCTGTTCCACTCATTACTATTTGCCATAATTACATTCAATCTGTCCTCATTTCTCCATTAGAATTGGAAAACTTGACAATCTGGAAAATTATACCTGGAACAGAGCTGTCCTGCTGCACATCCAAAGGAAGAAAACAAACAAACAAACCCAACAAAAATCCCCAACCAACCAGCAACAACACCGAGCCCCTGGCTTGCACCCAGTTCAGTGACTCACAGAAGATCAGATCTGCAGGTTACACACTGAGGTTCTGCCCAGCCATGTCTAAGGGCATGTTCAGCCAGCAACTGTTAGCACTAAAGAAGAGTAGATGGACTTGATCAGAGTCAATCTCATCGGCTTCTGTATCAAATCTGTATCGGCTTCTGTATTCAAATGGATGCTGTCTGTGTTAGCCCAGGAATGGCAATACCAGCGATGGACCTGGAATGGGAAGGCACGATCACGCAATTCTCCTTTCAGGCATGATGCTATAGCCTCAGTCTGTGGACAACTGCCAGTACATAGAAGGAGATGGCAAGAGCTGGTAGCTCTTGATGATTCAGCCCTGGAAAAAATTTCCCAGACAATGGAAAACCTCCAATTTTTTCCCCTGCAAAGGGAAGAAGCCATATACCACTCTCCTGATTCAACCCAGGACTGTCCTTTATACTTTTCTGGTACTGCCCCAAACACAGCTTGTAGGTTCAGAGTCCTTTTCTATCACAGGTAAATCCAACAAGGCTCCACAAGAATCAGGGGGTTTTCACATAAAGTTTGCACATAGCAAAAGGGTCGGGAGAGGGAGAAGCAGAAGAAAAGAAGAAAGGATTGAAAGCAAGCAGTCCAAGCCCAGCACCAGGAACCTTGACTATACTCACAAACAGACATTAAGGACATGTGTAATCCTCACTTTATTCGTATGAGAAAGTGAACCTCCCTCTCACACACAGACTTCACCCTACTTCTTTTTTCCTAATGCTTTTAGAAACTTCTGCCTTTAGTAGTCATCATTGTTATAAAGCTCTTTAAATTGTAATGGCATCATCTCCCAGCTCTGGGGGACTTTTGTTCACAGGAATTCCTGGGAATATTACTCCTATCTGATGTAATTTTTTGTACATTCTTCGTACATTCATGTATTTTATTTTCTATCAAATTAAACTCCAAATATATTAATAATGTGATCTCTGTGTGTGGTACATTAGAAATTGGATCGTGACCTGCACATCTGCCACCCTAAACCCCATAGATATCAATGTTTATGTACCATTCAAACTAAGTTCCACAGTAAGTGTCTTTTTTTTCACTGTCTCTGTGTACACGTGACCCTTACACACAAAACCCTACAACAACTTGCTACTGAAGGCACCAGCACAGGATGAAGCCAAGTAGTTTTCAAATTGTGTTGCTCCGTGGAGGAAACACAATGGTACATTTGGCAGCAGGGTGATCCAAATGAAACTTTACATCTCAATTTTCTGTTCTAACCACAGAACTCTGTATGCTGTGCTCCCCAGACTAACAAGCATTGCCGTGTGCAGATTTATATACCTGCTGGTTGCCCTGCCCCCCAAAGGGTTGTGTTTCCAAAAAGAAATCAAATTATCTGCAAAGGCAGAACCCTGGTGAGAAAGAGAGGAGATGGAGCTGAGCTTCACCTCTTAAGCACTGAAGTTGCTACAGATATTTTGAAGAGCAGAAAACGATACCTAAAGCTGAAAAGAGTGTGCTGCCAGAGGTACTAATTAAATGTCTGGAAACTCATAGCAACTTGGATAGCCACATTAATACAATCAACTTAGCAAATCTTCTCTCAGGATTACTCAATTCCATTTGCGTGACTTGATTCTAACTCCAAAATTTATTAAATTATCTCCCTTCAAATGCAGACAAGAAAACTTGTATTAAACAAAAGGCAAGGTTTTTCCTGCAATATAAAAGAAAATTGGAACAAAGAAACAATTTTTATATGAAAACAAGAGAGACAATGGGAAAAGCAGTCCTTTGTAGCTGAATTTCACTCTATTTTATAAACCAATAAAAATACAGATTAATAGATTCCTTGTGCAATAAAAATGGAAATAGGACAAATATATATCAACCTTGCAATCCATTTAACCACAAACTTCTGCAATGTTCTGCAAGAAATATCTTCTAAGAACAGAAAGAGAAGGAATATAGAGAAAGTCAAAATTCTGTGTAACAGAAAACCTGCAAATTATCTAAACTATATCTGGTTCCTGGAACTAATAATACCAAAGCAAAATAAACACACTCACAGTAAGACTTACTGCTCTATTACTAGAAAAGAGAACAATCTTAAATACAGGATTGAAAAACCAACTAGCAATTACATTCAATTAAACTCTCTTTAAATCACTTCACAAATAGAATCAGTGTTAAAAAAAAAAAAAAAACCAGCAAGGAAAATAAAATGTCCTATGAAAATATTGACCACTCAAACTGACACCCCAACACAGTAGTATACATCTCAGCTGGACATAAAGGCATTCTATCACATGTATTTATTCATGTGCTGCCATTTTGTCCATTACTGCTCCCTGCTCCAGTCTTTCCTTTCACAGTAAGGTACATCACTTTAGGAGGGTAAACCACTCTGCATAGCCAGTCAGCCTCCACTGCTTCCTCTGAGCATTCAGACTAACAAGTCCAGTGACATAAACATGGAGAGTGCAAAGCAGGAAATTCCCAGAAATCTCTTGCAAGAGCTGCCTTGTGGCCATCCACTAGGACCTTCTGCCCTGCAAGAGGAACAGCCAGGGAATGCACAGCCTTCAAACACAACCCGCTGTTGAGTAAGGGCTGTACTAACACCAGCTGTCACAAACCACCATGCATTTACATGGCCCCTGGCTGGGCAGCGAATGCCAACCACATTGCCAGAGTTGCTTCCACGTGGCAATTCACAGAACACTGTTTGGAAGTTCAAGGGCTTCACTCAGTCAGTAACAACTTATGCTAAAACTTCCCTGTGAAAAATCAAGGTCTTCTCCCCAAAACTGTATACCCTGCAACAAATAAGCTCCATGTGGATGTTTTGAGGATTGTTTCTTTGTTGCCAGAATATCCAAAATGCTGGCTTGCACTATTAATTTTGTATCCCTGGGATAGAAGGCAGGGAGGAAGAAGGGATGGCCCTCAAGGTAGCCTTGTAGTTATGCTCTGTAGATCAGTGTTTCTATCTCACATTTCCAAAGAAACTGTTAATTTGCTACTGTTAAATTTGTTGTTAATCAACAACAATCTCCTTATTAATGATGGCAAAGGACATAAAATGTCCTTGAAATAGAAGCCAATTAAAAAAGGCAACTACTGTATTTTAACTGGTGCAATGATGACAATGACTACTTTTAGATGAGCCATAAACCACAGAATACACAAGGATTTGGGAGGAGCATTCTAATACAGCAATAGACACAAACACACCAAGGCTACAGACTGAATCATGGGCACACTGCAATGCAATTTTAGCCAGTATGGACAGAGACATAACATATTGCATTTATTAAAAAAGGCAAATATAACTGAAATCGGAAATAAAACTAATTGAATTTTTTTTCATGTTTCTGTACCTTCCATTTGAAAGAAGTTTTTTCTAGAAGTGAAATGGCTTTACAAAGCCATTAGAGAAACAAATCATCTGAGGCAAAAAGGAAATTGCAGCTGCCAGACATATTCCTCTCCATCGCTGTAAGTAGCATCTGCTTGAAATTACCCCTAATGAACAAGTTGTATTCCTAAATTTCTGCACAATCTGAGAAACTTTGATTTAGACATTTTTAATTTAGAACTGAAGGGATTCAGTTTGAAAGATTGCCTGGATGTTTCTCAAAGTAATTACCAGAGAATAACAAAACTGTGAAGAGGTGCTGAAAATCCAAGTAATCAACATAAGCACTTTGAAGAACACACATCAGAGACAGCAGCTTAGATATTCTCAACACAAATACTGTTGAAGAATTGCGATAAATTTTGTACTGACCTTAGAAAGTCCATTAATTCCCCTTTCCCTCAAAGATGGAAATGTGAAGCACACTGTGTTGAGAAGTCTGAGGCAAAACCTGTGTATTTGCCTGACTCTAAGTGCTTTCTGTCCAAATGAACATGACTACCCCTTTCTTTTCTTCTACCCCTCAAAATATGGACTAGAATGAGGAACATTTTGTCAATTTTCCATGTATCTTGGGGGAAAAAGAAAGGAGTGTTGTAGGTTTAGATTAAGCACTTCCTAATTAAATATTTAAAAATAAATTCTCATACAGTGCTTCTCATATGAGCAGTCGTTTTGTAAGTAAAAGATCAGAAGTAAAATATTTCTGGTTTTATAAGCTTATATAGTGAATCTATCAACATTCATAATCAGTGACACATTTTTACTGTGTTTTAAGCACAGCACAAACAGAAAGGTAATTTCAAATGCTTTATTAGCACATATATTTTAAAAGTCAAAAAAGCAAGGAGAAGCCACAAAAGGACATTGCAGGAAATTGGTGTAGTTTCATTTTGGGTTTTGGGGGGTTGATTTGTTTCTCTGCTTGCTTTAGGAAAAAAGTTATCTATCTTTTATCTGCTAATCTATCTTACACCATAGAAATGCGAGCTTTGCACTAATCAAGATCAACATACAAATTCCATGAGCTTCCTGTCATTCAAGTTGACCTCTCTTAAGCTGAGGAATACAAAAGTCATTCAGATCTCCTTTCAGAATTTCTTACTATATAGATATGAAAATTTCTAATCCACATTTCTGTATATCCTGGACAAACCCAAATTTCAACTATCTTTAACAGATCTAAGGCTGAAATTTAGGGATATCAGCAGGAAGAGAAATCTTATGCCCCAGGAAGAAGAAATTATCCTATAAATCATAGTGAACATCAGAATTACCCAAAAAGAATATCAGAGAAGCCACAATTCAAAACCAAAGGTATGAAACCAGAGCATAATCAGTGTTAAAACTGATGCTAGAACCCATGATCCCAAGGAAATGTTATTCTGAAAGCAAAAGTTTTATTGTCATGTAAGAAGTGATGATTTCAACAATGTATTTGCAGAGTTCATAAACTGTTTTTGAGACAGATGTTTGAGACAGATGTTTATTTGCAATTGTGACATACTTTTTGGTATGTTTTTTTTCTATCACAGTATGATATAGCCTAATACTGCAGTTTTCCTGCACTATGAAAAAAAAAAGTCTTTAGGACTTACAGGAATTCAAAGGAATTGTCTGTGTTGCAGAGTAGTAAAAAGCCTTGTCTTCCCACAGGGCAGAGGCACCACCTGGGAATGGGTATCTCCTACTGCTCCCTAAAGCTGGTGAGCCAGCCTCTTTCAAACATCACCCAACACAAGAGCAGACCCCTGTGCTGATATGACAGGACACAGACACATGTCACAAGCACACAACTCTGATTTGGCTACACTGGTACAGTCACAGTGTTTACACTACCGTAATCTGAAATGACTCTTGAAATTATGATAAGATTTTGCAGTAGGAGGATTTCTACCAATATAACTACTCAGGAAGGAAAAGGTTTTTAGGCAGAGAATATATTTCAATGTAGTCCAGGCTCATGTTTACCTATGCTAAGATATTCATAGGGAACTATGTTCTAGAAATAGCTCTTCTTTTGAAAGGTAAGCAGCACTAGGCCCCAAGTTGTGCATTTCTCCAACAATATAAGTATTAAATGACAGCTCTTAGGTGAATGAACAATGATCTTAATCAAAGGCGCCCAGTGAACCATAGCATTATAATTTGATCTTGTTCATTTCATATTATGTGGCATTAGATAAACTGGAAGTAATTTTTGAACTTGCCAAGCACAGCTGAGGTCTTTCCTTCATAATTCCTTCAATTAAACCCATATAGATGTTGACTTTCAGACAGTATTTTGGGTTATTTCTCTTCACAGCATATCATAGCTCACAATAAATGAACACACAGTATAAACCTCCAAGCAAAGTAAAGTTTTAAATATGCTAACAACTTTCATATCTGGAACACTCAAATAAGCAGCTGGAGGAACTGGACTAGAAAAGGTTCAATAAATGTAGGCTCTTAAAAGTTTATTCTCACATAAATCTTCAGGTAATGCTTCAATTCTGCAGGCCACAGGCAAATAGAGAGTAAGAGATGTACTCAAAGTGATGTGGTAAACTAATAAAAAAATTATATATTCCAATCTTTGAGATTACCCTGTGACCAGCACAGTCTATTCCAAGTTTTGCGATAAACAGATATATATGTTACAGTGCCTGCTAGTAACTGTTGGCAATAAAACATACCCATTGAGAGCAAATCCTGGAGGAAACAAACATTTATTTTTCATTAAATGGGTACTTCAGGATATGCCTACCCTCATGATTTGTACAGTTTCAACTTTCTTTGGAGGCAGTTTGGAGCTCCCTGCTCCTCAGGTCCCACTGCTGGGAATAGACAAATTAGCCCAGCTTCTCTGCTGCCAAGTCAATGCACATCAGACTTTGTTAAACTTGTGCCCAAGGCTACCCCTGGTCCTGACATTGTCCAAGACACTCATTTCTATTCCACATTGGAAAAAAAAAAAGTAGTTAGTTGAGAGATTTTATCCTGACAGCACTAGAGTACTTTGCTTCTGGGTTGTACCACATCACATTACATATCCCCGTCACTGCATGTCTTCCCTGCCCTACTTCAAACCATTCCAAAGAGTATATTTAGGATTTAAAAAGTTGCTTCATACTGACAACATCAACAACAGAATAAGTAGCCTCTTCTACCCTAGGCTCAGTTGCTACCATCCAAGTTTGCATATCAGGTGTGCTCACTCTTTCAAAGTGGAGTTTAACCACCACTCAGGTCAACACCTCATCAAGAAACATTCAGCAGATTGACACAGAACTCCAATATTTGCCAGCAGAGCACCATATTCTTCTGTTGAGTGACAGCCACCTGGCATACATGCAGTATGAGTCAGAGTACTTTAAAAACATGTCAGAGCAAATTCACAGTAGCAGCAAGATCAGCCAGGCTTAGAGACTGAACAATCCAAGTAATTCTTTCCATCACAATTACACACTTATCTTCCCTTACTTTGAATAATTTTTAAAATAGCCTGAGTTTGGATACTGCTAATATTTTACAAGAAGACAAGACATTTTAAGGTAGGAAAAAAAGATTGACAGAGTAACTGTAATTAGAATAGAAAGTAGCACATAGTGTGGTAACAGGTAGTCCCTGCCACAGAGCCTTACTGCAGATCTGCCATACTGAGCAAAGGTTTCACTTGCCTTCTGTAGCACACATTATTACAGACTGAGCCCCAACTACTTGATTACCTCTTGTTAGAACATCAACCAAGCTTTGTCCTACCACTGTTCCTTTGCTATCTCTGGTCACTGAGTGCTGATATGCTATGCGTCTGCAGGAGGACAACAAACCTACTGGCCTGGATGCCACAAAAAACAGCAGTACCACAGGGGACTGCCCTGGAATCTGTCCCATTCAACATCTTCATCAGTGACCTGAAAGAGGCAGTGAAGTGGTTGCTGTTAAAGTTCGCTGGAGGCAACCAAACTGGAGGCGGGCTGAGAGAACAAAATTATATGCTCAAAGACAGGGCTACCATTTGGATGGACCTAGACGGGCTGGAGGAATGGGCTGACAGGAATCTCACCAAAAAAAGGACAAATAAAAGGTCCAATACCTGGCAAGGAGGAACCCCTTTCAATTGTACTCTATGACAAAAAGACCTGTGGACAGCGGTAGACACTAAGTTGAACATGAGTCACTGGTATCTCTGGCAGCAAGGGAGGCCAACAGTATTCTGAGCTGTATCAAGAGAAGCACAGACAATAGATAAAGGATATCATCCTCCTTTACTCAGGTCTCATCAGACCCCACTAGAATACCACATACAATTTTGGGTTTGAAAATACAGGGAAGACATCAATAACTCAGAAAGAGTTTAGTGGAGGGCTACTGCCGTGGTCAGAGAAGGGGCCTGTTCAGCCTAGAGAAGAGAGCTGTTGGGAAACCTATCTCCCACAGGGAGATTTATCAGGATAGAGCCAGGCTTTCCACAGCAGTGCACAGCAGGGGGACAAAAGGCAACCACCACACACTGAAGTAAGACAGACTCATGTATGGAAAGGAAAGATTCTTTCCCCTGAGGACAGCGAGTCAAACATTGGAGCAGGTTGCACAGAAAGCTGTGCCTCCACGTGCCTGAATGGTTCTGAGGCCTGACTGATTGAAGCCCTGAGCAATGAGCCCTATTTGATCTTACAGCTGACATGGTTGTGAGTAGGAGGTTGACCTAGACATGCATTTCCTGAGGTCCCATCTAATCTGCTGTAGCACTACAGAGTCTTCTTCTGTGCCCACTAGAAGAAGAGCACACAAGACTATATGTTCAAAGAATTAATAAATTCAGTGAAGATATATACAAGTGAATAGAAATTGCTGCATGCATTATAAGCATGAAGGACCATGTAAATCACAGAACATGCTGCGACAGTGTGCTACCACACTGCAAATGGATATTGAGCATGATTCACAGAATAATTTTCTTCCACACCAGCACTCAACACAGTCCAGAAAAATACCTCAAGGGTCAGATGAGAGCTCTCATCATGTGAAGGTCAACAGTGACACAAGCACAAGTGTGTATAATTGAATATTTTTAGGCTATAATTAGAAGATTTTTAGCCTTCTAGGGACTTAAATTCTGGAACAATCTGGTAATAGAAGTAATAGGGAATTAGAGCTAAGTGCTTCCAAGAGCTAAGGAACCTTATCAAAGGGATAAGTTAATCAATGCCCATAAAAAAAAAAACTTAACAAAAAACCTCATATGCAAAGGACTCAGGAGAGGGCTATTTGCTATGCTGAAAATATATCTGGATAAAAGTCTACATCCTATGTGATCAAAGTGAAAATTGCCTTAAAAATATAATATTAAAATGCTAAATAGCAGTGATAAGCAACCTTTGATGAAAGGATCTGAGACGAAAGTACACAGTAGCATTACTCCTGCCCAGTCCATCCCAAAGCAGAATATTTTCCCTGTGAAACAGTAGATTTTTTGTCATGAAAAAAACCAACATACAAAATCTAAACCAAGTATCATTAGTATTCTGTACTACACTAGGCTAAAGTTGTAGGTGTTACATTACTTAGGGAAAAGTAAAAAAAAATTACTAAATGAAGCAGTTAACAGCTTACAGATTGCAGAGCAGAAATGGCCCAAATGAACATAGTGGCCCAAACACTTCAGACACACATTTTCTTGAGAGGGTTCCATGGGAACTTGTTGCCTAAATAGACCATAATTGCACATAACAAAGAAAGAGTATGACTCATCATTCATGAATGTTTTCTCCACTGCAGGTGGTAGAAAAATTACAGGAGGAGATGTCAAGGCTTTGGTCAGATGAGCACAAAAATTCAGTTATACAGATTGCCTGGCCTTCAGCATAAGACCCACACTTCATCCAAAAGAGACTACATGGTCTGCCCATACTAAAAGAGTGGTCTCCAATTTTATCAAGGTGGCAATAATATATAGCTACTGCTAACGCTAACTCTTACCACAATGAAAAGAGAAAATAAATAATCTAGTGGCAGACTGGTTTTATTAGCCTACTAGAAAGCAAGAGCATCTCACCAGCATGTCAGGCAAACAGTGTTAAAGACTTTCTTAACACCTGCCTCAAAAAAAATCACATTACTGAAAAACAGGGAAGTCAAAAAAATGGTGGTGATATGGATGACAAACTCAAACCATCTTAAATCTGAGATTCTTTCTACAAATACTGTACATTCTGCCCATTAGTATATGCATTTCAAGATGCTAAGTACTTTTCAGCCCATGGCAAACTCTATTGGGAAAAAAATGCTACTGTATCATCCTTTGAAGTTATTTTTCCACCTGTCTTGTCCTTGTTCAAGTGTGCACAACTTTGCAACACATTAATGATGCATTAATGATACAACATTCACCTTTTACACCTATTTAACCACAGTGTCACAGTTTCTTTCACATTTTCCAGGGTACAGCTTCTCACATTAAGTTTGGAGGAACTCACACACCAACATCAGTATCTTAACTTCTGTATCAATATTCATCTGATACTTCCAATCACTGCCTGGCTTCTTGCAAAGTGCTGTGAGAAAGATAAAGTGCCAGAGGCAATGAAAGCTAGGTTTCTTCACAGGATACAGAGACTGAAATACAGGAATAAACTGTTTTCAAATACAATTATTCTATACAGGAATTGTTCAGATCTTCATTATTTTGGAAAAAATTGCCCAATTCTACATACACAGAGCATAAAGGTTCTTGGCGATATGCATGGCAAGTTTTCACATTTCACAATTCTTGCAATTTTCTCTTTCTTTCTAAACATATAATAGGCATCATCTTCTTGTTTTAAACTCACTCCATTTCAGTAGTTTATGTACAGCCGTAAGAATTTGTTTTCTTTATGAAAATGAGAGATAAAAGTTAACGCAACTAACAAAATGGAGCAGCACAACCGAATTCTATTGCCATTTCTGCAGCTGAAGTACACTGAAACTGAGTTGTAGCTCCTACTTGCAATAGAAGTCAATACAGCATGTCTCATCTTTGCCATGTACAAAGTTAATTCAAGTTTTGATAAACATTTTAATGCAACAAATTGAAATAAAAACCACACTTAGTACCCAGCCATCAAGAATATCTATTATTAGGAGCATTTGATCACAAGATTGTGAGCAGTGATCAAGAGCAGTGAAATGTCAGCGTAGATCACCTGTCTTATCCCATGTATTACACTGGGCTAAAATAATTTTTACTTAGCAGACTGAGGAAAAAAATGTAAAATATCAATTTTGAAGAAACCTATTTTGCATTCAAATAGTACATGGAACATGGGCTTTGTATATGCTATTTTAGTCCCCCAGTGAACAAAACCCCATGGATTCCTTCATGGCCTATCAAAATGATAAGCATTCCTTCTTTATTCTGCTTTTCACTTTTATTATTATTGTAAACAAGTTCCTTTGCAAAATACCTACAGAAAAATATTCAGCACAAATAGAGTTAGATTGAGACTTAAATCTGTGCACAGTCAATTTAGATTATAACTGTTTTAGCGGAGTCACAGCCATTCATCAAATGACTAACAAAATATGCCTGGGACTATTTTGACTATAAAACAAATATAAAATATTATTTATTTCCTTTAACCTTTGCAGTTTAGAAACACATGGTATAAATGCAAAGCATTCAAGATCCCATGACAAACTAAACTGTCTGAAAATTACATTAATGTATCTTCTGCACAAAATTTACCTATGCATTCATTTTATGACAGAAATAGTCAAGTTGCATGAAAAATTGCAAGGCACTATGAAATGACTATAAACAACTTCCACAGAAGCAGCTGCCAAATTTTTTTTACACAATCTACAGTTCTCTGTTGGTCTTATACGCCTAATAATTTTCCTCCCCACAGTTCCTGTTTACTTGAATACATGTAAGATTTTTTTTCAATATATACTAGATTTTGGTTTCACTCATAACATCATAATTTCCAGGACATAATTTTGTCCATCAACAGCCTATGTGCTTGCATGGAAACTGACTTTTTACGGCCTCTCAATCTTGTGGGAAAATTAAGTATTGATATAATTTATATTCCCTTACATTATTTTGAATCATTCTCAGAACAAAATTGAAATTTAAAGCCAGAACAGGCCAACATAAGGAAGGTAATATGAAATATATACTGAAAATAAGAGTAATTATCAGTCTTTACCATTGTTTTTAAGGATAGCACCACAAAGCTTTTCACATGCATACCATGCTATGAGAAGGCCAGTGCCTACAAGTTTGGAGTACCTTCCATGGTTTAGCTGCTCTCCTACAGTAAGTCGCTCAAAAATGTTCCATAAAAAAAAAAAAAAAACAAAAAAAAAAAAAAAAAAAAAAAAAAACAAACCCAAGAGAATGCACCAATAGTTGTATAGCAAGCAGAAAGCTAAACTGAACTTAGCTGTGCCGTTGGTCATTCATTATTCAGGCTTACATTACTCTCAAGAAAGTTACAGCATTTTACTAGAGTTGGATCAAGTCATGTGATGAAAAGACAACTGAAATAGAACTGTTCTTCAAGAATGCATATATAGACAATCACTCCAAATGATCTATTCCTGTGTCTGCATAAAAGCACTGGAGATTCTTCTGTATGAAGCTCCTTCCAACATAATGCTAAAAAGGGACTTTACACCCCATACTACCGGATTATTTCAGCTACTAATATTCGTTAGCTACTTTGGCTCTTTGGGAGCTCTTTTGCAAATATTCCCTCAGATTTACCTCACACTAAATCTTCATGTATCTAATGCCAAGTACATCTTACAGAAAAGATTTGTCTTTCCTTTGATATCAACATTTTGCATCCCAATGAAAATATGTGTTGTTAATACTGCCTTGGAAAGCCATATTCCAACAAGTTTCATCTGCATAAGGCTCAAGCCAAGTGATTCTGCAGAGAAAATTCCAGCAGTGTTTCTTGGAAAAGTGACCTTGACAAGCAATCCTCAAAATGCTTTGCACAGTTGTTGCCAAAGACTTAAAAAGAAAGTACCTGCTAGTGATGAAAAGCTATATTAAAATATGCATGTGTGTATCTATCAGAAGATGTTAGACCAAGGAAGAATTTTAAATGCA
The DNA here is from genome assembly GCF_017590135.1 of Pyrgilauda ruficollis. Lineage (NCBI taxonomy): Eukaryota > Metazoa > Chordata > Aves > Passeriformes > Passeridae > Pyrgilauda > Pyrgilauda ruficollis. The sequence continues at coordinate 9,727,586 of NW_024519207.1, read as the reverse complement.
GACATGACAATTTCAATCAGATTTTAATACAAAATTCTGAAAACCTGTAAGATAAAACCACATCATTTCCACTTTTTGTTTCAAAATTATTTTATCTCTCAAGAATATAAAGGAGAAAAAAAATCCTAGTCAAAGATAGTATTACCAACTTGGCATATAACCTTTAGAATAATTTAAACAAGAAATTCTGATTTTTTTTTTTCATTTGGTAAAGATGTTATACACAAGTCCAAGGCAAAACACCTCACTTGAATTGCACTCCTAATTTTAGCACAGAAATTCTCAATCTATAATCCTAGCAAAGGAAAGCCATGAACCAGAGACCTACTGGTTCACAGGTCAAGAAGCACAGGTTGGCTCATGCCCACCTTACAAAGGGCAAACTTCCTCTGTAACAGGTTTGTCTTAGCAACAGCTAGCCAAGAACACAGCAATACAGAACCACAAATCAAGCTAATAAATAAATAGTGTGCATGACCAGGATCCAGTGCCCCTTATCACCTTTTTCCCTTTAAACACAGATGTGGCCACATCAAGTTCAGGAGCTTGCTTTTGCTGTTGCTTTTGATGAACTGGAAGTTAATTTTAACATCAGTTTTGAAGATCTATCTAGACACAGTAATTTCTTCTGAACACAAAAGCTAAATAAATTAATGTTCTTGTGCATGCAAAATTTACTACAGTATGACTGGCAAATTATTGTATTTTTGGTTTTGTTGGGCTATGCAAATCAAGAATGTAATTCATATACCTACCTAGTTTATTGTCATGTTGTTTCTAGATACAGGAATCAAAAAGCATGAATATACAAATTCTTGCTTTTCAAAACAGGTTGATGCAATAAGTTTTTAACTATTCAAACAACAGTTTTTCAGATCCTGAAAGGCAGAACTTTCAGCATATATTATTTCAATGGAAGCCAAAGCAGAAAATAATCATAAAATATACAAAGACTACATGAGTTTTCAAGAAGTCTCTAGAGATGTTTGCTTACTCTGGCTTTCTAGATCCACAGCCCCAGTAAAAAGATCAGGAAATGGTCTTTACTGTTTCACAAAGGAAAACAACATTCTCAAGGATATTTCATTTGCCTACAGCTGCACATACATGTCATAATCTCAGAAGGCCACAGCCACTAGAGAGGAATGCTGTTTTGTATTTGTAGTCTTAAAATTTCATAACTAGGCATTATTTTTTAAAGTTCACTAAATCAGACCATAGTTTTCTTTATTTTATGTTTTAGTTCACAGCAAGAATGAAAGCTCAAAAGAAAATAAAACTTATTTTAATTTCAGAAGTTGCTTTGGGACACTGATTGTAGGGCTTGTTTAATGCACATCCTCTTTGCAAAGGAAAGTCAAAACTGCTCTTTAAAACGATGTGATGGCTGCATTTCTTAATGAAGCTGAATAGCTGCTGTCAGTGGTCTTAGCAATAATTCTGGAAGTAAAGTATCCAACATGCAATGTATTAGATCTACAGTTTATTTAGTTGCTGGTACAATTTAGCAGAACTGATCAGGATGTTTCATACTATTTGGAAAGTGTTTTCTAATGTAAATCTAACTTCATAAAACTAATTGCCTATTAGTTGACAGTGAGGAACTTTACCATTGTACAGCTCATGTTTATAACTTCCAGAATTCTTCAGAATTATTAGTAAGGTTCATCATAATTATGAATAAGCTGCTTAGGATCCGTTAAGACAGCAAAACATTTGGTTGCTTACTATTCTGTAAAAATTTATGTGCTTGGTAAGATTTGACTGCATTCAGACAATAATCCACATTCTGTACTGCAGATACATTCAATTACATCCTTAATATAAAACTTCTTATCATTCAAATAAACAAGGTTCTATTCAAACAGTTTTGTATGAGCACTCAGAGAGAAATTCAGCAGAATTAACTGTACAATTTATACCATCAATACATCTCTCAGGTATAATTCTATCTTTACAAAACTATCTCAAAACATATGTGCTATTTCAGTCTTAAATGATCAGCATAAAACTTAGAAGGAATTTGCAGGTTACCTAGATTTTGAGTGCTTCTCAGCTAAAGAAATAGTGAAATTTCAACTATTTGTCATAATCACATAAGATTCAAAGATACAGCTTAGAATGAAAAGTAGTTTGACATAAAATTAGTTCAAACATCAATGACAATTCAATAAAATTATAGTAATATGAAGCAGAGAAAGCGTAGTTTAAAATTACAAGAAAGTTAGTATCTACTATCCAACAGCTCACACGTGTGCATTTATACACACACTTATGCCTAAAATACCAATGTTCATCTCTCAGTATTTTTTGTTTAAATGACTTTTCTGTACCTTTTAGAAATGTTTCTATTTCTTTAATATAAATATTCCTATAAAGAAAATATTTACCTCAAATTATTTAGAAAATTACTATTGAAACTGATCATTTTCTTTCTTTCTCCCCTTTGACCCTCTGGTCACAGATCACAAAAAACATAATAAGCAAATCTGTAATTTGTCTTTCAGCAACTTTGGAAAATAAACACAAAAAACATAGTCAAAAGCCTATTCAGAATTTTACTGTACAATTAGCTGAATTTTTTTAACATGTTTCACTAATGCTAACCAAAAATCTAAATTAAATACTCAACCCTGTCAGCTTTTGAGAAAACTTGTTTTAATTTTACTTTACTAGAAGCAATATTGGAAGTAAAATCAGTTCAAAATTAAGAAAAAAATCATGATACATTATTATGTTAACTAACAATGGAGGCTCAGTAAAAAGAATACAAGGCAAAGAATAGAATAGTGCACTGTGGTTTTATTGATGGTAGCAATGACAATTTGCCTCTTTCATATGTAAAAAGTATTCAGCTTCATTTAACTAAGAACTTTAAAAAAGTCCTGTGGCATCAGGTCCAAATTCCTTCTGCTCACATGAGCTTTCTTTGTTCCATCCTGCTGCTTGGAAAACCTCAGAATTTCTTCTAGAAGAAGTGTTCAGCAAGTTGGGAGCTGCCAGTGAATTCCCCCCGACTCCAAGAAGATTTCTAAATGAAAAAAACTAAAATACAACAGATAAGGACAAAAAGTATTGGCACTCAAGAAACCACAAGTACCCCCTGTCCCTAGGCTCTGTGCAACACAGGCTTCACTGTCCCTTCATTTTCTTCCTCCAAAAGACTGAATATTTGCTTTTCAGTACTTACAGAGACACAATTCTTTAAAAGAATAAAAATCGGAAGGCTGCACTTCAATGCAATAAATATGATCGGTCTAATACAAAGAACACTTGCTGGTTAAGACTTCTCTCTCACAAAACCACAATTTCTCCATTGTTAAGGACTTCAATACAGATTTTATAGCAAATGTGACAAGGTGTTGATTAGTTCTGTCATGGAGTAAAGGAATACCCAAAAAGCATGTAAGGATCAAGCACTTACAGGTATACACTCACAGATTCTTTCAATCTCCAAAAGGTCTGACCCTTCAAAACACTCATTTCTGATTATTTGCTCTGCTTCGATTTCAGACTATTAAGACATTCTACATAGGAAATGTAACCTCAGGATGTATTTTTATTATTGTTAGATTCTAATTCTTGTATCTTGACTCTCTAGGACGATTTTCTTATTTTACAGACCCGTTAAACCTAGTGTTTGACTCATACCCACATAAAATTCCTTCTGACTGACTTAAAATGCTGACTTAGTGTTCTCCACCTCACACTGCTGGATATTAATAAATGTCTAGGTCAACTGCAACCACAGTGAGGTACTGACTATCCCATACTTCTACTTTATCTATCTGTCTTCATAAAAATCACCAGGTCAAGACATAGTGCAAATCTGCAGTGTTTGCTCCTCTCCATCTTTTTTAGAAGCCCCCTTTTCAAATACTGAAATATTGCAATAAGATCCCTTTAGACACTTCTCTTCCCCAGACTGAACAGCTCCATTGATCCAAATTCCACTTTTAAAAAACAACTCAGAATTTTAAAATCTTGAACCTTCTTCCACTTAAAACCCCTTGAAGTACAGACAAAGATTTTGAACTGATTATTTGGCATAACTAATTCCAGATGTGCATGCCCAAATTCAACACCTGAATGAGTGTGCTGAACATTAATCCAAGAAGCAGTACAGCCTCATTTCTGCACCACTGCCTTACTAAGTCCTCCTTGTCAAATGATATAATACAGGTAAATCTAAAAGGTTTTGGGTATGAATTGATACTTTGACTGTATGGACCTCATGCTTCATCTTTGTTACATCCCTCTCCTACTGAATACAAATATGGCCAGCAAACTCCAGGTTTTGTATTGTTTAAGTTGCCTTTGAGAACAAGATACCTTGAAATTTTAAATGCTACAAACTACAACATTAAAATTCTGTGGAATTTACCAATTTATAACATAAAATAATCATCATAAATGATTTTTCATCTCTTTAGGAAAAAGACATTAAGTTATTTAACATAACAGAGAGATACTCCCTTTCAGTAAGTAAAGGTGTCTCTAATAAATGATCTGTTGAAGAGGTAAAGCATCCTGCAAAAAAAGTTGTGCCTTACAGGATCCCTTAAAACTTCCCCAGTAAATCTTGTTTTCATTTAACAGGTTATAAAAAACTTGAAATAAGAACAGTATGCCATGCTCTCAAAAGATCTAAGAAATGAAAAGGAGGCAGAATCCATATAGAAATCCACTTCTAGGAAGTGACATTTAATATTCCTGAACTTTTACATGTAAAGACAGTAAAGCTACATTGTTGTACAAGTCCAGGTAAGCTGAAAACAATTTAGAAAAGGACTGTGTTTGATGTTCTGCCTCCATTTAAAACCAGTGACAAATTGATTACACCAACTTATTTTTGGGAAAGCCCAATAGAAAGGAAAAGCTGTGAAGGCTTATTTTCTGTACCAGGTAAGTTTTGATACCAGATCTGCTGTCTACTTAAATCAGGACCCCATTATAATCTTTAAAATAAAGTATAGGAACACCTGCAAGAAAAAATCATCTGTGCCTTAGAAAGGTTGTTCCTTATCTGCCAACAAGTAACTTGTTCTTGAGATACAGTAGTTACTACCACTCTCCCTGGTGCCTCATGGCTGACCAAAGCTAAGTAGTTTTCCAGATTTATACTGTAAAATTAGAGAAATAGCAAAAATATTACCTAAGAAACCAAAAAATTCCTTAGCTTTGACTTCTGTGTACACTTCACATCTCTCATTCATTGATCACCTTGACACTGCTCAGGGCCAACTGTACTGGTAAAAACTCTGCTCAGTGCATATTCCAGAATAATTTCTGCATGAACTGTCTCAGTACATGTTTACTAATAGTGATACAAGTACTTAAAATAGAAATTCAAGTTATATTGGCAAAAATAGAACAATTATCACCTCTCTTAAATTGCCAGTACTGGCATAAATGAAAAATACATTTTAAGATATACTCCAAAAAGTAGAATCATGTTTTTGCATGTCAGAAATACCAAAAGGTGCAGAGATCAGCTGCATGTGTTAAACACAACAAAACGTGGAGGACTACAGTAACGAAAAGAACAAAAAAGAAATTGGTAAAAACAAACTGGCTAGTAAAAAGAAAATCAGATTCAAGATAAAGACACACTGTGGGTGTACATCAAATATTATGTGACTTATCAAAGCTTTCTTTATTCAGGATAGACTTTTGATCGTCTTTTGTAAATTAAGGATTTAGAAGGTCAATCAGTGAAATGAAAGCAGCACAGTTTATGAGATTTGTTCAGTGAAATTACTGTAACTGTTCAATCTGGCTGACCTTTTAAAATGTATTAATATATGTAGCAGGTGTCTTTTCTAAGGATGATATATAATCCCTTAATTTCTGGTAATTAATAAAATATAGGTGCAAGTATATCCTCAAGATTCAAAATATCACAAATATTCTTCATCTGTGCACCTCCCTATTTAATGGTGAACTCACAGATTTTATATTTCTCCTTCTCATGCAAGCAAAACAACAGAAAGGATATTTATTCACATAAATGGCTTATAAAAAGTAGAATATGGGACCTTGGACAGAGCTAGACAGTCCTGAGCTCAGCAGGGACTGCAGCTGCTTGTTTCAAATAAGCTTGTTTCAAATGTATGTGAATCAGAGGATCTTGCTGCTGCTCTCAGGTGAAAAAGCACCAGGAAAAAGCTTGCTGAGATGATATGAGTCTTGACATAAAGAAAAAGCCAAAAGCTATTTGTTGAAGTGTTTTATTGCTTTCCCTCTTCCCACAGATATATTAAGCCCTCCTAAGACACAAAATTCAGAGAAACAGAGATATCCAACTTCTATCATAAATATACCAATATCCCTAAGGAAAATATAGAACAATTCAGATTTGTTTGTCTTGAAATCTAAACCAATATATAAAGCACTGGTACCTTATATTTACCTTTCTTTTCTTATTAATCAGTTTCTAGCTCGGGGGGGCTGATAAAATTGTTGAGTGGGTCGTGTGGACCGTCGTGGCTGACCATCACCTCCTCTGCGGAATTCTAGAGTTTGCTCATACGTTTCTTCTTCCTCCTCCTGTGGGTAAATAGCATTGTTTTAAATGAAAGAGGCAGAAAATGCATTATACATGAGTTGGTATATGCACACATACATACACACACAACATACAGACATTTACATGGAAGGGTCAATCCATGCACACATAGCAACTGCTTCTTCTGTGCTGATAACCACTTACTAAAATAAGTGAGGGATGGAAGCTGGCTTTTCAGACCTAGGAAAGCTAACAAAATCAAGCTGGCAAATCTCAAAACTCAATCCCCAGGGCAACAGAAGTTATCAAACATTTGAAGGGAAGAAAAAAAATCATATCTATTAAATAAAAATTATTTTCCAAGAGTCATACAGGCAACAAACTCAAGAAGCAAAATAACCTCAATAACCTGCCAGAGCAAGAGAAATATCAACTTTCAGGAGTTCACAAATGTGTGTGGAATGAAATAAAAGAATTAGGAAATAGAATTACAAGGAACATATGCATGCTTAATACACACATCTGAAACATTAGATAAAAATCTATGATGCAGTAATAATGATAAAAGCCTACAAGTAGAGTGAACAATTTAGAGATGTATTTTCTATGTGCAGCAACAATAAATACATGCTCTGGATAATGAGAGGGGAAGTAAATGTCTTTGCAATATTCAGTTACTCTTAGGCATCTTTATACCAGAAAGATATTCACAAAGTATATAGAATTCAGAGGTGAAAAAATAATAAATTTTAAAACAATCAAGATACTGGAGAATGATTTACAAAGATTAAAATAACTACGTATTTATTTTGGTTAAGAAATATCGAATGGAAAAACATTCATCTAGTGGAATATCTGAAGGTGGTACACATTGAAGAGAGAGTAAAAATTAAGACTGTTAAGAGTTGATATCAAAGAAAAAATTATAGGCTGAAATAACAAAAAAAGCTCCCAAGAATGAGTATGATTGTCAAATGCTGTCTCAGAAAAACAAGTTTGATTTAATTTCTTTAATATCTTTATACTGCAGCTGACACCAGGTCTAATGGGAACTTGCTGGAAGAAATCAGCTTTTGGGAAAAAGTACTGGATATGTAGCTCTCAGTCCCTTTTATTCACAACATAGGAACACAAAGCAACACAAAGCAAGAGCATTGAATGATTCATTAGAAGTTTATCAACAATTCCAGCACCCAGGAACTGCCAGAGTGAGGCATGCACATAACAGATTAAGCAAGTCAAAGCAGTAAAATATTTCACTTTAAGCAACAGAAAGGAAAACCTACAGCTTAAGTTTCTTTCTGTTGTGAAAAGTGAGATCTTACTCAAGAAACCTCTTTCTGAATTAGCATGAATATGAATAAACATGCATTTTTAAAGTAACAGTTACAAACAAACACATTCCTCATGGTAAGGTCTCCTATTTAGAGGGCATATCTGTGGTCACAGCTGTATTTCCAGATTAAGCATTACTACAGAGAGCCTGAAATGACTGTGGAAGAAAACAGATTTTCAGCACTAAATACAACATAAATGATTTATATCTCTTAGTTTTACTGTAGCTGAAGGCTGAGAAACAGAGTTCTGCCATAAAACCTTTCTCAGTGAACTTTTTTACCACCTGTAGTACTATAAATTCCCTCACATAAAGTGGTTCAGAGACACTGATTATCCAGAAAAAAATCAATAGAGCATTAGATGTCTAACACAAAAGTTCACACAGTTTGCAAAATTGCTAGCCCTAGTTCAAACACTCAACTTAGTATATGAGATCATCTCCCATCACTGACAATGCAAATCGCACTAGCAGCAAATGTAAAAAAGTAAGCTAAATGCCTGAAGTGGTCTAAATACCTTTCAGTATACCTTTTCAGAGTATAACTTTCAGTATACTCTGAGAAACATGAATAGCTGAAAATAGCACAGAAATTAAATAGTTCTGTGTATACCATCTCAACTGTAACAGCCAACCTCTTTCCAAGGGTAAGCACATCAGAGTAAATTTCTACAGCAGCAAATCTTCATCAAATCTCAAAGTTAATGTTGTTGATCCTTTGAACTCAGGAAAGCCAAATTAAAACCAGTATTTGTCTTACACACTTCTATTTTGGTGTAATTGCTTGGTGTAATTGTCTTTACACACTGAAAGAAAAGTTTCACATGCAAAATTAAGAAATTTTACTGCAATAGACAAGAGTGAAATGTGAAATCACATTCACTTTCTTGAGGCTCTGAATAATGTGGATGTGAGCAATGCAGCAAATGGTAATAAAAAACGAGTTACAGAACACCTTTCAAGTGTTCCCTGATTCCTTTCTATGCACAGTGGCTCCACACAGTTACTGACTGTCCTGTTAAACTCTGCCATCTTCTCATCAGATGATACATTGTCATTTCTTGGATCTTACCTATTCACATCTGATCCCAAATGGATCTGATGTTCTCCAAAATAACAATTTGCCAAGTCATATCGTTATTAAAAATTTCTTAATTTACAAGTAACTGAATTTCTTTTCTGTCATAATTTCTTAATCATTGACTTTCAATTCACTACTGCTGATCTTTCACCATTTATTGCCATTTTATTTCCACAGAATTACAGAACAGATAAAGGTTGGAAAGGACCACTGGGGGTCATCTGCTCCAGCCTCCTGCTCAGGCAGGGTCATCTCAGACCACACTGCACAGGATTGTGTACAGACAGTTCTTGACTTCTCCAGTGAGGGAGAGCCCACAACCTCTCTGGACACTCTGTTCCTGTGTGCGGGCACCTGCACAATGATGAAGTTATTCCTCATATTCAAGTGGAACTTCCTGTGCTTCAGTTTCTCCCCATTGCCTCTCATTCTATTGGCTGGACCACCGAGAAGAGCCTGGCCCCCTCCTCTGGACACCCTCCCTACATTCACTCTCAGTCTTGTTCAAGTAAAACAGGCACAGCCTATTTATCCTTATTTCTATTTTAAGGAAATTGTTACTACCTTAAAGAAACAAGTAATTCCATTTTATGGACTTTTATCTCACTTTATTTTAAAATTTCTCCTACCCTACTAAAAACTGCCTTTTTCTGGAACAGCATGCACTCTTTGCAGGCAAAACTATGTGTATCTTATGTTCACTTCCTTGTTTTTAATGTTTTTCAACCAAAAAATTTTATCTGTCTATACTTCTTCCATAATTACTGCAGTTAGGTCACACATCTTGCTGTCAACTCTACTTTTCCAGTCTTTCTCACTGCTTGCTTTCAATTTATCAGTTGCTTGTGACTCATACTAAATTATTCTTATCTATATAAGCTCTAGATTACATTTTATAAAGCAAAGGTGACCACAAAACTCTCTTAGAGCATCTTCATCCTCCTTCTATTATCAGTAGAAGCTTTATGTTAGTACACTGCTCTAAAAACTTATGTATTTTATTATCTCCATACTTCAGCTTGTTTTTCATTATTTATCTAAAATTCTAGGATCAAGGACTCTGTTAGTACTTACACAATGCCCACCTCGGACTAGGAACACTGAGATTAAATGATAGCACTAGGCACAACTGCTAAAGACAGGAGAAACTGGCAGACCCATAGGAAAAAGCAAGGAAAGGTTCACAATGCAAACAATGAAACGCACAAAGAATTATTTCTGCGCTAACAGATTAAAATGAAGAGAGAGAGGATGGAACATGCCAGCATTCTTTAGGTATTTAAAAAAAGAGGACAAACAGGGAAGGATAAGTAATTTGAAAATTCATCTTCCATTCAAAGTTTTGCTGTAAAAATCTGCTGTTACTTTTGATGGGTTTTTTCCATCTCATAAGAAAAGCGGGAATTTTGATGGCTTTTTTCCATCTCATAAGAAAAGTGGGAACTTTTGATGGCTTTTTTCCATCTCATAAGAACAGCAACAACTAAAGAAGGGTAAAATGGGAGCACATGCACAGCCAGTGCTTATATTTTGTACCCATATACTCTGAAGAGCTTGTACCACCACCATATTTGACCAGGTGAGCTTAGTGAATCAGCAAGTAACTTCCATGCAGACAAGTGACTACCAGCCTGCTTTTACACAAAAAGGTCAATGGATTTCATAGCTGCAGAAAACAGTTATAAATCCAGCATACATTTAACATACTTCACCAATCAACTTATTCATCAAATGAACAATATTAGAGTAGAGTAAATTTATACTTCATTAAAAGCTTTCTCTCTGAATTTCAACTGCAAGACTTCTTTCATTCCATTCAAAAGAACTGGTTAGAGACTTATTTTTAAAACACAGTCATTTGAAGTGAATACTTCATACATACATAACTTCTGAGAATGAATAGAAGGATTACAGTAAAGAACCAGACAGAACTTACGCATTGACACAAAAGCTGTGCTGAATGCTGTGCCCACATATATTTAGGAAGCAGTCGCAAGTCACAGCTGATCAGCTCCTGCACTTTTGCCACTTACGAAGTAGTTACCTCTGTCTATTACTGCTTACAGATAGAAAATTCTGCTCCATTCACTGGGGCCTTCTGCCGAAGCTTTTCAATTATAGCTCTCTGTGGGCTATTAAGGGATGAACACCCAAGCCTGTGCAGGGAGGCATGAAGAAGCAGCATGTAGAAGCAGTGTGGGGCCAGGGACTGTGGGACAAAGAGGAGACAGAAGGCAAAGAAAGCAGAAGATATTTTCCATTTAGGTAGTGTCAAATCTCTGTTTTAGTTAAGCTGTAGTTTTAACTTCACCCACACACTGAATGCATGGGGAACTTGCTGATTCAGTACAAAGAGAGTGTTGGCTTCCTTGCAGAATGACTTTGTCTTTCATGTGCATTTCAAATTCCATTTCCTGATCCAGATTTAATGCCTCTTTGCACTGCCCACTCTTCAGGCAACAGCTGTCTCCTGCTGTTAAAACACCAAGTGATCTCTTTTTTCTTGGTTAAATTCCTTTCTCAGATTTTGCTTCTTCTGCCTAATCATCCAGTGTTGAGCTCCTTGAATACTTGTTTTGATTTTTCCATTTTCTACTTACCAGTGCTTGGATCAATCAAAAACAGACTGCAAGATTATCCAGATGAATCAAAAAAAGAAAGCAGAGGAAATTCATACTATAGCTACATTGAAAAATTCATAAGTATTCTAAAAATAGCTACATGTAATTAATTTTTAATTATTTTATATGCAATATATTATATATCCTATATTTGCAAGGAAAAAAAATAATTTGCTGAAGTGTTTACAGTATTCTCTGGAACTTCTACTTTATCTGAATACTTAAGTGGATTATTTGAATTCTGTAATAACTAAGAATAAAGCAGGATTTTGTGGGGAGAAAAAAAGGGTTTGTTATACAACTTTAGAGTGGCTTTAGGCCATAATTTCAAAAATTACTATCAAATGAGGTGTAAAAAAATTAACTAAAAGAGGAAGTATGACTAATGGGAGATTTTTCAAGGGTCTTAACCAAGTACTGACTTTTTATTGAAGTGTCTATTACAGAATAATTCAACATATTTGTTCTTCATCAATTTTCTTTGCAAGATAGGCTTCTTACCTAAAATATCAGTTCTTTTCACAGAGTAATCTTCTCCCAGAGTAACCTTTGTAAGCCTGCAGATGCTCACTTTTTTTCCCACAGTGCACAACACATCTATATTAAACTGGGCCTATGGGCAAATTCCTGAGTTAAATTATGATGAGAAGAGCAAGTGGGGTTCGAGGTTATACGGCTTGATCTGCAGTATACAGCTGACCCCTCACTGACATCAGATCATTAATATAAACTCTCAGCCCTATAATTGCCTTATCTTCTGTCTGTACAGAACGTGCAAGATAAGCAATTGTAAAGGATCTAAAGGGTATACAAGTTCTTCTCCTACTTGAACCTCATGACCCAATAAGCACCTCGCTGCATATAGGACTTTGCAAGCCTTAGGTAACTAGTACAGATACGTGAGTATAAACCCATAAAGGCTGCATGTACAGTCCTCCATAGGTAACTCTGGTTTGACTTATGTGTCTCAGGCATCAGTAGCTTTGTTGAAGTTTCTAGCCCTAGCTTCACTCCAGTAACATTATGTATTAGGTAAAACAGTAGTGGCAGAAATGGAAATGTCAAATGTATCATGCAAATATTAGGAAATTTAATTGCTCTCAAATGGATAAAATTGTGTTGCTTTGTGGTACTGTATTATTTACTAAAAACACCCTGTGATTTTGAACTGCAACTACACAATTACTGTTTGTTGCCATTCTATATGCAGCCAGAATAATTCCTACCCCTTTACAAAATGTTTTAATCTACTATACTAGTGACGTCTTTCTCCTTCACTGCTTCTCAAGTTCTATGAGACTTTGATGTACCATACAAATAAGCTCTGTACAAAACCTTTTATCCAAGAGAGAAAACCAGTTAATATTTCCCTAATGCAAGAGCAGTCAATTTCAACAGCTAATGACCACCATACAACAAACTTGCTGTAATGGCATTTAAAAAATAAATAGAAAAACAGTAAAATATATAGCCATTGTTACCCTTATTTACACTTAGAAAAAGGAAATTATCCTTATGAGGGTATGTCTTTTTCTCCACTGAACACAGATGGGCCACAAGCAAATATGCTCCTAACTATGATATGTAAAACTATATGGCAGGGAACTATCCCATAATAACTGTTGTTTTCCCCTGTTCCAAATAAATAACTTCAAGATGACCCTTCCCTGAATAGTCTTCTCTTTAGCATCTGAAATAAATTAATGATAATAAATATTTTCTGTTGAATTTCATTAAACAAACCACTGAAAATTTTGTATTTTCATGGCCAGTTTTTGTAAAATTCTATAAAGTTCTCTCAGGACCAGCAATTTTTCAACTAATGCCTTATTACACATCAATTAAAGATACTAGATTTATAATAAAATTATTTGTTAATACTGAAAAATTTTAATATACACTATTAATTTTAATTAGAATTATCTCATGTTTCGTCTGTTGAAAATATGAAGAAACTGAGTTTCAAAACCAGCTAATTTTTAAATGATTCTGCTAAAACCATAAACATCCCGAGTTTCACATGAAGTAATAAACACTAGAAAAAAAGCAGCGGAAAATTAGTAAATTTTTCAGAAAAAAAATCAAGAAATGGAAAATAAATGGATGGGCAAGGAAAAGAATTACATACTTAATCTGAGACAACTAAAAGCAACGACAACAGTTAACTTGGAATCAGACATTTCTTTGTACTTCATTGTTTCAACTGTGGAAACAAAGCACTTACTCGTTTTCTAAATAGACAATTTTTCGAATACATTTCCATAAAACTACAATAATGTAAGCCTGGGGCATGATTATCCCGCAGACATATTGCTGGCTTATTGGTTCCCCTTAAGGGTATTGAACAGTTTATTCACACTTGCAGTCATTCCCTCTGGCACTCATGGAAATAAACATGCAACTCATACTGCGCAGTTTGTGTGGAAATGGATGTACTTTCCTGCAAATCTGTCACTGTGTTCTCAATACAGGAAAAAGCAATGAATTTTAAAAATTCCTTACAAGTACATATTTAAACCATATCCCTTTCACCAGTGAAAAGCTTCTTCACTGAGCACTATCAATATCAAACTAAATATTTAAAGGTTTACTTTCAATTTCTAAAAGCACAGAACCAATGGACACATCAGGTTTTCTCCATTCATCCAGAAAAAAGCCACAAACTGGAAATGTTTTTGCCAGGCTGATAATACAGACTGAGTCCTAAACTATAGCAAAAAGCATACTTGCATAGACTGGGGGAAAAAAATCAACACTCATTTTCTCTGCACAAAGCGCACTTGTGAGCAAACCCACACAAGTCCATAGAAGGGTGGAAGGAAGGGGGAAATATCTGCTGTACTGCTGAACCTGTTTTAGCATGTAAACAGAAAGTCCTGCCAACAGAAATTTCAGAAAGAAAGCACTCAGTGATGCCATGAGAAATTATCTAATGTTTTCCTGTTAGGACACAAAATCACGATCAAAATTTTAACAGGGAATATGAGAGTTTTGGTCACATTTTACATGAAAAAGAACGCCATGTGCACAACCTCACCCACAACAGAATTTGACATACAAATCCCCCAAGTCCACACAGAGGTGTATATTTAGGAAACAAACACCTATGTGAATTGATTTGTGAATGACTGACCGCACACAAAAAAATTAGCAAGTTAAACATGGCAAAATTTATTTCCATAAATATACAGAAAAATTCAAAAGAAATATGTATAAAACCATGCCTAATTAAAAACTAAAACAAAACTGCATACAGGTGGTGCATGGAGGCAACAATTTCAAAGAGTCTTGAAACAGAATCTGCCCATGAGACAACACAGAATAGCCCCATAAAAAAGAGAGTATCTTAACTTGAAAGTCAGGACCTCTACATTTCTTATACCTTGTACACTTTATATTTTAAAATAAAATTTTCCAAACGGCATCTACATTTTAGCTAATAATCATGACTTTAAAAATTAGACCATATCATCCTGCAAGTTCTACAACAGGTTCAAAAGATGATGATGAGCAAAATATGCTTAAAAATATTAGGAATTTTTATGCTGCTACGGGATAGAACAGTTGGTGGCTGGTCACAAGTGGTCTTCCCCAGGACTCAGTACTGGGACCAGTTCTGTTTTATACATTTATCAGTGATCTGGTCAAGGGGATCAAGTGCACCCTCAGTCAGTCTGCAGATGACCCCAAGTTGAGTGGGAATTGGTCTGCTGGAGGGTAGGAGGACTCTACAAAGGATCTGGATGGGCTGGATCAATGGGCTGAGGCAAATTTTAAGAGGTTCAACAAGGCCAAGTGCCAGGTCCTGTACATGGATCACCACAGCCCCAGGCAGCTCCACAGGCTGAAAGCAGAGTAGCTAGAAAGCTGCTCAGTGAAAAAGGCCCTGGGGGTGCTGGCTGATAGTGGCTGAACATGATCCAATGTGTGCCAGGTGGCCAAGAAGGCCAATGGCATCCTGGCCTGCATGAGCAATAGTGTGGCCAGGAGGACCACAGCAGTCCCCCTGTACTGGGCACTGGAGAGGCCACACCTTGAGTGCTTCGTCAAGTTCTGGGCCCTGCATTCCAAGAAAGACATTGAGGTGCTGGAGCATGTGCAGAGAAAGGCAACAGGTGAAAGGTCTGAAGCACAAGTCCAATGAGGAGCAGCCTAAGAAGCTGGAGTTGTGCCTGTAAAAAAATGAGGCTGAGAGAAGACCTTATCCCTCTCCACAGTTACTTTGAAGGAGGTTGCAGCAAAGTGGGTTGAAGAAAAACAAATCACCTTGCCGGAAAAAACTGCTGTCATGGTAAACTTCTACTTTTAGTTCTTATATTATAAAAGACTTATTTTCCTAGATATTATCACTGATAACACCTGCAGGCCATCAAACAGGGAAGAATAATGCTCCAGCATTCCAGATATTAACCATCCCTGTATAAGGAAGTTTCAGTACATTAAGTAACACAACTATTGAACATGTGCTGTATACATATGAATGAGTAAGATTTGGAATCACACACACATACCCCACATACCCCACAGATTATATTCATCATCACTTCTATTCTGCAATACCAAACCAACCTTAGTAAGCAACCAGTCAGGAATACTACACCAATTCCTCTCATTTCCTCTTTAATTAAAATCCTTTGAATTAATCCATGAAATGTGGACAAACTCAGAACATGGGAAAGTGAAGAAGACAGGGAAATCAGGAGAGAAACAGTGATGGCAAGAACAATCCAGATATTTTTACATGACTAACTTCTTTTACTCAACACATTCAATCTCAACAGGCAATACACAGAAATCCAAGCAAAAAATCTTTCAGAATTCTCAAAACGAGATTCTGAAGAACTTTAATCACACTAGAGCAGGATCAAAAACAATACTCTAAGCAGATAAAGCCATGCTATCTTAAAACAAAATTGCAACTCAGTTTAAAGGAAAACATTTAGTGAGGAACAGTCTCAAAGTAACCCAAGGAAGGCGCCCATATGCAGTTTCCAAATAATGAATTGTCATTATATGCAATTTGCAATTACAATTAATAACAAGAGGAGAAGGAGAAGAACAGTGTAATGTTCCAAGAGTCCTGCTTTAACTGTCACAACTACTTTCAATAATTGTAAATCCCAAGAAGAGTATGTCTTTAATCTGAATTGTAGAGCTGGTAATTATTAGTAACAATATTTCACAGTCTGATGAATATTAAATGCTCAAGGTGAAGACTCAAATTTATTTTACAATGCTTAATGAAAAAAAAATTGAAAGCCCCTGGTTTATGCCCACTTGGTAAAAATTACCTCCTCAATTGAAATTTACCTCCTTTCAGTTTATTAAAAAGAAAAATGCTATTCTTTAACCACCTTTCAATGTCAGTTACCATGTTTCACCTGTGGCCTAGTAACTTTCAGAGGAATAGCTAAATTGTGACTTTCTGTTTATATTGCAACATGTATACAAGAAGTTAAAGTCTCAAAAACTATGTAGCTTCTCAGAGGATAAGGTGCTAAAGAAAAACATTTACTAGCAGTTGATCAGGGCAAGCGGTTTCCAAAAACTTTGTCTCAAAATAATTCCTCTTAAAAGAAGGCTGGGGAAATAAATAATTACATAAAGAATTATCCTGAGAGAACCTGAAGGTTAACTGTGTGTAGGGCATGTATGATGGTGTACTGTAAAAGATGCAATGGAATTTCAGGCAGTATTTCCAGTGAGTACAAAAAGTCTCAGGTAAGAAAAAAAAAAGTTTAAGGTAGACTATGGAAAGCAATTTTTCAGCCTAGTAAGTACTGGAAAATCACCACATCTTGACAAGACAGAAATTCAGGCACATCCCAACAAACTTACTTCCTACATCTCAAGTGCTTTCTTAAAGCCAAAAGATAGCCTTTGTGGAAACCAAAGTCACACTAGTAATGTTTTAGATTAATTCAACAAATGTCCACCATCAATCAGGAAGGTGAGTAGCCCAAAATACTCATCCTTCATTTAATTAATCGAGTCACTGAATTATTTTAAACTGTAAAATTATTCTAAAGATTTTCCTAACAGTACAGAAGCCAAAGAATTAAAGACACCAAAGTTTTCTCTGATGCAATACTCAGGGACATTTTTCCTACAGGAATCTTAGAACTAATTAAGTCGACTGTACCATTCTCTTTTACCAGCCTCGGTTTTCGTGTAGTGAATGAGGACAGAAGCTATATAAGAGATCCAACCAGGACACATTCATCTACTGCACCTACTTAATTATTCAGTGGGAAAGATTTCCTGCTTTACACACAACACAAGAAGACCACAGTCTTCTGCCAAGGGCATCCAGGCCTAAGAGCCATAAAGAAACAGCACCCAATTCTTCAAGTAGTTATTAGCCTGTCATAAAAACATTTGAAGGGTTTAACACCTCCATAAAACAGGTAAGCAAAAGTCTTCTCCAGCTTAAAGAAGCAGCTGTAAACCTTTACCATTGTGTGGTTTTCAGCACTGCTCTTTACACTGCTGGGGGCAGTTCAAACACCTTCAGAAAACTAAGAGGAGTTTACCTCTTCACTTACCTGAAATGGAAAGCTATGACCAAGCCCTGAATTACAGTTTAAGGTAATTCAACAGACACAGAAGCTCTTAAAGCCTGTGACAAGACACAATGTTATCAAACTTGAACACTGAACTGTCTACCAGAAAGAATTAACTGCAATCCTGTTATTTTCCTTCCTCAGCTCATTCCTTACTGGAGGAATGAGTTGAGAAAACCTGCAAAGTGGATTTTCAGTCTCCACAGAATAAACAAACTCTAGAAAAAACAGGAATATATATATTTATGTCTTAATAATAATTTTTGCCTTGTTTTATCTTTATGCAGAAATACAGAGCAAGATATTGCAAGAAGAGGAAACTAAGCTAAACTTAGGCTTCACTTCATAATTGGAATTCTTAAGGAATTAGAATAATTGTAAACAAAGAATCCATAAGAATTCCAGCTTGTTTAGAGAACAAGCAGTTAAGGCCATTATGTAAGTGAAACTACATACATAGGGAAGACTACAATCTTTATTTCCTTCACAAAGCAGTAGAAAACAAAAAAAGGTAATTGTAGTGTAAATAGGGTGGAAAAAAGCCTATGACATTACTAAAGAAATAGAGAATGGAAAACAAAGCAAAGACTTACTTGCCTTTGGGGGAAAATGTCACAAGATAAACACTTAGACTGTACATTTTCATAATTTATTAAGGGAAAAACATCCTACAAAATAGAGAATAAAATTAAGACTTAGAGTTTAAAGTATTATCTTGACTTTATTTTTTTTTCCACAGAACAAATTATTAAGTGATTCAGGAAGGTCCTTTCAAAGCTTTTCAGTTGTTAGTATAATTTTACATTGCTTACAAATAAAAACAAGCAGTTCTTACTTCTACAATAGCATTTCAGTGATTTTTTTTTTTTTTAGTTTTATTAAAATACTTTAAGTGACCCCTGCTACAGAATACAATATTGTAGTGTTACATACAGGACACTTATAAGAACTTTAGAATAGTGGAACCCAAATGCAGTTTTATTATTAAAAATATCTATGAATTGCATACCTAGGACATATTTTTCAGGCACTAAGAAAAACAAGTAAGCAGTTCTAGTGTTCTTAAATGTATTTATATTGCTATTGTATGTGATTATTGAAAAAAAAATCCCCACTACCTTTTTGGTTTACCTCATGTAAAACTCAGCTTTATCTTCTACTTCTAGCCATCAGAAAAATAAATAGCTACATGTAAGGTGTCAGACAGACTGAAAACTTACAAGAACTCTGAGCAAACTGGGTAATGGACAGTACACAATCAATTATTATACTTTTTTCATTAAGGTGGTAAGCACAATGTATTCTGAGAATATGAGGCAAAGTTGATCTACAGTTAAGACAAGAGAAAACAAAACAAAGCAAAAAAACCAAAAAAAATCCCAAACAAACCAAAAATCACTTATAAAGGTTGCCAAAAGCAGACCAGAAGATGAGGTGCTTAAATAATATGTAATGTCATCAAAATAAGGTCTCTGTGGTACTTTGGCTGTTCTTTCAAGTGACTAGCCAAGCAATGTTTTGCTTTGCTTTTTTTTCTTCCTCCCAGTGGTATACTTTCATCGGTTTGTATTTGTTGGACAAAAATTAAATTCAACATGAGTACTAAACAAACAATACTGAAACAAACAATAAAGAATAATCAATTCTAAGACATAGGCTAAATTTATGCCTTGATAGAGTTCACTAAATCTTCTCTCAGTATCAGCAACTCTTTCAAAAAGGAGTCTGAATTAGAACTCACACATGTTTTCAGCGCAGACAGTTAAGAAAGATGAAGAATAGTGTAATCACAGAATATACTGAATGGAAAGGACCAACAATAATCATTGAATCCAACTCCTGGCCCACCACAGGATATCCCAAGAATCACACCATGTGCATGAGTGCGTTATGCAAATGCTTCTTGAACTCTGTCAGGCTTCAGAGTGCTGTGGAGAGCCTGTTCTAGTGTTCTCTGGGTGTAAAATCTTTCCCTGATATCCTCCCCTGATTCATGCCATTTCATGCCACTTCCTTGGGTCCTTCACTGGTCACAAGAGTGAAGAGATAGGTACCTTCCCCTCATAAAGATGTTGAAGACACCAACGAGGTCTGCCCTCAGTCTCCTTCTGGCTGAACAAACCAAATTACCTCAGCCGTTCCCCAAATGGCTTCCCCTCAATGCCCTTCACCATGCTTGCTGCCCTCCTTCAGATGCCCTTGAATAGTTTAATGTCTTTCCTATATTGTGGTGTCCAAAATTGCCCCCAGTACTCAAGATGAGGTCACACCAGTGCAGAGTAGGACAATCCCCTCCTTTGAGTGGTTGATGATGCTGTATCTGATGCCCCCCAGGACACGGCTGGCCCTCCTGGCTGCCAGGGCACAGTAATGACTCAACTTGCCACTGACAGGACCCCCAGGTCCCTTTCTGCAGCACTGCTTCCACCCTCTCATTACCTAGTGTATACACACAATCAGGATTGCCCCATCCAGGGTGGAAAATCCAGCACTCGCCCTTGTTAAACCTCATACATTTGGTGAGTTTTGGCCCAGCTCTCTGATTTGTCTGGGTCTCTCTGAAGAGCATCTCTGCCCTCGAGGGAGTCAACAGCTCCTCCCAATTTGGTGTTATTGGCAAACTTATTTCTTTGAGACCTATGTCTAAGTTGTATGTCTAAGTAAAATGAAGATGTTGAAGAGCACAGGGCTGAGTATGAAGCCTGCAGAACCCCACTAGTGACCAGTCACCAAAACTCTGATGTCACTCTGTTCACTACAATTCTTTGCACCTGACCTGAAAGCCAGCTGCTCACACTCCACATAATGTGAACTGGACACTTTCTCCAGGAGGGTACTGTGAAAGACAGCATCAAAAGCTTTACTGAAGTCCAAAAAAATTACAACAACTGGCTTTCCTAGGCCAGCTAGGTGGGCTGCCCTGTTATAGAAGGAAATCAGGTTTGACAAGCAGGACTCTCCCCACACAAAGCTGTGCTGGCTGTGACTGATGAGTGCATTGTCCTCCAGGTGTTTTCCAATACCTCCCAGAATAATCTTTTCCATTATTTTACCAGACACTGAAGTGAGACTGAAAGGTCTGTAGTTTCCAGGGTTCTCCTTGACCTTCTTGAAAATTGGGATAGTGCTGACCAGCTTCCAGTCAGCTGGGAACTCTCCAGATTCCCAAGACTACTCAAAAATCATTGAGAGAGGTTTTGTGATTACATCAGCCAGTTCTTTGATGATTCTTGGATGAACCCCATCAGGCTCCAGAGATATGTAGGGATCTAGCTGGAGGAGCAGATCCCACACAATTCCACAGTCAGCTGTGAGTTGATTCTAGCAGTCATGGTTCTCCAGCTCAGGGCACTGAGACACCCTTGGTCCATCACCCATGTTGAAGATGGAGGCAAAGAATGCCTTAAACACCTCTGCCTTGTCCCTGTCCCTGTTTGTGAGGTGACCATCCTCATCCTGTAATGAACTGATGTTATTTTTACACTGCCTATTGCCATTAATATATTTGAAAAAACCTTCTTTTTTATTGCTCCCCACATTTCTGGCAGCTTCAATTGAGTTTCAGCTGCATAAATTTTCTCTCTATAGCGGCAAGCAGCATCTCTGTATTCCTCCCATGCCACCTGACCCTGCTTCCACTGGGCATACACCTTCCTTTTTTTGCTATATTTCCAAGACAAGATTGTTGTTCAGCCAAGTCAGCATTCTGCCTCGCCTGCTTGACTTCTGACTTTTGGGAATTGCCTGCTCCGGTGCCCCTAGGATGTTTTAAAAGTGACCAGCACTGATGGACAAAAGCACCTGCAAAAGGGACTTTACTTAGCTCTCTGGAAATTACATGGAACAACTGAAATAAAAATCAGCATAATATTTCCAGTAATACATGCTCCTTGGGGCCAATAGCACTGATCAGTGAAAGAAAAGTAATCACTGAAGTCAGTTTAAAATCTGTTTTGTTCTCTTGTAAATAGGAAATACACCCAAGTTACTTGAATCTTAAGTCAAAGAACTAAGCAGCATTATAACTTTATTTTGCATTCGTGCATGCTATCCAGATTTCTTTACAATAAGAACACTGAGACAAAGAAAAATGGTCAACAGTGTTCAGCTTAAAAGACAAATCTGAGTATCAATGGGTGATTAAGAACAGCAAATGCATAATGAGGATTATGCTTAGCACCCAAAAATAAAGAAGAGGTAGGTCCTAACCAACTTTCTTCTGCAAATATCCTATAGCTGCAAGGAACTTTGAGCAACAAAAGAGCAATTTGTCAGAAAACAACTCATTAAAATTATGTTTACTGTGAAGATGTTGATTGGCATTTACCTTGTGTAACTGTAATGATCTGAAATTTCATTGTTTAAATTTATGTAATTCAACTAGGTTACCTTGAGAGAAAAAAGAACCTTGAGAAAGGTATTTTTCACTTTTGAATGGACTGAAAGTCCTTGGAAATTCCTCTTTTGTCTACAGTAATAACAGAGAAAGCCTCAGTGACTCAATCAGGACACAGCATGATGTCAGGACTATGGTACTTACTGTCAGAATCACCCTTGTGTCAGCTTTAACAAACTAACTCTGAAATAAAGTAAGACAATTTGGGGGAACAAAAATGTGGTCCATTTCATTCCATTTCAAACCTGTGGCTACATGACTGACAATCCAACATGGGAGGAGAGGGATGAGGAAGAACACATGATCAGACATAGGCAGAAGAGGCAGAAGAGGGAAAATGACCACCTCACTACTAGGACCAAGCAGGAAATGGCACCTCACTATCAGGATCAACTTAGTTTTAATACTAGGCCAAGTTCTTAGACTGTGAGAGCTAACATTCAGTGGTTTAAAGTAAAATAAAAGTCACTCCTCAAAACTGCAATCAAATGAAGAAAAGTCTGATTATTAACCCAGAAAAAGGGTTAAAATAATACAATCATACAGTAAATAACTAGCATCTTACAGGTCAGCTAGTAGGACAAAAAGAAGGCAGGATAAAGGGTAAATTTTCATACAAACAGCAATGCATCAGCTGGGAGGAGTTTCAGGTATGTTTTTAAGTACAAAAAGGCCATCTCAGAGGCATCTGAGAGCTACAGTCAATAATACATGTTAAAAGACCACTGGGAAACAGGAGTTGATGTTCAGCCTCTGTAGCAGTAGTAACATGGTTCTATGACCCAAAAGTAAGAGCTTAAAATAAGCCCAGTCAACTCATCATTAAGGAATCAATATGCAGATGTATAATTTTTTGTGCAGCCTTTTACAGTAAGAGTAAACAGGAAAGAATTGTGCATTCTTGATATTTTTTTAATTGAAATGTATCTCTGCTTCCATGATATTCACTAATATAGCCTTTTAAAATTTCCAGCTTCCATAAGGCTAATACATTCTAAACTTCATAAAACAGATTTTGATGCATACATGACCACTACAATATTTGGCAAAGAAGAAATCATTGAAACAAGAATAAAATTATGATACAAAATAAAGGGATACAGATGTGTATTTTTAGTCATACATACACATGTAGTGAAAAGCTTCAGAACATATGTTTTAAATGACTGTTTCCTAACCCTTACAGAACGACATACAATGTACATGAAATAAAACAAAAAATTGGGTTGAATAAAGTAAGTAACAAATTTTAAGAGAGAAAACATGCATAAAACTGTTTGGTTCACAGATCAATTATTCATTTTCAAATAATACAATTGAAATTTATTATACAGGAAGAATACCACATCATAATACATGTCTATCAGGTTTCATATAGACAAGTAAAATCAGAGATTTTGTGCGTGTACTTTGCAACTATTTTTCTACACATGTAGGTAGCATTCTTTGCATGAGTAGGCATTAATTAGTTAAGAGTTACATATTTTGTACAGACTATGTAGTTTATATTTTTTAATACAATTTGTTATCACATACCCATGTGTCTGCATGAACAGGCCTGATGTTGCTGAGAAGCACCTCTTCATAATTTCCATAATCACAGAATTTAACAACTGCAGTTGTCCCAGAAGAATGGAGAGCTTCAATTTCTGCCCGGTAGAACTTAAAAAGAGAAATTTTCAAAGGTCACAACCAGAAATACCACAAATACTTAACAGCTTCTTTTTCAAATATGTCTGTATGTCTGTGTATGTGTATACAGACTTAGTCTTAGTCAATATTACATTTTGTTTTAAATTTGTACCAGATATGAAACCAGATATCTTAAAATTCCACATGGCAGACTCCAAGGACATGGCAGAACGTATTTAGAATACTCATTGAGAAGACAGGCAGCCTATTTAAGTAGACTGAGCATTTAAAATATCTGTTTTCATCTCCCTGAGAGCAGAACAAACTCATCACTAGCACAAATGCTGCTGTATACAGAGAAATGCTATAGTAAGATGTTTACTTAAAATATACATCTGTAAGTGCTTATCAGCCATATACTGATATGGCTTGTATGTGTGTACTAGCATACCTATCTTATCACACAACAGAACATGATAAAATATTATGAAAATATGATAAAACTGCCTCTTCATAGAGTCTGTTTTCTAAACACAAAACTAGGGGTTTTTACATTTATGCAAACATAGCTTTCTTGAATTCAATCACTTTTATCTGACTGAACACAAAAAAATATCACTGCCTCCTAACATGGTTAAGCTCAGTACTGCATTTTACCATCACATTGCAGAATTGTATTAGAAGTGAGTAGCAGCATTTACTTAAACTACCAAGAAACCAATCACTGCCCAAAACACACCTTCTAATCTGCTGAATACGTAACAGTCTGGGATTATGTCATATGTATTTATCTTGCAAGGTTTGTAATTTCAAAAATTTCAAGATCTCATTTCAGAGTAATGCAAGTACTCTGAAAATAGGAAACAATTCAGTAATGTGCCATTATACTTCACACCAATCCATCAACTCAAGCTACATATCCCTATTTAATGGAGTCAACTGACTATATGTGGCCACTGCCAAAAATCCTGCATGTTTTATCATTGGTTTTAGTCATACCAGCAAAAAACAGAAAAAATCAAGTTATGCTGCTGAGCTAATACAGACCCAAAAAAAAGGAAAATGCTTTTAATAAATATAATACAGTAAACGTAACAAAAAATTCTTTAAAAGCAGAAAAAGGTGTGAATAAAACATACTTAAAGAACAATAATATTTAAGGTAGTTCTCAGATCATCAGAAAACCCAAGGAAAACTATTCACGAAGAGTGGCAGAGAACAGGTGATAACAAATCAAAGAGAACAGTGTAAAACTTTCTTAGCAAAGGAGAAGAAAGCAAAATGTCCTGCTGCAGGAGAAATCTTATTAATGAGGAAAAGAGCTGAAAATAAAGTATTTAAACTTATAAAAAAGCAGTAATACAAAACTATCATGCAGCATATTAATTTGTCCACAAATTCTTTAGCTAATAGCATACAAGTGCTAATCAAAATTAAGCCTTTTGCGTTTCTGCTCTGTAATGATTGAAAGAAAACTGGCAGGTTTTTTACAGCCCCATTCCTGCAGACTTTATTCTTTCTTTGTGCTGCTAAAGGTTGTGTGCTGACTTGCTCCAGCAAAAGGTATTACACCTCTACCATTACAGATATTCTAGACAGCACACAGGTTTTGTTTCTCAGCAAAGAATATGGGCACCTAGATCCATACATTCATCCCTTCAAATTTTTGGCACTTAAGTCAAATGCTTCAGTAAGGAGCTTAAGACATCCTAACCTCCCATGTACATGACAGAAACAAGGACTTGATTTAGAGACTTTAAAAGTTTTGTGCAGTGAATGTAAGTGACATAGGTCATAAAATAAAAAACAAAGCATGGAGCTAGGCAAGAAGCACACTGCACACCTATGAACAAAGACCATGTCTCTGTGGTAGTGTGAGAAATATCTCCCACGCATGAGTAAGAGAACACCAGAGGTACAATTTGAGATAGTTCTCATTTGGCAAAGGCATACCTTGTTGTCTTCCCAATAAAGAGCAAAACATTGATCCCCTGGTCTCCAACTTTTTCCATATTCCATGTGACTCGATGGTTCCAGTATTTTCTCTGGTTTGATGGGCCCAGTTCTCCTTTTGGGACCGGTGTTGTAATACAACATTTTATCATCAAAAGATGGGATCGCAGTGGGTCCTGACGATTTGATAGGTCCTACTCGTCTTCCTTTCTGATGATGCTCAGTATCTCCATTTGGTACAGCATTAAAATTATCAGTCCTACTGGGATTTTGGTAATCATTACTAACACCAAAATGTTGCTCACGTTTTACCATAAAGGATTCACTACTTATTGTTCGTGCCTTCCTATCACAAAAATTTTCGGAATTGTGTGTTGGGTTGTCTCTTTTACCACGTTTCTGGTTATTGTTGTCTGTCACATCTTGAGCAGCAGAATTTTCCTTGAATTCTGAGAAAGACACTCCTTTTCCTACTCTGTTTTGCATGTTGTTATCCCTTTTTTTGAAAGTAGTATCACTCTGGTGAGTGGTTATGGGATAACCCACATCCTTTGACCTATCATTTCTAGCATAATGTCTGTCACTTTTATTTTTTTCATCTGTCCAGTGTTCTAAAGAGCTGTGCCTCTCAGGACCTCTGTTTCTTGGTAACCCACCACTTTCCAAAGCCTGCCTTGAATTCTGAAAATCCTTTTGAAAACGAGGGGGTTTCTCATTCCTCGGTTGTCTCATGTCATTGCGAGAAACGTGTCTTGAATGATTCTCTTTGATGCCATTCTGTTCTGTATTCATAACTTTGTGCTGTACTTGATGTGTTGGCTGAAATTGCAATTTTGGTTCTACAAAGAAAAAAATTATTTCAATTAACATATTTCACACAAATACATTTTATAAATACTGTTTCAGACTTTGATAAAGGAACAGTATTCTTCAGAAATGTATGCACCTTTGTGACATGGAAATGGAATGGTACACACAGAGAATTTACCAGACACATTTGAACTGCAATTCCTAGTTATCTGAAAATATACACTACTCTGGGCTGTACTGAGAACCAAGCCCCTGTGAGCAAGAGAAAAGCCAGGCATAAATTTCCAGGAGATTACTTGCTCCTCCCTATGGACATCAACAACCCACTTGAGTAAGACCCCTTTAAGACAGAGAAACAGAATTCCAAGATGGAGAAAGGAGGAGAGAGGAAAATGAGGAGGAAAAGGCAATACTTCTAATCTGAATTAAAACTTTCTGTAAAAATACCTTGTTAACAGTTATTCAGCATACCTTGTTAACAGTTATTCAAGAGAAAAGACAAGAATCAGAAGTGATTAAATGAGCAGAGCTGGCAAAATGTAGATAACAAAAATAGTAGCAAAGCCCAGGAATCTGGACACTCTGATCAGTGAGCCGTAACAGGACTTTCTCAAGTGCCACCTTTAAGAGCTTCAACCAGAACTCTTAACCAATGAGAATAAAGACAAGATTATCATGAATATAAATAGAGAGTAAACATGCTATGGCCTGCTGGAGAGGAAGGGAGCTGTGAATATCTGTGGAACTTTTTATGGAATTAGGAGCTTTTTAGGCAAACATGAAATTTGTAATGGGTTGTTTAGGTGAAGAGCAAAAGGAGGGGAGAAATGAAGACGAACCCAGGGGAAAATAAAGAAGAAATGAGATTAAACAGGAGAGCTGCAAATAAGTAGGTTCCTGGTCAATACAGTCCTGCATGTGATCACTGTAACCTGTCCCATCTCCTTATTAAATTCTCTTTCTACATTCTCTGTTGTGCATGTGAGGGGACATGTTTTTAAACTAGCAAATTTGAGATAGGATAAGCTGGTAACTGGAACAAGGAACAGTAAGAGAAACCATGAACACTGGAGAGACCATGGGTCTTGAAGGCCATCTGCCAGGGAGACCCCAGGTCTGGGCTCACACAGTGGCCAAAGCTATATAAAGTACATTCATGTAACCCTCCTACCAGCTCCAGGCTGTACCAGCCAACAAGCTGGAGCAGAGGTGAAGTGGGTACCACAGGTCAGGGGTCTCCTGGCCAGGACAGACCCACATAGGTGTGTGCGTGTTGGTGGCTGGGTATCAGATCTGCTAGCAGACTTTAAACCTGATGGAAAAGGAAAACATAAACCTATTAAAGGGATTCATGTTTTCATGAATTCATTAAAGGGATTCATGAGCAATTTTGTGCCATGTGGGTGGGTGCAAAGGTGTCATTTTCTTGCTTGTGTCCATGAGCCTGGCATGTGCATGGGTGTGGTGGGACTGTGCAGTCAGGCTCTCACACATTCCCACTGAAAGGAATGTTACCACTACAAACAATGAACGCTGATACCTGACAGCAAATGTATCAACTTGCATAACTACATGCAAGATTGCAAGTTAAAAATAAAATGTAAATTTTACCTGGTTTATTTTTCTTTTATAAAAACCCTTTCAAGCATCACATGATTAGTAGTAGCTCACAGAATTTTTGTCAGTTTAATTTACTAAATTTCCCAATAAGAATCTAGCTCAATTTTTACATATAACTTATAAAAGTCACATTTGCTTTACTAAAATGACCTGGTGCTTTTGTTTTTTTACATGGCATAAGCATACATAAGGCTTAGCCTGAACACGATCTTGGTAAAAATACATCTTACTCTATAATATATTAGTATGAAACCAATCACATTTTAATGAATTAATATGTAAATATATACTACTCAGAAAGACACAAGAGTATAAATATGCATTTTATTTTTAAAAATGTAAAGATGACTTTAAATCTTGTATAATTAATTTTGTTCTGTTAGAATAACACTTTTAAAGTTAGAAGTACTTCCTTATTTCTTCTTTACAAATGAGATATGAGAATACTGTTTTTCTTTACTTTATATCTGTAACTTTTCACTAAATAGCTTCATTATACTCTTCCACTTCTGTATAATACCAATCATACAGACTTCCTATCATCTAGAAAGATTTCACTTCCAAATTAATTAATTAACAGTCTTTGTTCACAACATTCTTAATTTATACCTCGTCTCTTCTTGTAAAATGCTCAGGCTTCCACTCTTCACATGCCCAACCTAAGCTCTTAGGTCTATCCTAATGTTAATTACACATGAAATGATTGAACAGTTCGATGACCCCTGAGAACGTTTACTCCCTTGTACACACCATTACAGAAAAATGCGTATAAAAATCTAACAACTCACTATAAATCATCTTATTTAATATTCTGTAACATTAAATTAAGTCACTGTTCCAACAGAAAAATAACAGGAATAGGTTCATGACTAGATTGTGAATGGTAATACTTTCCTAGGTTTGACTTAAACTCAAAATGTTTCTTCTTAAGGGCTGTCCTTTTCCCTTTTTCTAAATGAATAAACATCTCCTGAGCTGAGATGGGTAGTGACAGTACTTAGTACATACAAGGTACAAGGACTCTATGCAGCACAAGTGCATTCAAAGCAGTTACAGTTTAGTTAAAGCCTCAAGGAAAAATCAAAACATATTCTTCTATAATTCAAAAAAGTTTACTGAAATTTCTATTCAATTTCACCACATAGAAGGAGTAATTTTAGCTATTGTCTACACAACATAATGTGATTGTAACATAAAAGCAACAAGCTGATTGAAATTGTGTTGCATCCTTTTATTACAGATTTTTTTTTTTAAACAGCAGTGGAAAGTTAAAATAATACTACATGTTAGACAGCAGGTAAAGTGACTAGAGAATTTCAAAACAGTGAACACAGTTATTTCTTCTAGGTCTCTTTTCTGTGACATACAAAGGCTGACATGAAACAGCTGAGTTTTTTTAGTCTAAGCCTAAGGTATGCAAAATCCCATAAACTTATGTTTTCTACAGAGGTGCAATTCTTGTCCTAAAAGCTTCCCTGGGGACTGCATCATACACAACAGCCTTGAATGATCAGAACACATTAACTAACTGATTGACATTCAAGCACAAGTCACTCGCAAATGGAAATTGCCAAATAACAGTAAATGGTACTTTGTCAACAGTAGTCAACAAAAAAAGCCAGGAGATGAGAATAATACTGGCTCTTCGTGTATTTGTGCTGTCTGGTTTGATCACCAAAAAAATGAAGGGATTCTGAAGTTTCTTTATGAGAAACAGGGATCAAAAAAAGCATCAAGGGATCCCATTCACAAGTTGTCTACCACAACTGCTTCCACTTCCTGCCCCAACTCCAATAAACCATTAGCAACTGTTCCCAGAAAAGTAATGCCTCCTACAGGGCTATAAAAATATTAATTTGGCATTTAACAAGAAGATGTAGTAAGCTACTCTCAAACAGTGGGATAGGTTTGCCCAGTCGTCATTTTTGCAACCAGAGGGGGTTTGGGAACATGGTCTGGAAAAAATACATTTAAAAATTAATTATAAGGTTCTTATCATCTGCTCAGAAGTTTTGAGATGACAAGTAGTGTTTGTCAGTATGGAACACTCACTCACTCACTCACATTACTCATTTTGGCTTCTGTATGTGGTGATGCAAGAGGACCCTACAGGACCAATCACATTTCCCTGACTACAAAGAACCAGCAGGACCTGCTGCACTTGGAAATCCCAGCCAACACAATTTACAAAGCACTGCTCAATACATAGTGGAATTTAAAGAGTACGGCTTCCTGTGGTCCTCTCCTGTGGATTGTACCATGTTTAATAATGTGGCTAAATTCAATGACCATGGCCCTTCCCACACTGGTGGCAATGTTTTGGGTTTCTCCTCTCAGACTGAGTAATACTTTTATGTAACTGTATGAAGTATATCTTTGAGACAGCTACCTCCAGGGCATGTTCTATCTTGTACTGGCCGAAAGACTTAAAAATTAGAAGATAATTAGTGATACATTTGCACACACTTCGTGTCATGAAGTAAAATTCCCATTATCCAAGAGCTTTGTCAAGTTAAATAAATATCAATATAATTTTTTCTAAAATGTAGCAACACTGAGGAACAGGGACCTGAGTGCATGTTTCTGTTGAAACAAACCAATTACAAGCTCAGAAGAGTTATAATAAAGAAGTGAACAAAAAAATTCAAAACATTCTGCATTGTATTCACTATAAACTTTAACTAACTGGATTGAAGGACTCAAACAAAAACTGACAATTCATTATTCTTTAAAATGTATGAAATGTACTATATTTGTCCCTTTTACATTTAAAGACAAAATAAAAGTACAAGCCTTGTAACATATATCACCAATGCTAACATACAAATACAACAAATAGAAGTTATTTTCATGTTAGTCACAATTAGCTCTGTCTTAAGTTTGATTTTTAGAAAAAAGGCTGAATAAGAAATATAACTATTATTCAATTTGGAACTCTTGTCAATAGCATTCCATGCTTGTTGGAAACATGGCTACTGCATGGCAGATTTCAAATGTTACAAATATCTTTTAACTCCAAAAAGTCAGAATCTTTTTTTCCCCTCCAAGCACTCCTACTCCCAGATATTCAAATAAATTTTGTGACCACAAAATGAAACAAATATTTTAATTACATTTATTGCATTACCAATTTATTTTAAACCTTTAATTTATTTGGGACTAGATAAAGAATAATGTTCATTATTCATTAATACTACAGCCAGAGCTCTTGGTATCATCTTATTCTCTCTGATACTCCCTGTGTTTACTTATTTAAGCTGGCAAAGATAGATGAGTTGTTCCTCATAACAAAAGAAAACAATAAGGAGATTAATGGAAAAAATCTTTTGTGTTCAGTAGCAGAAATTAACCAAGTGAAAGCATAGGCAGCTAACTGAAAGCAATTTTGTCTGCTATTTGTGTTATCTCTTGCAGTCAGGAGGTTTCTCTTGCCAAGATTCAAACTACTTAATTTCAACACAGAAATACTTTTGTAGGTGTCACCAACTATTCACAGTAATAAATCAATCAATAAATTAAATAAATAAATAAACAAACATGCAGTTTAAAGTTAAGGATATGTTTGCTTTAATTCTTTGCATTTCATTTAAATAAAGTATGTTTAAAGTATGCTGTGTTTTACAGTTAAAGAGCTAGCAGATCATGGAGTCAGGTATTTAATACTTTTGATAGCTGTAATTACTTAATATTTCCTTAATGGAAAAGAGGAGATAAAACATAAAAACATCACAAGATATCACTTATGGGGCAAAACACTACTATGTTTTCTTGTAACTAATAAGTATTTCTTTAAAAAAAATAAAAATCAAACAACAAGAAACTTAATGTGCTGTCTTAACTTTTAAAAGGAATATAAGTACCTCCTAAAAAATACAAAGAAATTTCAACTCATAAATGTTTTTCTACTTGGTCTAAATGCAAGTACGAAAAAGTACCAAATAAAAAAAAAAATTCAACAACAGTTCTGCAGGTCCTGTTCAGCAACAGAAGTGAATTTAGAAATTCACCACACTACTAAGGTTTCAGGTGTTAATTAGACAATTATATAACAGCAGATAAGAAAAACAAGGAGGGATGCACAAATCAATCTTTTGTGTACTTGGAAAGAGAAACAATTCCTTTTTTCAGACACTTTCTCTCCCCAGATCACATAAGATTTCAGCAAAACCGCGTTTTGTTTTTTGGATTTTACAACAACTTCCAGTCATTTAGAAGGAATTAACTCTGTCTGAAGTGCATAGACATTAATGCTTTCAATAATGATAAATATGTCCATTCCAGGTAATTATCTGCTCCCGGTCATACACAAACATGTAACAGTCAGGACTTAACTCATTTATTCAAAACCACGGTCCCTATACAAACCCCTTTCTTCCTTAATACCTAAAATACAATACTAGATTTTAGAGACCATACAGGACAGTAAGGTGCCAGAAATACTGCAGAACAATCTATCTTCTTTTATACGTAGTATAGCACAGTGTTTGGTGAATATAAATGGAGGAAAACCTACCAGCCTGTGTGCTCCTTAGTGTATTACTGTGCAGGAAAATCAATGAAGAGACATTCTTGGCTTGGTAACATTACATATTTGAATTGTTTTGATCAGTTTGTCCCACGTGCCTTTTGATTCTGACCAATACTTTTCTAATTCTAAGTGAAACTAGAATTAGAATGCTTCTCTACTGCTTATAGATGACAGGATCAAATTAAATTTAGGAGGTACTAGTTATATGTATATCCCGTTTTCTGCAGACATTTGGATGCAGACTTCATGACTGAAGAGTACACAGTGCTAAGTATGGTCACTGCAGATAGATCACTCAGCAAATACTTTTAAAACTCCTGCCATCTCAGTTTGAAAGGAACTTAAGACAACTAATAATTAAGAATCTAACTGAAATGATTTTCAAAGGCAGAGGCAATAAAATGGCAGAAAATCACCTTTCAATATATTATTTTAAGGATGTGTTTGAATTCATCAGACTGTAGAATTTTTCTCAAATTTGGCAAGGAAAAAATAACTTTTGAAAGTAAAAAATACATATGCCTACATACTTCTTGAAATATTCATTTAAAAGACGCTTCAAGCAAAACTAAAACCTGGCATAGAAACCGAGATGCAATCCTATGGGCTACACACACTCAGTAAGGAAAAGAAAAGCTAAGAACATGAAACTACGCAACCACTTCAAAGCCTTACAAAGTACAACATCTACTTTTTTTGCAGAAAAACAAGGCAGAAAGATTGAAAAGAATTTCACAAATAATCCGAACGCTTTGTGAACTCCTCAAAAATGCTAACAAGTTGGGTTTGGGTTTTTTTCAGGAAAGTATGGTTCAGGAATAGTACATTGGATTACATATTGATTACTCAGATAAAATGAGAAAAAACAACATAGTGATAAAAAACATAAAAGCTAAAACCCTGTGTGTCCTGCTAGGGAATATGCCAGAACCTTCAGTAACTCAAGGAGTATAAAACCTTTAAAAAGTTTTAATGGAATTATGTTTTTCTTCTTATGACATTTATGGAATCTTTTTGTTTTCATTTAAGAGGAAAAAAACTCATAAAAGTGATGTGTATTTATCTTTAAAACACAATATTGAAGATTGTAAACTGAAGTAAATATAATAAATATATCTGGTTTTTTACTCACAGAACACTATGCTTTATTGTCTACATACATGCACTAAATCCAAAGGATCATATAAGTATCCCCAAGCAATCAGTAGTATCATTTTAAAAAAGCAATTCACTCATTTCACGAGTCTTGATAAACTACTATTACTACTTACTACAAAAACACTGACAATAAGAAATTTATATAAACCACAGGAATTATTTCTTTTCCTTTAAATGTCTTTCAGACAAACATAAAAGTCTCCTGTAATATCTCAATAAAGCACAAAATGTATCCAAAGAAAAATCAATGTTTGCAGTGTAAGCCAAAAACACTACCACTGTTTTCATTTCTGCTCATTGTAAAAAATCCAGTGCATCTTTGGTAAGTAAAATGAGTTGTCAAGAAGTATCTCAAATATCATTCCCTCTATCTGCTTTCTGAAAATGTGGTTATATTCATTACCTGACCAGTTTACAAAATTTTATCAGCTAATGCAGAATGCTGGTGTATTTAAAAGTTGTTTTCTTTGAATATTTTGATTTTTGATAAATACAGTGAAGACTTATGATATCATAAATAAAGATTCATGATTCAGAAAGAATCCAGTCAGATTAACAAATTGTGGTTTATGTCATTTTATTTCAAATTACTGACTTTTAGACATCTAACCACCACTGAGCAACTTATTTGACCTTTCTTGAGAGGAATAATTCTCCAAGCACTCTTTTTTTTTAGTGACTGACTGTGGAGGAAGTTTAGAAATCAACTTTTCGATGACAGAGTTAGGAAAAATAATTATACCTACACTATCCAACATTTGTTCCAGATACATTAATTTCAGTAACTCACCCTCTACTGTTAGAGTACCCATTTTGGATTCCAAGAAATCAAACAGTGTGCTTGGTGCAGATGGTCTGGCATTTCCTAGCTCTTCTTCATCTTCAGGTCTTATTCGGCCTCGGCCCTTCCCCTTACCTGTAAGCATTAAAGGCTTTTTGTGAATGGGCAATAAAAAATTAAAAAGCACACACATGCTTTCATTTGATTCACAAAATGTTTGTATTTTCTGTTTTTAAAAAATTCTGTAACAGAATGGCAGTGATAGGACAAGGCAGAACAATTTTAAACTACAAACTGAAGAGATTTTAAACTACAAACTGGAGAGATTGGATGTGATGAAAAACTTCTTTACTATGAGGGTGATGAGGCACTGGAACAGGTTGCCCAGAGAAGCAGTGGATGCTCTGTCCTTGGAAGTGTTCTAGGCCAGGATGGATGAGGCCCTAAGCAACCTGGTCTAGTGGGTGGCCTCTCTGTCTGGGAGGTGGGTGTGGGGGAGGTGGAACAAGATGATCTTCAATGTCCCTTCCAACTCATGTTCTTCTGTGATTCTAGAATATACATTTCCCATTTAAGGCTAATTAAACATCTATCTTCCAATTCAAAAATTTTTACAAGAATATAATAACACAGAAACCTTTCTTAGGGATTTGCTTTCAGGTTTGCAATGCATTCTAACTTGCAGGAAAAAAACATGCAAATATGCCCTTCTATAACTACATTAGTAATCCACCACACACAAATTCTTTGGCTTGTAAACAGTTTTAAAGCATCTCTTTGCAAGCTTTACCTCTAGGTGGTGGTCCCTGAATGGGTTTCTGTTTACTGTTGTTCAGAAGAAAATTTAATGCTGCCTCTAGGCTGTTACTGTTATCCATAAGTGCCTGTCTTGCTGCTTCTTTGCTAAAACCCATCTCTGTGATGTGTTTTAGAGCCTTTTCATCAACCTGAAATAAAAGGCACACACAAAAGTAATAAATACAACACTCTATAAACACACCAGCTTTTACATTAATTTTTCTTTTCTTTTTAATTGAAACAATATTTCTTGTTTATTTTAATATTTTAGTTTTACATAAAATCTTTGCATGTAAGTTCAAAAGGACCAGATAAACAAGGGATGTTTTTTAGTAGTATGATTTTTAATTAATTAGTTTCCAGTTCTACTACTACAGTTCTTCAAGCACAAATTCTCCTGGTCTATAAGAAAACTAAAAGAAATATCTCAAAATAATATGGGTACCAAAACTAGCCATCTGCTTCATTTTGAACCCCTTCACAACTTTTGCAGACAATGCAAAACCCAGTTACTTCTTAAAACATAGATAAAACATAATTGGCTAGAGGTTTTCCAGAAGAAAACAAAGAAATGCAAACAATTTACTTGGGCAGAAATGCAGGCTCTGTTATTCCAAACTGTATAGAGCATGACGTCAAAAAGTCAAGATGGGAATCACAAAGCATTAAATACAGAAAATAACATTGCACTGCACCAAAATCATACCAATTGGCCATTTAGTTCAACAGCTGCCATCCAAAACATTCTTAACTGGAACCCCATGAATGTAACATTCATGAATGTAACAGGCTCAAAAATAGCCATACCAAGACCCTACAAAAAACCCACAAAATCCCAAGCCTAATGTAATCTAACTCTGAGATACACACTTAAATTTTACTGAATAAATGTTTAGCTCAGAATCACAGTGAAACTCATAGCTATCTCAGTAAGGTACAAAAGCACCATTAGTATTCTAAGCAGACCCCAAAATAAATTGAAAGGAAAGTCATAATTCCTCAAGGTATTTTGATCTTTTTCTTGTCATATTTGGGGTTTTGTTTTTAATCTTACACATTCAAGACTCCATTAAAGTCTTCCATCTTACCAGTTCTCGGTAGACCCCTTCATTCTTCCCCTCTGGTTTTGCTATCTTCTCTTTCTGGAACAGTTCCCTGTTTCGATTCCCTCCAGTGCTCACACTGAGATTGCTTCTGCTACTACCACCACCTCCTCCAAATGTCTTGGTCTTTAGATAAGGACAAAATAACATTTCAGCAACCAGAAATAATGAAAATATTTAGCTAGTAGAAAAAGCAGAAACTTTTGTTGAAGTGGGTTTTTTGAGTTTTTTTGATTATGCTCTGGGTCAGCAAATAAAGCATTAATTTACACACACACAGAAAAAGATTAATTTATTAGTCAGGATTTTTTTTCCCCTGTGCCCAAATGAGGTTGTAAAAAGGGTATATAATTCTAGCTGTTACAACTTACTAAGCACTTTGATAAATAAACCAAAAAGAAGACTAAAGAAGAACATAAAAACCTGACACATTAGAACTAAATTTCCTAGCTATTTTTTTCAGACTGAGTTCAGTGAATCATGAGGGTTTTGAGAATTAAAAAGAACAGATGAAAATTGATAACCTGTATTTATTACTTAAATCTTATTAGCAAAATTGTACACCCCTCATTTTTTAGTAGTGGTAGCAAAATCATATCTACAATAAAACATTACAATACATTTATTAGCTCTATTAAAATAAGAACATAGCCATCAATTTAAAAGGACTCTAAGCCTAATTCATCTTTTTAAAGATATGGGAGTAGAATTATACGCAGGCAAATATCAGAAAGCATTTGTCACTTAAGAGATAAATACTTGACAAGAAAAGATCAATCACGGTAAGTAAAATGCTGCAACACATGCATTCTAACCTCTTTGCTCTTTGCTACTTCTGCAATAGCAGCTGTTCTCTGCTTTTCGAATTCATCATTGTCCGCAACAGGTTTTACGGTATTTGTCACTTGCAGAGTCTTTCTGCGATCAAGATCTCTGCTATCCACTTGCACATAAGATGCACATTTCTGAAAATGCAAAAGGAATGTTTAATTACTCTTCTGCCTGCTGTCATTTGCAAAAAGACCCACCCAAGTTTTATTCCATTAGCATAGCAGACCCTCAGATAAAGAGTATGATCATGTAGCAAGACATCATGATGCAATCACAATGACTCTTGGAAATTTGCTGATCCTTGCCAAATTCTTTGGCATTTAAGAAGGGGCTGCATACGTGCCTACACGATCTCACCAGCAAAATCAAAGGCTCCATACACTAAATAAAGTTAAGTTTGAAATTGAGAGGAAAAATGTTATTGGAAACTGGCACAACAAAGAGACAGGATTAACACAGTTTAGTTTTTGTTTTTTTTTAACAGGCACATTTTTTATACACAAGTTACCAAGACCTAAGGTGTTTTGACAGCCTTTACCTAACTGGAACAAGGTACATAGATATCATAATACAGGTACTTTTATGAAGTGACAAAGAAAAGTACACTATACCTGCCCAAAAGGTACAAAAGGAGGAGGGCCACCTTCTGTTCCAATGTTACTCCTATTGTGTTTTGCCAAACTCTGTAAAAGAAAATTGATAATTAATAAATTGCAAACAGAAAACAGATTATATTATAAATGTCTCTATTTCAGAAAGAACATGAAACTTGCAAGATGGGTATTTTCAGCAGAAAAGAAATTAGTATTTTTAAGTCTTGGGTCACCTAGGTTAAGAAGAGGGTTGGAGGAGAGGCAGAGGAACAAAGAAAATTACGGAATTTTGCAAAATTACTAAGGCACATAGAACACAAGTAGAAAATTCAGTTATACATCAAAATCTACACTAATAGACCAAAGCAGAACAAAAACAGGCAGCAGATGTTTTTTTCATACAATGTCCAATGAAATTGCAGCCAGCAGAGATTGTAAAGGCACACAGCACCTTTAAAAAGGGATTGAACCAATTCAGCCTAGAGAAGGGAAGGTTTAGGGGGGCCTTATCAATCTGCACAACAGAGACAGGCTCTTTTCAGTGGTGCCCAGTAAGATGACAGAGACAGTGGGCAAAAACTGAAATATAACTGAAAACCCTCCATCACAAAACACTTTTTTCACTGTGAGGGTGACTGAGACAGGGAGGCTGTCCCCATCCTTAGAGATACTCAAAAGCTGCCAGGACACTGTCCTGGACAATTTGCTGTATGTGGCATTGATTCAGCCAGATGACCTCCATTATCAACGATTATGTGAAATTCATGATCCCATGCATAAGCAAACACAGAAAGGATTAATCAGAATTGTATCCCCTGATAATACAGCAATTCTGTATGTCAAGGCTGAATAAGTGCTCAGACTGTGATCTCTCCCTAGAAACAATCTCCTTTTTGCCACTACTGGAAACAAAATGCTGTCCTACTAAGAAGAAAAAGAACAGGTCCTTAATGCTGACAAAATGCACCAAAATTGCATTTCCTATAATGTATCTCTGTTATCAGCTTCATTTCTCACTGTCCCTTTCCCCCAACGGACATTCATGCATGACTACATGCATTCTCTGTTGTCAGAGACAGCCTTAATTACTTAAGGCTATAAATGACATTTACCTATATATTTATTACCCTGATGTAGAATTGATTTAAATCCATCATGTGAGAAATGGAGTATAAACATGAATATACTTTGGGCCACTATGTTATCAGAGAATTTCTTAAACTAAGTAATAGATTAATTTAGCTAATACATCCCCAAATTAAAACTTTTGGTCCACTCCTTTCAAGTTAACTGCTTTTATTCAGGAGTCAAAGACTGCTTTCTAAATAATTTATAGTTATTAATTCCTTTCAAGGTTGAATAAAAAGAATAACCCTTTTTCTCATACCTTAGAGCAAAAAACACTGATAAAGTATTCAATAAATTATTAAAAAAAAAACCACTTAGAAGTGCAGAAATCATAAAATTTCTGTGCTTTAGTTTCAACCAGTTCACTTAAAATGCTGCCTTAGAAATACGAGCTAACCAAGGGCTAATCACTGCAGCAAGCTCACACTCCCTGTACCTATTAACTGAAGCAGCACAGTACAACAAAGATTTCACGGTCAAGCCACTTCACTTCCCCAGAGCAGGCACTGCAGGTGCAATAAACCCTGCACTTATTCTGGTGTTTCTATTTGTTTGCTTGTTTGTTTGTACCTAGAGAAATGCAGGCAATTTTGGAATGAACTCCCATACTTAA
This sequence comes from Pyrgilauda ruficollis, assembly GCF_017590135.1. Taxonomy (NCBI): domain Eukaryota; kingdom Metazoa; phylum Chordata; class Aves; order Passeriformes; family Passeridae; genus Pyrgilauda; species Pyrgilauda ruficollis. The sequence continues at coordinate 9,687,533 of NW_024519207.1, read as the reverse complement.
TCAAATTACAATTAAAAGAAGTAATTATAGGCTAGACAAGAACTCAAACTCGGATTAATTCTTCATGTCCTATAATCAGGAAAAGCAAGCTGAATTTACACTCTTTTCTTTTTTTCCCAAATCAGAATCAAGAAATCACATAGACAAAAAAGACTGTTCCAATCTAGTGCCCAAATGTGCAATTGGGCAAATGGCAAAAAAGCCCTTATAAACTGACTGCCTATTTACCAACATTTACCTACATGAATTTTGAATCACAACAATTTATTGCATAAAACTGTTATCCATAATGAAAGAATTCTAATGCTCTGAAACCTTCTTCTCAAGGAGCACTCTCTGCTGAGAAGTGAGAGCAGCTGCTTTAGAAACCAAGTTTCACATAGCACTGAATAAAAAGCAAACTGGCAACACACACAATTTTTTTAACTTATAATTAAATTTCCTCATAACCCAGCAGTAACTATCATTTACAATAAACTTTGTTATAAATACATATAGTGTACTTCTTTTATCCTTTTTGCTCTATTTGCATCATGACATTAAAAACACATTTCCTAGAGAATCTCTTAAGAAACTACAGTTTACAATATGAGATTGCTAGATATTACATACTATTGTACCCTTGCCTTTCTTTATACATGTATTTTGAAGTATACCTAAAACTACTTCCTTTTCCCATAATGTAATCTCAATATTTAGCCTCACCTTCACCGAAACAGAAATATCTTGACATATACTAAACAGCTTTACTTTTAGATGATCTATAATTCTAAGTGTTAAAAATTTAAGAGCCCATCAAACAGTCTCACCAATCATCTCAGCAGATTTGCTTCAGACTTCACTTACATATTGTCTGGTGTTTTGTTTAATAGCAATACAAAATACTCTTCCCTCATAAGAAGAGTACCAGCAATATCATACACATACTGATCCTTCATGTTTGGAACATAAATCAGCATCAGAACATGAGGAACACCATAAAGCAATAATTATTTGGAACTGTATTTTTTCTTAAAGATGTCCATGATACTTCCAAATAGTCTAGAAAAACAAATCTCACATTCTCTGCATTCATTCCACATATGCTACATTGTATGAGTCTTTTAGTAATAAAACTTGATTCCTCCTGAAAGCAATTTCAAACACTGCTCTGAATGAAACAAAACAGTAATACAATTGAACAAGTAGAAGCTGACAAGTAGGTGCATGGGCAATACCTTAAGACAGAATAAATGGCTTTTATTCTAAAGTTTCATGCTATTTGGCTTAATAACACTAATTTTACGCTAAGTATAAAACCCTCTTATTTCATCATCTACAGAGGAAGCCAAATTAACACATCTTAGACCTCCTAGTGGAGAGGAAATATAAAACTGCCATGAAAACTAAAAAATTAGCTTCAAAAAAAGTAATTTGAAATAGTTACACAAATAAAAGTTTTATGTCTTTTTATGCAAACACAATTCAGCATTTTTATTTAAGCTTCCATGACAAGACTAGACAAGGAGTGGCAATGTCCTTATCACCTCTCAGATATTTTAGCAGTTATGCTTATTTGTCAGCTGTACTCTTCTACAAACCCTTCTGAACAGTATAGAAGCATCGAGTGAGTTCATAGGGAAACTGTTACCATGTAGCATCTGGCTTTTACAGATTTGTTTGAGCCCTATCTGTCTACCTGTCAGTCTGGATATAGAACTGGAACTACAATTTCCAGTGGTCATGGTTCACCTGTCCAAATTGATTCCTTGTCACCCACAGCTTTTCTGACACAGCCACATGCATGTGCTGTGAGCTGGTCAACAAGAAAAAGAAAATACTCTGGGCAAACTCCAAAAGTTTGAGAACCAGAGCACTGAGGTAATAGCAGCAGGCAATAGCTACCTTTCTGTGTCTTACCAGAGCAAATCAGTGACAGCTACCACTCTGTTTTATGTATTGCATACAGCCAAGAGAGCTGGCTAACAAGTGCTGAAAGTTGTAGTCAGCAGCATGCCTTTGGTTATTAAATGCTTTGCTTTTTTTATTTATGTAAATAGAGTCTGTTCGAAGTTATTTCTTAATACTGATTTCAAAAACCAATTATTAAGTATAAAGCAAAATTTATCTGCTGAAGTCCAGGTACAAGAAATATGAAAACAGACTGTCCAAAATATCACCAAGAGAGCAAACCAGTTCTATTCTTGTCTTGTGAATTTTTAAGAAAGTGTTAGCTCTATGTTCTCTCTTCTGCCCCATCTACCCTCTTTAACTGAAGAGAGAACTCACAAGACTTAATACTAAGAATAAAAATCATAAAATGGGATGGTTCTGCCAGAACCTTCTTTATTTTGAAAGCTCCATTTAAAACCAGGAATGCTTTTGTGTTTCAAAAAAAACCCTTATTTTCAGCTATAAAGGCTGAAGGATGACAAACAGAATCTAGTAGAGTGCGTAACTCTAAAATTCAAATTAATTTTGGCTCAGTTTGCCAGAATCTATTAAGTTCAACCAAACACCAAAGAAGGCTAAAAATTACCGAGCCCAACTTAGCAGGAACAACAATAAAATGAGTACTTCATACAGAACTAACCATCATGTTCATAAGCAGCTACTCTGTTTCAGAGATGCAGATGCAAAAATACAGAGATATGCATGGCTGTAGTAGCAATAGTTAATCTGGCAAGTATTTAGGACTAATGGTAGTAGAGTCACAACTCCTGCCCTAGGAACTTCCACCTGTTTGTGAGAAAATGTATGAAAAAATATTCCTGCAGCCACTTTTGTTTTACTGGGACAGAAACCAAAGTAAAGGAGCTTACACATATTTATGCCTTGTTGGAACAATTTTAAACCTCCAATTTGACTTTGTAACCACAATTTACCTAAAGTACTGATGGAATTTGGAGTACAGGTCTCATTCCAAAGGTTACCAACTTCAATGCTTTCTGTATATTTATTCTATTATTTTTGCCTCAAAAAGACAGTCTACAGAACTGTCTTTTTAACAGTGACTTACAGAAAGTAACTGTAAAAGGCAGAACTCCATAGTATTTTGGCACCAAACACACTGTTTAAGAAAGCAACCACCCATGACTATTTACCAACATAAATTTAATATATTTGATTAATGTTTTCAATCCCTGCAGAAAGGAATCAGTTTCCATGCAAAGATCACTTGTAATTTTTTAATTTGCAACATTATACTATAAGACCTACTTGCATACATTTGGCTGCAGCCCTAAAACTATTTGGAGAGTACAGTTCTAAAAGCTTATTATACAAAAGTTCACAGTCAACAGAATAAGCTTGACGTGTTTAAATGTAATAGCAACTTGTAATACAAGAATTTCCAGTGGTGTTACCTCACCCTTTGTAATTCCCACTTTTCTATAAGATGCTCCACTTCACCTCCAAGAACTGCTGTGTTGCTGTCATCCAACAGCAAGAATCCATTTCTCACTTCAACAATTCCTGAAAGCTTAATTTTTGTTCCAGGTGGAGTGTTCAGGCTAGAGGTAGAAACAAAGTCAAAAAATTCAAATAGATTTATTAATATTCTGTCACAAAGAAACATATAAAAAACTACTCTTATTGTCATTCCAACATTTATATATGCCATAATAAAAAAATTAGCATCAAAAAGCACAGTACTTTTCAACAGCTTTATTGAAATACTTCCCATCCATTATACAACAGATTCTAACAGAGATGAACACTGGCAAATTGTCTGTTTGGTTAATATCCAATTTTGTAACACCAAACTAAGGTTATGATTTGTTTTGATTAGCAGATGATATTCTTAGACAACTGATTTGAGGCAGGTTCTTCATATTTACAGTTAAGAGTGGATTTCCAAATAGTTAATCATGTCATATTTTTTTTAGACATTTAACTCAGTAGACACATAGAGTGGTCAGAAAGGAACCTTTCTACACATTGCTAGGAGTTAGGAGTATACTAGAATAAACATAAAAACCATGCATCTCATAGTGTTTCTTCTCTCACTACTCTACAACTTAAAAACATATGAATTCTTTCTGTCATCAGCTCCCACATGGAGACACCTTTTCTTCTCACGTGAATCTACCCTTGGAATAGCAACAGCAGAAGCATAAAAGAATCATGTACTTCCAATGTGTAATCAAACGATATGACAAGCAGTGCAATCTGGAAACTGCTTCTTCTTGTGAGAAACAGGACACAGCCAGTTAAAACCTTTCAACTGAGAGGCAATAATCTCTTTAAAATATGCTAGAGCTACTGTTGCAATCACAGGCCCAAACCACACGGTGAGGAAAATTCATAATGGAGTCAGCCAATTACAGTACCAGTGCCATTCAACCTTAGCAATGTTAATGGATTTTGGATTGTTCTGATAAAGGCAAAAAAAGGAGATCAAAAAATAGACATGAAAGAAATACAGAAAAAAAAAATTAAAATTAGGCAAGGGGAAAGGGGTAAATGGAAACCATAGTCATGAAAAACCTATAATATAAAAGAAAATTATGATTTTTATTTAAGTAACACTATGTACTGAAACACGATATCATTGCAGTTTAATAGTCTAACATCAGACCTGAAAAAATTATATATAACACAAATTAAATCTTTAAATGTTACGTAAAAAGAAGCATTCACAACATTACCAGAGTGATTAGTTCTCTAACACTTTTGAGATTTTATCAAAAAGCTTTCAAATTATGTCTTGTACTGGGTATTCATCTTCAAACATTTTGATCTAGAGTGTACTTACACAGGACTGTTTGCCTTCCTTTATTGCTGTCTTTATATTTGCATTGGAATATAATATTCCAAGTTCTGCTGGCTCAAACTAAAATTAAAATATCACTACATGTTCTGACAGCACTCTAAACTGCAAGCTGGCCCCTGTTCCAAAGGAACAGTTTAACAGTAGAAGATGACATTCAAAAATTAAGCATATATCCATACCTAGCTGTTTGCAGCTAGCAAAGAAAGACACAAGAAGGAGGGTTTTTTTTAAACCAGATTTATCTGAACAAGAAGAGTGCAGAGCACACCATTACTCTGCAGACTAAACACCAGAGACTGTTTTTAGCACCCCCATAACCAAACACATAAGGCATCCCCATATTCAGCAGTAATCAGCTCTCTTGCCCTTCACTTTTAACTGAAGAAATATCCAAGTTAAAGACCTGCCCATGGTTAAGCAGCATTAGTTGCACTGGCTTAGAAGTGTCAAGCCTGTGGCATTCCTGCTACAAAGGTAAGGCAAAAGATCTGCTACTACTAAAAATTGGGAATTTGACCCAAGTATACACACACCCCCAGTTTGCTGTGTTTGTGTGTTATGAAACTACAACCCAGTAGATGCAAAAATCCACTTTCTTCCATTACATAGTTCAGCATAAAAAGAACTACAAATTACATTAATATGTACCTTTGCATGCTGAATTTAAATTTCCCCTTTACATACAAATCCAAAAGGAAGTCTCTTTTGTCGAGCAATTTTTTTTCTTTTCATAAATTACTAAGGACACTTCCATTATTTCAAGGACATTTACATATCAAAGGAGAACATGGAAAAGAAAGCTGTTCACCTTATTTTTGACATGCTACTGTATTCTATAGCTGTGCAGCTTGTGTGTCCATCAGTCATCTGTAAACGTAACATTCTGGGAGCAGCCTGAGATTCTTCATTATCCTTTGGTGCAGCAACATTGCGAATTTTCTGTATTTGCAGGACACATGGCCCTTCCAGCTAGATAAGTCAAACAGAAAAGACAAAATTGTTAGCACTGTTAAGCAAGCACACTGCAATATCTAGACATATCAACACATGCCCCCAGGCAGAGAAAAGTGTAATTTGATCAGGCAGTCATGTTGAATTTCTATCACTCATGTACTCTGTGTTCTAAAAACATGAAAAAAATGGGTTTTTCAGAGAAACAGTTGTGATGCTTCACACATCTCTGAGATACTGATTATAAAATAAAAGTGAATGAAAACAGCTGAGGAGGCAAATAAGCAAAAACATAGATACTGTCACTTTGAACATAGTATGGAGTCCAGATAAGATTTCACTGCAGGGTGTCACTGACAAAGTCTTCTAAAGAACAAAACAAAACAGCTGAGAAGACTCTTTCTTTGGATCAAGAGGAAATTTCAAGTACCACTACTCTGTAAACACCAACTAGAAACACAGTTTCTTTGAACAATGGTCCAATCCAAACATAACAAACTGAAGGGACATCACTTGTCTATTGATTATGTAAAACTGGATACCCTACTAGACACACCACAATTCTATGTTAGAAAAAATAAAAATTTTAACTAAAAAAAAAACAAACAAAAAAACAACCAAACAAAAACAAACAAAAGCCCCACAAAAAAAACCAAAAACCCCCACCACAAACAAAACCCCCCAAAATAAAGCAAAATAAATCCACTTGAAAAACCCAAGCCGAAACCAATAATCTCAACCATTTATCACATTTCAGCTATAGCTAAGTCATTTTAATTTCTCTGAAAAAAAAAATGTCTGTGGTTGCTCAATTGATCTCTAGATCCTAAATGACAGCAAAAAGATGAAAAAGTGCACAGTTCATCAGCTTCTAACCTTGAAGAAACAGAATAGGTAGCCAGAAGAACACAAAATAAGAGCAGATAACCAGTAGGTAAGTATATATATAAAAAAAGAGAAATTAATTAGTAAGTGATCAGGCGCACAGTATTTTTACTATGGTGGCAGTAGAAGATCTGATGCAGCAATCACTCTCACTGAAGGAAGGTTTTTTAAATGCAGATCAGTTTTAAATGGAACCACAAATCCAATCATCATTTGGAAAAAAATAAAATGTAAAAGGCTGTAGGAAACAAAAATCCACAATCAAAAAATGAAACAGAAATGAGGAAGCATATGAGTAACCTTTAACAGGAATTAAATTGCTGGCACCTTATGTTTTCAACTGCTTACCATCAATTTGCTAGTACTCAGAAAGGAACTCTTGAGATCACAACTTTAATCCTTTCTGAATGCTTCTTCTGCAGTTAATGTTTCCCTTGTAATGACACAAGTTCTCAAAAGAAAACCAATAACACCTTAAATTTAACAGCTATTAAATTATATGTTGTAACTTTATAGTCTTCTTTGCACTTCAATTCCTTCAAAAATGCTTAATGTATCTCTATGGCATATAGTCATCTAGACAGAAATGGAAGGATTCCGTTTTCCCAAATCCTATGCAAATGTGGCCATCTTGTGGTTAATGCTGGTAATATTGATTTTTTTCTAACCCATAGAAAACACAGATATTAAATGAATGAGTGAAATAGTTCTGTGTATTAATGACTGAAGTTGAAGACAACCATCTATAGTGGTCAAATACCCATGTTTCATACTAGGATTCTCCCAGCTTTTATGCAACTATTTTCCTATTATACAATAGGAAATAAATAAAATAGGCATATAAATAGGCATAAAAAGTTATTTTTAAATAAATAAATAAAGTTATTTTCTATGCAAGACAGAAATACATCATAGGTTCTCAAGATATAAATAAATAATACTGATATTAGTCTTGGCTGAGAAGAAGAATAGTAGCACATAAAATTTCTATTTTTCACTGAAACATTTCTGAACAACAAATTACCACATTCTGTGGAGAGATTATACTAAAAAGTTGTTCCTCTCCCTAAAGAAAACATTTTTCTGTTAACACGTAGCTCTATAACATAATGTATTTTCAGACATTGAAAGCTAAACAGCAGCACTGATTAAGGAGTCAGATGCGCCTTATTTTACTCAAAAAAAAAAGGAAATTACAGTTAAGAAAGCAAGGATTCAGCATACTATCTAATAGCTTGAGGTAAAAATTATAAATAGGAGTCCTACTCAAACAGAGTTTTTTCTGTGTAATTCTTCCCAAAATGTGAAGGATTATCACCCTCCAGGAAATGGTTTGCAAGTGTCTGGTTTGGGATTTTTTTTGAATAATTTTCTAAAGATCTGTGAATACAGATAAAGTTAATAAAACTCTTCCCATAAAGTTAGTTTGCTAAGTAATATGCTGCATGCACTGACTGCTGCCTAGCTAATATCTATGATCCTGCAATGGACTCTCTCTCAAGTGTGCTTTGCATAAATGGCAATAATGTTTGTGCTTTTTCTTGTAGAAGTCTGTGCTTGCAGCAGTGACTACTCCATTTAGACAACAAGATAAACAAATCCAAACAGCTCTTAGCAGCCTCCCTCAGCAATCAATGTGGCTTTCTTAAAACAAACCCACCTTAACTTACCACTATTTGAATTTTAACAGTAAAGGAATATGTCTCCCCAGGACTTTCACATCAGTAATAGACTCAATATTTGAAGGAAGGGGTAAAGAACTGAAGTGAGAATCACTACTAGGTTTAAAATAAAATTCCTTAACCTACCCACTCCCTGAATCGCATGTAAGGAACAAAACAGGAAGGGTATACAGAAGAAGACAAATTTCATTTTTTACCTAAACACACAAGATGCATTAAAATCTAGCACACCCAAGTTTCAAATGTAATATTCTTCTCTAGCACAAAGTGTTAGCCCATCTAATATGTTTTATCCACATGACTTGTGGGATACATAGCCATAGGAAAATTACATAAAGTGCATAGCTATAGCCATGGATGTCAGTAGGCAAGTAACCCAGCATTAACATATATCACTGTGCATCAGAATCAAACTGCTACTTCGATTTATTTCTGACCTGCTTTGTTGTCCTCTCAGGATAATGAGGGGAAAAAATGAAATTCTGATACAATTTCAAAACCAAACAAGTTAAATGGCTTTTCAGCAACAAATGAAGTTGCCAGGATTGTTCAGATTTTTATTTAATAATTTCAAAGTTGTGAAATAATACCCAGAAAGTCCTCTTTTATGGAGCTGACGTTCATATTTTTACACTATAATAGATTCAAACACTGGGGGGTTTTGTATCTGAAGTAATGACAAAACCAGACTAATGTGTCACAGAAGGCTGTCATAACACAGAAATCACAGAATACAGAAAAGTGAAGTAAAAATATTGTCTACCTTTTCCACCTTTCCACCATTGATGTCACTGGGGAGGAATTTCTTGCCAATCGTTCTTAAATCTGTCTGAAATGATTACAGAAGACAAGACGATATTAACTAAAAATATGCACTTTAAAAAAAAAAAAAAAACCCATAACATAGGAATAAGAATAGCATTTTTTCCATAATTACAACTATTTATTCAACAGAAATCCACTCCTTTGTGTGACAAAAAATTCAACTCAAGAGTTTACAAAAGAAATCCTTTTGCTTTTTAAATTATATTCTTGTTTTAATTACATTTTCAATGTTGATTAAAGTGCTTTTAAATAAACAAAACCAAATGGCTGTGCAATGTTTAATGGTTAAACATAACTGTGAGGTTTCATAGAGGTAAAACATCCACCTTTGCTCTCCATCTGGCACTTAGAGAAAAGTGTTTTTAGTTCCTGTCTTTTTACATGCACAAATCCTTACTTATTATGATCATTAACAACTCTTTCAAAAGACAATGTGCTAAATGTAATTATTACAAGAACTTGAACAATACTTTGCCATTAATATGTGTCAACGGTCTTCTGTTCTGGCACCCTGATCTAAAACTGAGCAGGACTGTATTTTAGTATCTGAAACATTGTAAACAATTGATTTATTCTGGTTTTCAGTGAGAAACACTGGTAAATTACAAATTAGAAAACAATCATAAGAATGCACTTTTAGCATATTTACTGAGTATATAGAGGGAATAAATGCCCAATCCTCTCTCTGTTACACAAGATAGCCAGGTAATGACAAGGAAGCACATTCAGTTTTTCAATCTGAGGAAATCTGAGTTTTTCACAACTGGGGAAACTCATCTGTCAGTTGTGTGTCTCTGAATAGCACACAGGCTTCTATAAATGGTTCCTGTGTGTTCCATATCCGTACCATGGAATCATTCTGGGATGGTTTGGGTTGAAAGGTACAACTCCCCTCCTATGGGCAGGGTACACCTTCCACTAAGACAGTATTGCTCAGAGCCCATCCAACACACCCTTAAACACTTCCAGGGATGGGGCATCCATGACTTCTCTGAGCAATCTATTCTAGTGCCTCACCACCCACATAGTAAAGAACTTCCTCTTAATATCCAGCCTAAACCTACTCTCAGACTGAAGCCATTCCCCCTTGTTCTTTCACTACATGTCCCTTTAAAAAGTTTCTCTCTCCATCTCTCTCATAAGCTTCCTTCAGGCACTGGAAAGCCACAATTAGGTCACCCCTAAACCTTTTCTTTTTCAGGCTGAACCATCCCAAGCCTTTAGTCATTGGAGAGCTGGTCCATTTCTCTGATCATCCTGGTGTCCCTCCTCTGGACTTGCTATAAAAGGTCCATGTCCTTTCTGCACTGGGGACCCCAGAGCTTGGTACAGCATTGCAGGTGGAGTCTCACCAGAGCAAAGGGGCAGAATCCCCTCCCTCACCCTGCTGCCCACACTGCTTTGGTTGCAGCTGAGGGCGCATTTGGCTTTCTGTTGTGGGCTGTGAGTGCACATGGCTGTGTCATGTCCAGCCTCTCATCCACCAGGACCTCCAAGTCCTTCTCAGCAGGGCTGCTCTCCATCTGTGCATCCCCCAGCCTGTGTTGATGCTGGTGCTTGCCCCAACCCACCTGCAGCACCTTGCACTTGGTCCTGTTAAATCTCATGACATTCCCATGCACCCACTTCCCAATCTTGTCCAGGTCCATCTGGACAGCATCCTATCCTTCAGGTGTGTCAACTGCACCACTCAGCTTGATGTCATCTGAAAATTTGCTGAGGGTGTACTTGGACCCTTCATCTGTCATTAATGAAGATATTTAGTGACACTGGTCCCAATACAGATCCCTGAGGGACACCACTTATCACTGATGTCCATTGGGACTCTGCGCCATTGACCACTACCCTCTGGATGGGACTGTCCAACTACTTTCTTATGCTTCTAACAGTCCATTCATTAAATCCATCTTTCTCCAGCTTAGAAAGAAGAATATTCTCAGGGACTGTGTCAAAGGCTTTACAGAAGACCAGATAAATGACATCTGTAGCCCTTCCCTTGTCCACTGATCCAGTCACCCCATCACAGAAGGCTACTGGGTTGCTCAGGTAGAACTTGCCCTTGCTGAAATCTCCAGCTTCACATCAGAGTAGCGGGAAGGGCAGACAACTTTTACAAATACTTTTTAAGCTCTTAGGCAAAATAAAAACATTTGAAGTACTGAAGATATATTTATGCCTACTTCATGCTTATTTAAGCAGCTCACACACACACATTCAAAAAAGGTAAAAAAGGTCAGCTGAGTTCTGGATTTCTTCTGCCTGAAAGGTGCCTCTAGTAGTCAAGGAAGAATTTGTAAGAAGTGGAACATAAATTCATTGTTATCCTGCCATTAAAGACACACTGCTACCCTCTACTTACTCAACAGACAAGTTAATCTTCTAGTTACAAAAAAACCCTGACTTAATGATTAAAAGTGATAAGCCATTCATTCTGGCTTTGGAGTACTTGTGCAACATTTCTGGTTTATTTTTATTATTTATTAAATAAGCCTGAAATACCAACACAGTCACAAATTATCATGTCAGTACTCATTCCAGCATATGATTACATGCAGGGTAATACCCAGCAACTCACAAATACTCTATTTGGGTTTTGTATAAAGAAGCAATGCATTCTCAAACATACAGACATGCTGCTCTGGTCCAGGAATCAAATGCTTGCCTTCTGTATGTTTTGTATTACATTCTTTGCATCTTTGCATTATAATTTTGCTTTAATTCTTTTCATATTCCTTACATGAACTGGTGCCTGCATATATGAGTGACTAAAGACATGCTTTAAAGAATAAGTGAAAGGAGCAGAGGGGACCCTCTTTTTCAGAGTATCATCTAAACCATCTAGTGATTAAATCTTGAGGGTGGACAAAATAATCCCCAACAACTTTCACATAATTCATTATTTTATTATTTCTAATTTCATCAAGGAAGAATACTTTTCTCTTAAGCACTCGACTACATTGTTTTCCCCCTTAAAACTACATATAGTTATTACAAAGTTTATATTAAACCAAATAAAGTACAGTTTATATTAAACCACTTAAAACATCTGAGTATGGATTTAATAAAATGTTAAAATAAAATAGCAAATATATGAACTAAGAAACGCAGCAGACTTATTAATGTTTACCAACAATTATGTACTAGAATTCTGAAAAACAGGGATTCACATGCACACTTTTCTCATATCCTCAAAAATGTTATGATATATTGCTTTGAAGATGTTGTTCTATCTTGTACATTCCTTGTTAATTTTTTGCAAAAATTATGAGTACTAATCCAGATTTCTATAGTAAAGAAAAAAGCCCAGGTTTCAGTTACATAAATATTTAGACAACAATGGATATGTAGTCTGAATGTGCTTTAAGGAGTATCATGTCCAGAAGTCAAAGTAAGGGTGCTTTATTCATCCCAACAAACTTATACTAAAATTTCATACTCATGTCATTACATAGCACTTCTGGTTATATTACAGCTTGTAGTTTGACTTTAGTTTTACATTTCATAAACAAAAGAAATATTTTCCTACTGCTAAATCTGTTCATTTTTTGTCCTATACATTTTGCAATTTGGAATAGATGTTCTTTCCAAATAAAACTCACAATTCATACAGGCAAGGAGAGAGGTAAGTCTCTCCTTTACATAAATCACACTGACAATAGCACACTTAATTAGACACACAAACTTATACTTGAGCCATTACATCTATCATTTTTAGCATAATTTCTCAGAAAAAACATTTTCACTACCATAACTTACATTAAGGGCAACTAGGATAATATCATTTGTATCAACTTTTTCAGATGAACTTAAGCAAGCTTCAATTCCTTCATCTGAAAGACACCTGTTAAAGAAAAAAAATAGAATATCACATGATGCATCAATGAGACAAATATTTCTTCTGTCTATGAGATTGTCTTTAGTTCCTATCTTTTGTACTGGTGAAGCATAGACGCAAAAATACATGAAAAATAACTTAATGTAAGTAGTTTCCTTACACTGACGGTGGTAATGCAGGATCAGTACCTTTCTGCAAAAATTATGTAAGTATACAATAAGTTTTGAACACTAAATTTTGAATTGATTACCTGAATCCATTTTAAAGTGCTGGCCTAGTCTAACCTTCAAAAGCACTTTTAAAAAGGATAATTTTAACTTGAGTGATCAGAAATTGTGACATTAGTTGTTCACTTTGCCTACTCTAAGCCATTTGCAGTTCCAGTTTTCAATTTTATGTAGCTGGCAACTTGCCTTCTCCTTCACAGCTCTTCATTTTATTCAAATACATCACAGCAACCATTACATAATTGATAGACACCCAGTCTGAAACACAGTTCCTCCTCAACATTGAAATAACTACTCATCAAGAAATAACCTTTTCCCAAATAATAAAATAATGATTTAAGAAACAAAGAGTAACATACACTAAAAAATACTAAAAATAAATATTCCCGGGTGCTTCAAAAAAGACTTCATTTTGAAGAAAATAACATGCACAGTGTAACATACAAACAATATTCAAAAATATTTGAAGGGAAGTACATTTGACAGAATTTTTTGATTCTAGCCCTGGTGACTTTAACATTGCCCTTTTCAGTCCTGCCATGGTTCCAAGACTAATTACTGATTCCAGCTGTGCTCTAACCCAGACACTTGATGGGATTTATCTGTTCATGTCAGACACTGGAATCTAGCAAATCCTGAGTCTCTAGCCCACCATCGCCAAAAAGAAGAAAAGCCAATAATGAAACAATTCAGATGGCAAAAACCCCCATATATATACATAGAAACAGAAGAAGAAACAACCCTATTTTTTTAATAAAAGACAAGTGCTTGAGAAGAATAAGGTAGCAAGACGTGTTGCCTTGCATGGGAATACAGGATTTCCCAGCTGAGTAATTCTAAGCTTCAGTACTATGATATGGGAAGATTTATGCAACTCCTGTGCATTAGCAGCTCTCATTAGCTGGAGTCAGAAGGTAAAGCAGAACAGCATTCCCACTCTGTGCCAGGGGAAACAGATACATCCAACACACTATCCTGCTCTCGAGGCTTCAACTGTGGCTTAATTACACCAACAGACTTCCTAGAAAGAGCAGTATCAAACTCTACAACTTTGCCTTCTGCCATCTTCAGCACAAAACTGAACAGAAGTTGAACAGCAGGGGCTGAGGGAGTACAAAATCCATAAGCTGAGTTTTAGACTGTTGGTGAAGTCATGGAAGGATTTTTCTTTTACTGCTCCAAATGCAAATGAAATCATTCTTCATTCTACTAAAGCTAGAGGGACTGCAATTCTCTTACAGAGTTATTTAAGCCGAGTACTTCAACAAAAGTGCTGCCATTTTCCAGCAAGAAAAACACATTTTTAAAGAACGAGTAAACAAGAATCTGACCTACAATTAAACTTTCTCTATATAGGACAAGATTAATTCTGCTATTACAAAAATTCACTGCTGAGTCATGTTTTACTTTTGCACCTCAAAGTGAAGAAGACTGAATCACAGCTGTCAAAATAGCACTCTGGTTTAGTCAAAATTTTCAGTTTATAACTTTCTTTGTATAAATTTACATATGAATTTTCAGTTTAGTTTGTCTCATTATTTAGGAAAGCTTTTGAAACAGAACCTCATGGGAGATAGACCACTAATTTTTGATTTGTGCTAATTTAAGCAACAGCACTTAGCAAAAACATTGCCTATCTGACCAAAATCTCTGCCAACCTCACAGAGACACCAATCATAAAATACTACTGAGGACATCTGTTAGGTTGATTTAAGCAAACATCAAAGCTTTTTAGCAAAAACCTGACTGATTTGGTTGCTTTAAGAATTTTCAAAAAAACAAAATCTGTGAATATCAATGTAAGGGGGGATACTTTATAGTTTGGATTTGGTTGGTTGGTTTATTATAAATGCTTATTATATGAAAGTATAAATTAGGTAAATGCAAAAGATCAGGATCAAAATTACTTTCAAGGAAAAAAGATCTAATCAACAATTCTGTCAGCAGAATTTTGCTAAAGAACTTCAACAGAGGAAAAAGAGCTTTCCAGTAATGTGTCAGGTGCTGCTTCTGTGCAACAGGATGCAAAACTACAGATTTAATTAAAAATGGTCAGAAATTGGCCAAGAAGCAAATTGCAAGCAGGAGAAACTGTACACCAGATTCAGCCAAAGCACAGATCTCTCCTGCTGTAACAGAAGCTTGAAACCAGCGTATATCAAGGCAGTCTTTTCCATTTTGCCATAATAACATTCTTATATTGCTATATTTCATATAGCAATAAGTACTCCAAACATGTTTATATTTTCTTAACAAATTTAAATAAACTTATTTTAAATAAACTATTTTATTTTCTCCTGTTTATACAGTCTCCTATAAGAACTAAGTTTTATCTTTGAGTATTTCCTGCTATAGGCCCACAAATTATTTAAGAAAATAAAAATAAGTATTTTTATCAAATTTATTTTAAAATAAATTTATTTGTACAGAAAAAAATACATATACCTCACTCAAGTATGAAAAGGGAGTTAAAATAGATAAAGCTACCTCTTCAGATGGCATAATCCTTCCCCCAACAACATAAGGATTATCAAGTCTGAGCTTTTTCCAGACTCTGCAGGAATCAGATTCCCTTTTTCTATCTGTTCTTAATGAAGGCATGTGATATGCTGAAGGTAGGACCTTTACAGCATAGGGCCACTCAATTCTTTGTTCTCTGTATTAGATCAAGGAAGAGAAAAAAAATAAACCTGACCCTGAACAAAACCAAAAGCAGTAAAGACCTGCTCTGGAGTCAAAGAGAACAGTCCTGCAGCTCCGTGTCTCTATTATATTCATTCAAGAGCCTCACATCATCTGCATTACCTGTTCTGCCCATTTTGCAAAATACCATGACCTTAGATAACAAAAGGTGACCTCCAGTGTGATCCTATTACATTAATCCAACACATTTCCTATTGCCAAGTTGTTGGAAGCAATCCCAAACCAGACATGAATCAGATCACACTGCTGAAGTGCCCAGAAGTCTCCCAATTTCCAAGATCTACCTGGCTGTGCTGGTGCTGTACAAGCAGTGTCTGTCAATTCTTGCTCTCCACAGCTCTATTCCAATCCGTCTCCCCCAGAATTCCTTTATAAATCAAGGAGACGCTGAGAATAACCTGGCACAGAAATGCTGCTGCCACAATCAACAAACTCCCTTTTTTCCTACTGTAAACAAACATTTCAGAATTAAGCACTTCTGCTTCATGTGAAGCAGCAAATAAATAAAAGGTAAAATAAATGGGTAAGAAGTATAAGGAGCAGCAGCCAAGCTCCACAAAGCTCTCCAAGAAGTCCAAAGTAAGCCATTGGCTGACCACTGACATCTTACAGCGACACAAAAAATCCCCCACAACATAACCTCCCACTACGAGGACTGGTAGGTAACCAAATAAGACACATTAAAAGTACCTTTAGTTTCCAAGAAATAAAGTATTCACTACACTTCTTTCTTATAACTTTCAAAACAATCTTAAAAGTTACATAGTGAAGTTATGAAAACAACTACATTGATTTCAAGGGAATTTTAGCAAGTAATACTGCTGGAGTCACACAGGGATTCTGTGGCCTTGGAACATTAATACAAATTAGAGAGAAAAAAAAAATCACAGTTTACAACCAAAATGGGCATAAAGCTTCCACAAATGGTTGAGATGGTTATTTGTGAAGCATTCTCAAGAGAAAGGAGATCAGAAGAGAAAGGAAAATAAATGTTTCTAATGTAATTCTTCTGCATTATGCTTGCTGAAACCTGAGGGATATGCCACCTATTCCTCCCCCCACTCCAGCTCCATTCATCTGAGACATGAAGCAGTACAATCCTCTTAGCAACAGCTTTTGTCAGAAAAACCATCTCCTAGAAAGTACCTGCATTCCCACCTTCAAATGAGACATTAAAACAAAACCATTAGTAATGAATCAGCATTTTCTACATGAACCATTCACATATAAATCCAAATCTGCAATTTTTCTGTCAAAATGTTCTCAACAACCTTCTAAGAAAACAGATTTCAGTAATTCTTCCTTCGTAATACACAAAAATACACATCAGTGACAGGCAGAGCTGTTTTCCCACTGCTCCTTCATATCAAGTATAACATCAATTTAATAACCACTTTTGTACATTATAGGTGTGCATTCTCCTTTTCAGTATCTCCCACTGCTATGGGATATAACCACAGTACCAACCTTGCCTATGCCTCTACTTATCTCACTTTATGTTCTGCTTTACTTCATAAAGAACAAATTACACCTGATGTGGCCTGAACAGACAGATTTCTGTACTGCTACTCTATTACCTATGTCTGAAACACTGAAGAAATTGGCAATATCAAAGCAAGATGCATTTTTTGTCTGCTCTATCCTGTTGGATCAAACACTTCATCTGCAGACAAACACGCACGTGTATACACATGCACATACACATGGAAAGGTTTTAAATGAGAGCCTTATTCTCTAATTAAATCCACCAGGTAAACAACTCTCCTAATAATATTTATTTGTCATGAGCAGCTTTCTTGAAAAGCATATTTTCTCTCTTTGTAATTAACAGTTCATGCATAAACACAAATCTTTAATCTTCCATCCTTTTTCTATCACATCATTTTTCTATAAATACTCTGTGATTTTCTTCTACCATATCTAGAATTAACATCTTATTAAGTAGAAGCTTTCTTTACAGGAAGAAGCAAAAAAGGAAAATGAATATAAATAAATATGTTCTATAAAGTTTATCCATTTCAGATTCCCAACTCTTCCAGAATCACAGTGATATTATCAAACACAAACTGCACTACCACTTCGAATTCAGTGCCAGCCACACAAATCAATGTTTGAGTTTTACAGCAAATTTTATATAGCTATTTTCATTGTGTTTATGCAAAAATCAGAATGTTCCTTACATACCTTTGCTACAGAAGCAGACTTATACAATCATGCCATAAAACGGTATAATTTTCAAAGGAAAAAAAATTGCAAAAAGCTTTCAAATTTTTCTTACTCGATAACACCTCAATAGAAAAGAGAACACTTGAAGCAATTAAGCAAAGAGCAGCTTAAAAGTCCGCAGTAGGACAACACCACCACTGGATGTCAGTGTTGTTCCGTAACAGAAAAACTGCGCACCAGCTATTTCAAAAACTTGGGCGTTCTCTTAATAGGGCTTCAAAGTATTTTGCTGAATTTCAGTTGTGTAAAGAAATTACATTAAATGTTAGAAATTTCACTAAGGGGCTATCCACTACAGCTGTTTAAAAAAGAAAAACAAACCACATTTTTAAGACATTATTATCCAAATACAAAAATCAGATTGCCAATAAACTTTATCCTTTAACCTGTGTAACTATTACTGGGAAGCAACTGACACTGTTCTTCCCTTCAGCTTCTGAGCTTTTAAATGGGCAAAATTAGAGTCAATTGTTCCTTTACCCACAAGGCAAACATCTGCAAGGAATGACAAACCTAGATTCAAGTGGCATTCTTGGCAATTTTACTATCAATATTCTCACACCAAGAAATGCCATTTCATTTTGCAATTGCATTTAAAGATTTATGTTCTACATCTTGTTCTTGTCTCATACATTTGGTATATCATCCTCTGTGTTTTGCACATACACCAATGATTATTGCTATAAACTGTATTTTTGTTTTCCTGCCACTTTTTCAATTTGTTAACAACACTCTGAACTCTGACCTGGGCACTCACAGCTTTGCAGTTTTAAGGAGCTTTATCTCAAGTTTGAGCTGAGTACTTTGCCCAGGTTTTGCATGATAGTATCAAATCAAGCATGACCCAGAAGACGTTTTCACGTAGACTCAGGTTTTGACAGTGAACCATCCATAGCCATTCTTCCTAGTACAGTCAAACTACTTTGATAATTGCCTTACAGGAACTTAATCTAAACTGTTACTCTATTTCACTCCTTAAAGATGCAAACCCAAAATATTAAAATAACCGAATGGACTGTATTGTATCACTATTAAAAATCCACTAAGTTTTAAGTGCACTTATGCTAGCAAAAGCCAATTTGAATAATCCAAAAAGCACACTGAGAAATACAGAATTTTGGTTCCAACTCAGTAAGCATGTAGATGAAGAGGCACCAAAGTATTTAAGCCTATCTTTAAAATATTACTGACATTTCTAAAACTGGTGCACAGCCACTACATCATCTTGGTTCCCCAGGCAGTTAAACTTGCATCTCAGCTACCTAATTTTTCACTCCTGGGAATACACTGCTTCCTTAAGTGCAGTCTCCAACTCAAGCCAAGCTGAAACCCCAGAAAGGAACTCATAAAATATACATTCACAAGCTCATGTTCTCAGATGTTTAGCTGACAAAACTTAAGGCCTAAACCCCTCTCAGATGTCTATGACATTTGACTTCCAATAAAAAACATGAACTAAGAAAGTCAGTGTATTTTTAGAACAAATAAAAAAGGTTGGTGTTTTTTTACGTTATATAATAAAAGCAGAATGACTGTCATTACTGCCCCCACCTTTTTTTTAATGTGAGAAATCAAATCCAAGTTAATTAGCACTAAAATCTATTTTGACAGTAAAATCCTGACCTAAAGAAAGCACAGCAAACGCTCAGTGCCAAAGAAAAGGAGAAAAACCAAAATGAAAACAAAACCGAAAGTGCAGCACTTAAACACCACCAGTGCATTAGCTTCTTCCTGGCTTACTTTTACCTGACACTTTCAGTAGGAATGGGATAAAGACCAATAACTTAGAAGCACTACAGTTCTAAACATATGCAATATCAAGCACTACAAATATTATTTCACTGCATAAGCAACAGTAGTCCAGCGCTGACGGTGAGGCCCAGCGCAAGCACCCACTGTGCTTCTCCTTCTGGAACCTCCTGCTCCTCAGCCAGCCTACCCCATCTTGAGAGGAGCCACTTCCTTGCCCTCCTACCAACACCAGAAAGGCAAAGAGCCCAGATGGAACTATGGAACTGCTCTCCCTAACAAGGAGCTTTTGCTGTCTCTCCTACAGTAACACTGGAGAGGAGAGCTGTCTTATCCCTGGGTCAATAAGTCCTGAGACAGGATTTGGTGGTAAGGACATTTCTGCTTGGTGTCAGAAGCAGAGAGCACCCCAGCAATCCCTCATGGGCTTCCAAGTCATATTTCTATTATGATTTTTTTAATCACCTTTATCAAACCAGCCTCTTATCCATTTCCAAAGGACAAGGACTATTGTCATACAAAATCTGGAATAAACAGTGATAGTTTTAGCATTAATCTTTAAAATGCTTGACATGCAAAGAGAACTGTAATTCTATTATTGGGTTAGCCTGACAGTCAGTCACTCTCACACCTCTCTACATCCACCCCACACACCACCCTTCACTTCTTAATTACTAGAACTTGTATTATTTTGGGGTTCCCCCCACAGCCTCTCTGAAATTACTCTGTTCCAAACATGAAGTATCAGAAAGCAAGTTTTAAGCGTACTCTGCATCAAGTTGTTGCAGACAGAACATGAATTTTAAGACACTTTAACAGCTGCATAAGTAAAGTCTTTACAATCACACCTCCCATAGAGTGATGTGTGCTCTTTTTAAGTCTATTTTCTTCTATAAAATTCCTACTGCTGAGAATATTTAGAGTATGAGACTGGCAACACATCTTTAACAAGTATTTCACAATTAAAAAAAAAAAAGGGAAAGTTTGGTTCTTGAACAAAACATAAAGCTTGTTTACCATTACAACCACATCTCTAATAACATCACCATCAAAAACCTCACACTCTCCACTTGCTCTTTCACAAATGCAATATACTTCATTCACCAAAGTGCTTTACCTATGTACACAAAACTGAAAACCAGAATCAACCTTCCTTTAAAATTCCGGTTCCCAACAAAAGAATTCAAAATAATCACTTGCAAAGCCCTGACCCAGAGTCAGAAATCCTAAAACTGGAGAATGTCTCACAACACAGGTCTACAAGAAGCCGGTTTCAGGACATCTACAGTTCTTCTACAAGCAGATAACTGGGCAAGCGAGAAATGCACATGGAAAAGCCTGTCTTGGACTGACAAGGAGCTATGAAGCAGGGCACTCTCTGAAAGTGCTGCACAGACAATAAGTTTACTTCCTTATGCTTTCAAAAAGCTCAAATTAGATGGACTTCACTGAGTAATATTTATCTCTTCATTGGCATCTCTAAACAGTGTGAGAAATCACTGAAGGTCAGGAAAAAAGCTACAAATTGAGATCTCAAATCTACATGTGATAGGTTTTTAAAAACTCTACTGCTGCAATTTTAGGTCTTATTTGAGATATAGTTTTAAATTGCACTAGCAGCACTGTGAGTATATGCAAATGTAACTACTACATAAGCAAAGAGCCACTAAATTTTCCAACTTAAAAAAACTGCAAAAGCCACTGATAAATAATTTGACAGGTAATTTACATTCAAAATGTATCCAAAAAACTATAATTTTTTTCATATTAAAGATGGCAAGATCCAAAGCACTAGTTAGGAAGTGGGGAACGAAGGAGATTGAAAGGAAGAAAGCAAACAACTTCCCCCAAATAAAAGATGAAATCACCAGCTTAGCATCAGTCTAGAAGGAACTTTTACCCATCTCACTCATTACTTTATTTCCACTTCTTGAGCCCTGCATTAACACAGCAGACACAGAGCATAACTTTCTCTGCTGGAAGTAACCAACCAAGTTCCATAATGCAGCCATAGTCATCAATCACATTAGAATGCAGACATGGGAGTTACTTATTTCACCACCATGTATATAAGACAAGGAGTGACTGAGTCAAACTGAGATCCCTATTCTGCTGCAGTGGCTACACACTCTTTTATGGTGAAGATCAAAAAGGTATATAGCTCTCACTTCACCATATAGTTATATACAGAACCTCTGGGTGAATGAGTTGGTTAAACAAGCTCAAAAAACCATCAAAAGCCCAGGACAAATCAGAAACTTTGATAATAATAAAAAATTATATTTAAACAGTAAGGAATTCTTTTTTCATGATGAAATAAACATGGTTTCAGGGTTTTGTGACTTTCCAAAGAACTTTATTCAAAGGCCATTATTACTGATAGACAAAAGAGTAAAGAGGTACTGGATTTTATATTTAAAACCAAAATATTAAAGGATGCTTTTCAAAGGCAAAAGAGAGGTTAATTATATCAACCAAACAAAAAGAAGTCAAAAGAAAGGCTGAACAAAATATTCTGGAGGATTAATTTGCTAAAAGTTAATAATAAAGACTTTCCAAAGCAGATAGAAAAATCCTGACAGGTGACAAGGATGACAAATGTATGAGTGCCAAAACGACTGATAAAAAACAGTTATACTATATAAGTTGGTTTTCTTTGGGTTTTTGGTTGTTCCAGGTTTTTTTCTTAATTATTCTTTCTAAACTAAATCTCTACAGAGATTTGGAAGTTCTCCAAACTAAAGTTCTCATTCAAATACGTATCTAAGCATGTTTCTCAAATTGATACTACAATATAAAATGCCTTAGAATATACACAGCAGTGACAGCAAACCCCACTGGGATCAGCAAGTGTTTACCCAATAGCTCTACAGCAGCCGAAATCCAGAACTGCTGACATGTTTTAAATGAACACCTCTACCAGAAGAATGGAAAACAATAGAACATCAGACATATTGATTACATGAAATCCTAGGATTTACATAGACACACATGAGCAAACTCATATGAGCATAACAAAGACTAGAATTTGCAGCCACATGAGAACCTTTTGGGGTTTAGGGGGAAGACAATATTTCTGGCAGATAGATGTCCCACCCACAGCTATTAGACTTCTCTAAAAGATGAACAGAATGAGTGGAGAGCAGAAGGATGCAAGGAGGAGAGGGTAGAAAGACTTGCTGAAATAGCTTTGGCAATACCCTTCACCAAAAGTTCTTAAAGAATTAATTAAGGCACAAGAAGGGAGAAGAATCCTTTCTCACATACTAAAACATGGGAAAGGAAGGGTATGAACACAATGGTCTCTCTTCCAGGGGATTAGTTAACAATGGATATATTCCTCTGGTTCGCACAGAATACCACAAATTTTAAGGCGAAGGACTGGATAGCAAGGTGGTAATTGGTGATGATTATACAGTTCTAGATTATGCAAAAATCTATAGCTTACTGCTCTCTGTGACCATAGGATAAGCTGTCAGGTGAATTTCAACATCAATAAACACAAAGCACTGCACAACGAGAAGAAAAAAAAGCTCACACAATGTGTACAGTTCTGAGCTCTAATTTAATTATCATTAATGAAAAATTTGTCGTCATTCTGGACAGTAAGTCATGCCTCAGTCCAAATCATAAAGAATACTAGGATCTGTTTTGAAAATAATACAAGACACAACATTATAAAACAAAGCAATTCAAATAATTACTAAGTAACAGTGTTGCTTCATGTAACTTTCTATTATAAAATTTCATGTTGCTTAATTTTTAACACAGACTTCCACCACATTGTGCAGCACAGATTCTCCTGACTAGTTGCAGAACCTCCATCCACAGACATCTTCCAAGACACAGCTAACTAAAGCTACAGCTGATCTAATCTAGAGTCCTTCTTGGAGCAGAAACTTTAATTAGGACAACTTTCAGAAATATCTTAGAATATTTCAAAAACTCAATGCAATTTGCAACCCTTGAACATATTACATTTAACATATTACATTTTAAGATGCAAAAACATAGGCTTAGTTTTAAAAATCCTTGAATTATGCTGTCCTTGGTTAACACACTTTATTCTTACTTCCATGCTGGCTTTACATACTTACATTTATTTTTATTTCCACTGGTTTAAAATCTACTGGAATTCTGGCACAATTTCATAGGTTACGTTGTTGGCCCTTCAGGTCAGTGGTTTTTTTGTATGTTTTTTCATACCTTAGATCAAAAGCTGTTTAGCGTCTATAAAAAATAGAACTGGTGATCTTTTAACAAATAACCTAATTAAAATATACATTCTACATTTAACTACAAGAGAAATGTAAAGTCTGTTGCTAATACTGGTAAAGAGAGACAAATACACCAAATCCCAGTTCAGAATACATTTAACACTCTGTGTGGTAGGCTTTCCATCCTTCTGAGAGCAAGAAGTGTTCTTTGCACTGCTGCTTCAGCATAGGTTCAATGCATATGCTTTCAAATGTTACAATTCTTTTCTAGTGTAGTGTGCCAGCTCACAAACCTTTTTAAGACATACAGCAAACAGCTGATACCCATGTGGCCTCTGTGTAACCAAGCTGATTATACAACAGATTAGAGTCCTCAGCTTCTTACAGAAAGCCAGACAAGAATTAACTAAGACCAGCTCTCAGCATACACAACAGAAACAATGAACTGGTGATTTACTGTACAGCAAACTTAGCATGTATTTTGATCAACTAATGAATGAATTGGGAAGCCATGGAAAATCAGTAATCCCTCCAACACTAAACCAGATGTGTAAGAAACTATCACATAGATAAATGTAGGGAATTGAGTCTTTCTGTTACCAATATTGATTTGTTCTCTTCTTCCCCAAGAGTCCCAATTACAAGTTCTAAGTCTTATAAAAACGACTTTTAAGAATCTGAATGCAATTTTGCAATTGATATTTGGAGATTTCAATTGGCTGGATCTTTTAAGGTGACTTTGCTCAGTCCCTGGCAGGAACACACCAGTTCATTGCAGTCTACCAACACCATCAGTCATCCCAAGCTAAGTTACCACTACCACTTAATTAACCAAATGATAGAAGTCTGCTGTTGGATGACACACAGCACCCCAAACATCACCATCTCTGATGTCTCTAATCAGATGTCAGCATTGAGAAACTTGACCCAATGCAAGTCTGTCATCCACAGAAACCGTTCTCTTACTCAAGGCACAAAATACGGCAAAATTAGAATTAGGATGCAGAGAAAGATGAAAGTAAGGTTATCAAGTAATCAAGTATTACCAGCAGTAGCCTGATGACATAAAAATTACCAAAAACCCTCTTGGTTGGGCATAAAACCATACAATTAAGTCATTATCTTACTGTCAGATTCTGGCTTGCATCTTGACAAGCACAGATTTGTCAATACATAGTTCCAGAACCACCTTGGTTATTTCATTTTTAAATGAATTTAGTACTGTTTCTCTTTTCCTCCTGCACTCAAGCTAATGGTACTGCCTTCTAAATTAATGTAATTTATAACTGTGTTTTTCCAGCTTATAAAATGAAGGTAAATACAGCAATTATAGTGTTTATCCTAAATTATTATTACAAGGTACAAAGTGAGGCTGTGATGCTTCTGGCATTCCACTGCATAGGAAAGCCAAGTCTACCATAAGACAACAACTAGTTCTCTGCCAAAACAAAAGGAAACATTTAAAAATTTGAAACATGAAAGAATGGCAGGAAAAAGTAAATTCCATTAACTAAATCAAAATTCAGACAAAAGAAAAGCAGTTCCAACATAAACACATCTATGAGTTAATCACTGTTTTTTATTTCTATTTATTTCCCTTTTCTATCTTCCTCTTTCCCATGGGTTTACACAGTTCTTATTCTTAAACTGCAATACTGCAGAAAAAAAAAAAAAAAAAAGCTGATCTTATATAATAATATGCAAGAAGGCATGTAAGATGCCAGGGCTTTATAACCAAGATATGACCTGACAGCTTTCAAGTGGGTAGTTCAAAATATTCTGAGAGAGAAGTTCCACAACATAAATACATTTCCCTGAAAGTACACCATTCTCCATCTCACTGCAGTATTATTACACTCTTAGATACAGAATTTATGTTCTAGCTTTTAAGTTATATAGCAATTGATCTACTCAATGCTATTTTTATTTTCAGAAATGGACACACATTAATCATACAAGCAAAATAAATTTATCCAAAGGTACTTTGTAGAAGATGATGCAGAATTAGGTGCAGAAATCAGATGTACATTCCTGGGCCACACCTCAAGCATTACTACCCTTCAAGTATTATAGACATCTATGAGAAGAGATTATAGTTTTCAAATATTTGAACTCTTGAATTTCTTAGGCTTCTCGTTTTCAACTAAATTACCCCTATCCTTTCGCCTTTCCCTAGAAGGTAATGTTTTTTTCTAGTTCTCTACTTAAGACTTCTTTTTCTCCCCTTCTCCCCACCCACACAGCTTTCATGCAGTGCTGTACCCAAACTGGACACCAACTCCAGCTAATGCCTTACAGCACTGACCAGGCTGAAAGAACCTTTTAATGTATCTTACAAACACCATAACTAACAAGCAGGACAGCTGCTTTTTATACCCCATTCAACAGCATGATACTTCATCATACTCTCTACATATATAACAAAATATAAAAAAAGAACCCTCAAAATATTTTCCTGCAGAACTGCTTCTCATGAACCCTTATGATATGCAGGTGACTACTCCTACCTACACCCACAAAAAAATCTGCATTAAGCTTACCGAAATATATTTGTTTCTCTTCGATTCCAGACCCTTTTCAAAGTTAATTTTAAATTCTAAAGACTTGCTCCTAAAGTGTTTGCAACCCTTCAGGTTAGACATTATCTCATAATGTAAGTAATCCCCCATCTCACAAGCAACAGTGTCTGCTATATATAAACTACATTTTCTCTTAAGTACCTAAAAAAAAACCACCCAAAGCTTCATTAAATGAACAAGACAACATTGTTTTTTTCCTTGTCAAGACTTGTCTTGCCTTGTTTCTTAAATTTCTGTTTGCAGTTGCTTGTCATCCTATTATGTTTGTCTATAAAAACACTGAAAATTATTAAACTGTTTACAGAACACCATGTTAGTCTGAGTGTTTCAAGATTCTCATTTTTACAGGGAAAAAAAACTAAAGGAGCAGTAACAATAGCTGAAGCCTGCTAATCTTTTCTCACAATGTTCTTCTGCTGCCACATTTACAGAAGTGTGAAGTGTGAATCATTTAATTTTACATAAAGTAAAAAGCAGACATTTTGGAGGTAATCTTGTTACCCAACTACAGGCACATAATTCTAACTTTATCCTGGATGGAGATAATGCAGATGAATAGATCAAAGACAGAAAATGAGAAAGGAAGAGTACTTCATAGACTAAGACCCCTGTCTTAACCTGTTCCCTCTGATGCTTCTTTAATATAAGAGGACATAAAGAATTATCTTTTGGAAAGAAAAGCATATGTCTCACCCCAAATTAATATAAGTTTACAGAAAGGAAAAAACCAAAATCACAACACAAAACATTCACCAAGCTTTGCCTCAAAAGATTTGTCGTACTGCTCAAGATTTTGGAGACCACCTTTTAAACTTTCCCTCTGTGCTAATTGCTAATGGCCAGAGCTTTACCCTGTGTTAAGTGCTGGCATTCAAGTATGGCGTCTCAAGTTTCACTGATGTCACCTTACAGTGCCAGTGTTCACACAGTCCTCTCCTCGCATGACGTCCCAGATCACAGGTCCCAACATCTTTCACTTAGGTGTTGCCACTCACGTCACATGCCAGATGAAAGTGAACAGACAGGAACTGTAACTTGTTCCTGCACATGACACTATTTCAGCGACAGACACCTTACTGATACTTCCATATTCAGTGACTCAATCATGCGGAATCTTAAGGTGAAAAAAGGATTTACTTTCTACAAGGGTATTTTCTCACAGACACTGCCTCACAGTGGGGAAACCTCTCAGCAACAACTGCTAGAGGATTTAATTGCATAGTTTGCATGCAAGCTATCGAATACAGACAGAGTATTCCTATAAATAGACCAGATTTATTCCCCAGAGACAGCACGTGTTGATTTGAGATGGGTTACAAAGGTTAACCTACACATGATTTGGCATCAGAGCTTGGATGCAGTCTGTTCTTGTTGTGGGATGGCAGCCAAGTAGCTGCTGGCAGCATCTTACAGCAAAATTTTTGCTATGACTAATTCAGGTGACTGTACCAGTACAATAGAGAAGAATGAATATATCTTTCCCAGGGAAAAAAAAAAAAAAAAGGAAACTGTCTATCTGTAGTAGTGAAATTCAGGGCAAAGATTATCAGGAACCTCTCAGTGGTGGTCACAATCCTTTCTATAGAGACATGGTATGCTTTTGCCATCAAAAGAGCAGGTTGCAGGTAGTTCAAGCAGCTACAACCACCTTTAGCTACAAAAGGTAAATCCATTCCTTTCCTTCATTGAACAAAGCAATATATTTCTGCAATAAAAATACTTTAGCGTGTACAAGCACTAAGCTTGTTAGGCAATTCAGCACTACTTCCCCAATCCTAGACCCTGCAAACTTCCAGGAGGTGCCTGCTTTAACTGGAAGTACAGGGACTTCACAACCTTCTAAAATACATTTGTCAAGCTTTTTAATCAAGATTTATGAAATATGCTGGTTCTAACTTGCCCTGCTGCAACCCATGAAGAAAAATGCTCACTTATTAGTCCAAGCTGTGCTAGAGCAAAGGTCTGTTTCGATTCTCATCCTACTAAAACAGCAAGGGTATAAACTAAACGCAAATTCATTTTCAGCATACTTCAACAGCTTTGCATTGCTAGAGATATGCAGCTATATACTAATATTCATCTCCTTCTACTAAGTAGAAAATAACATCATGCTATGGCAAAACAGAGTATTCCAATTTTACCCATAGATTAGATTTTACCATAGACCCAGCATTCATGAAGATTTATCAATCCATAAAGCCAAGACACGCTAAGCGTAGAAGTAGTCACATCTGAGAGGCTCAGCGTATTGAGAAAAACTTCCTAGACAAAACTAAGCTAGTACATCAGAAAAGGAATTCAAACAATAAATAAACAAAACTCCCTGACACCAAGAAAAACCTTTTTCATAAATCAAATAATACATCTTAAAAATCTCAGTCACAATGTTCAAGGAAAGAGTATCCCTGCTTCCACCTCTTCCTCCCATTGCCTACTGGATGCTAAATTCCCTTTCCCAACACCTCTCACTCCACCACCCAACAGATCTTAAGTTTAAAAGTTTAGCTGCTGATTGAGAATAACTGCATCCGTGTTGATGTGTATCTACCTTAGAGAGCTGTTTCTGTCACACATTCTCACTCCTCTCTCTGGAGTGAGAATGCTCAGTCAGAGAGCATTTGCTCTGGCACAGTAATTTTCCCCCCTACTCTAACTCTGATGAATGCTGGTGCTGCCACTGTCACCGACGGGCTCGGCTTCGGCCAGCACTGGGTGTGTCCTGGAGCCGGCTGACATTGGCTCTATGCACATGGGGGAAGCTTCTGGCAGCTTCTTACAGAAGCCACCCCTGTAGCCCCCTGCTACTAAAACCTTGCCAGACAAACCCAATAAGCAAGCTGTCATGCTTTAAGTCTAAACACAAAAGAATGCTAACATGCTTTTTACAAATGAAAAGAGCCTATGTTTGTAAAATGCGTTTTCTTTGTAGAAATAGCTGTAGTTTTAAAAGTTTTCTACTTCAGAAAGAAATTTATTTTCCAGCTCACCGTAATCAACAAGTCACATAAAAAATCGCAGTTCAGACTGAAGATTTAGCTTCCTCAGGGAACTGAAGTATTCAGAAATTACAGAAACATGCCAAAAATTAAGGTACTCCCGGAACAAGGACCTTGAAATCTTCATGTGCTCAAGTTAAAGAGCTGTCTGTGGAGGTACCTAGTAGTAGCACGAGAGACAGCACCAGCTTGCAGCAGGCCAGGGTGCTGTGTGACACCTGGCAGCCCTCAGCCTCACCCAGCATTAGGCACCTGCCCGTCAGGTAGCACGGCAGAGCCCTCGCGCCAGCAGGACCTGGCACTTGGCTCACATGGGCACGCTGCCCACTCCACTCACAATGGAAAAGCAAAGCCTCTGCCACAGCTGCCATCCATAAAAGAGCGATAACAACATCTCTGCCTCACAAAAGTACTGCAGGGAAAATTGAATTTGAGGTGGGAAGCATTCAGAGACAAAAGGTGGATATTTTTATGAGCAAATTTGGAGTTTTTTTAATCAACAACTAAACATTTGAAGCAACATAGTTATTACACCTTGTATTCAAAAATACTGCAAAGATCACGTACACAAAAGCACAATCCTTAGTCTGTTACCTTCCTTCACATCCTCCAAGGAAATGCCACACAGAAAAGCACATTTATTTTATGTACAGTGATATATTGCATTTGATGCCATAATTAAAAACATAATTAAAAAGCAAAACCAATTAATATTGTGCACTATAGTAAAAAAAAAAAAAAAAATTAAATCACTGGACTGTATCATGTATCCATCTTAACTACGGCTAACCAACCTAGAAAACAAATACTACTATAAAAATGGCTCAGATGAAAAGGAACATTTTATGAACTATCACTGCCCCTCTGAACTGAGCCTCCAAAACCACAGGTGAGGCAAACAACAGGAATGCATCCAAAAATCCAGAGCTTCAAATGCACAAAGAGAGGCCTTACACTCCAAAAAGAAATAAAAATGTACAGAATCGTTTCAGTTGGAAAAGACTTTTAAAACCATCAAGTACAACTATTAATGAAACACTGCTAAGTCCACTACTAAAACATGTCCCTGAGTACCACATCTATGTATCTTTTAAAAACCTCCAGGGATGGAGACTCAACCTCTTTCCTGGGCAGCCTACTCCAAGTCTTAATCACCCTTTCTGTGAAGAAATTTTTTCCTAATATCCTAAACCTCCCCTGGGAAGAAACTGAGGTTTTTCCTCTTGTCCTACAACTCATTACTTGGGAGAAGAGATTGACCCCCACCTTTCAGGAAGTTGTAGAGAGCGATGAGGTCTCCCCTGAGCCCCCTCTCCAGGCTGAACAACCCCAGCTTTCTCAATCACTCTTAAGACTTTTACCCGAGATCCTTCACCAGACTCATTCCTCCTCTTTGGACACCTCCAGCATGCATACATAAATACATAAATATAAAAAAATTACATCTAGAGAAAAATAAAACCTTCACCGTTAAAAACAGGCAAAAGCAATCTGCAACTAACCAGTGCCATGTGAACAGTTCTGATGAGATTCAGTGACCCTCGCTGCAGAGGGTAGGCTGGGTATTTGAATCGGAATGAGTCACTGCCCCATTTGCAATCACCACAGCTATTTATCTTTCTTATCTTGGACACCTAGCTTAGAAAGAGATGAATGGCCTTCTGGAGGCAATTATTTCTGTAAATTTAATGGAGATATAAGAGTAACCAGCTCAACACAGGCATCTAAATTTTAGGCAATTAAATTTGGACAGAGAATTAAACTTGTGTCTACTGTTGGACCATAACTCCAAGACTACACATTTCTGACAACAGGCATCAAGACAAGAGTACAAGTACCACATTTTGAAATGCACAGACTAATATTTACCTAGTGTTTGAATGCAACTGCAAGAAGAGCTTTCAGTATTGCCAGAAAAGAAAAAGCTTCTGCAAAACAGGCAGAATCATGACATTAGGGGAAACAAAATTCTGTCCTTATAAACAGCAATTAAAAATACGTATAGACACATTCAAACTCTTCTGAGAAACCTAAGAAATCTCCTAGTTTCCTGAATGTCAAAGAAAAAGTTCTTCTTAAGAGGAACTAAATGTGTGCTTCCTCCTCTTTCCTCTAATAGGAAGACAGAAACAGCTACTACAGTCAGTCTTGTAGAGGAGGACTTGCCCAAGAAGTTAATCCATCATTATACCACCCTTCAATGTCTGACCTTCTTGACTCAGGAATATGACACAAATTGATCTGGATGATTTCAGGGAAACGGCTACTTCCAACACTGAATTACTTTTATATCTAGAGCACCAATTGCTGCCACAAATTCCAGAAATATGCAGAAGGGAGAAAGTGTACATCAGGATGACTGCATGATGTCCTTCTAGGAGTCATCATCTCTGAGCACACGCAGCACCACAACAGCCAACAGCACAGGTATAGCCATAAACTGCTTGCACAGTCCAGTGTAGAACATTTTTACACCAAAAAGTAAATGACCACCTCAACATTAAAAGAAACCCCTGACAAGCAAATAATGCATGTAACTGTGAGACTCTGAAAGTCTGCAAATTCAGGTGTCTGCTTTTTAAAAACTTGCTTTAAATTTCTGCATTTAACAGACACCCCCATAAACTTCTATTTTGTGTGACTCAAACTTGCAACAAATGGTATGCAGTTCACAGCATCAATAATGCAAAATCTTACAATTCCTACTCTGTTTCATCCTATGTGCACCACAAAAATTCTTCCATTTTGCACTGCCTCTAGCAGTTTCTGAAGTCGATTTTATAACTATAGTTTCACATGTAGATAGAGAATTCAGGAATAGGAAAATAAAGCTCTCAGTAATTTTATCAAAGATGTTAGACTGAAAAACTACATGTTCTTTTCAAAGCCTGTGTATTACTACACAAAAATTACATTAAAGACACAGACAATACCAAGAGAGAGAAAATATAAACATTAAATGTCAAACAGGTTTCATAAATAGTATTTTTGTGTATTTACTCACATCACTTCGGGCACAGGCAGTACCATAATATGCTGTAACTCTTATCTTAAATAGCTACTATTTGTAGTCCACACTAAATAAAATATTATGCCACCCTTAGAACTTTTTTGTCTTTTGCTCTTTTTTTGCTACTTTTTTTTTTGGTAAGGATATTGTGATCACAGGATCCAAGTGAACAATATGAAATAATAAACATGCCATCAAGGGCTTCCATAAGAGGAGATGCCATCATCTTTCACAAATGGAATTAAGCACAGTTAGATTTTAGTTAAAAGTATCAAAAAGACAAGCTTTAACTTTGAATGCCCTGCTTGAAACACCAACAGTTTTTTTGGCCTCAGTAGTTATCATTCTGATAAGAATTTAGAGATGTGCACTGAATGTGCAAACCACATGTCTGAAAATCCTGACTCCAGCTTTCTCCATTGCTCTGGTTTAATTCCTAGTCAGAATTCCCAGTCTTTCACTTCTTAACCTTCCCTATCTGATGGAAAACAGTCTTTTCTCAGACACTCTCTGAAAATGAGGACAGCGTCAGTGAACTGTTACAGAGATACTCAGTAACACATACAGGGAGGCAGACAAAGAGCACTTCACTGTGTGTACTCAGGAAAAGCACCTTGGCATCTGGCTTACCATTTTTCTCTTCTGGCAACACCAAACTGAACACTGCAGTCAACTCACCATCCAGAGGGACAAGCCCAAGAAAATAGCCTGTGGGAACCTCATGAGGTTCAACAAAGCCTAGTGTATGGTCCTGCACCTGGGTTGGAGCAACCCCCAGTATCAGTATAGGAAGGTGAATGAAGAGACAGAGCAGCCCTGCTGAAAGGATCTGGGGGTGCTGCTGGATGAAAAGCTGGACATGAGATGGCAACATATGTTCAGAGCCCAGAAAGCCAATGGTATCCCAGGCTGCATCAAGTGAAGCAGGACCAGCAGGCTGAAGGAGGTGATTGTGTCTCTCTGCTCTACTGAGACCCCACCGGGAGTGCTGCGTCCAGCTATGGGGTCCCAAGCACTGGAAGGATGTGGACCTGCTGGAGCAATTCCAAGGAGGGACACAAAAATTATCAGAGGGATGGAATCGCACCTGAGGAAAGGCTGAGAGAGCTGGGGTTGTTCAGAATGGAGAAGAGAAGGGTAACCTTATTGCAGCCTTTCGATACGTGAAAGGGCTAATAAAAAGCATAGGGACAAGCTTTTAAGCAGGCCCTATTGTGATAGGACAAGGAGTAATGGTTTTAAGCAAAAGAAGGTGGGATTACAACTAGACATAAGGAAGCAATTTTTTTACAGTGAGGGTGAGGAAACACTAGAACAGGTTGCCAAGAGAGGTTGGTAGATGCCCCATCCCTGAAACATTCATAGTCATGAATGAGGCTCTGAGCAACTTGATCTAGTTGAAGATGTCCCTGCCCATGGCAGGGGGGATGGACTAGATGTCCTTTAAATGACGGTTCTGACCCATACTATTCAATTATTTTCTTCATGGCATGAAGTTGGCTATGCATGCTACAAAATTTGTTCATGACCTTAAAGCCTCAGAAATATTTGTCATACATCAGAGCTCTTTAATTCCCACTGAACACAGGAGAACACTTTTAATATAATTCACAAAGAGATTCAACAGAAGGCACCCCACTCCTCCCTCTCTATAGTCCACTGAAAAGCCGTGAATGCCTGATTAAACAACTCAGTAAGGGCTTCTGTCTTGCTGTACACTCAGCCTATACTTACCCTTTATGGTCAACTATTTATTTTGTCTTTACTGATTTAAGGATCTAGACATTGTCTGCTCAAAAATAAAATTTTAAAAAATGCTTCTCATGAGACCATTTTCCCATTCCTCTCCACAAACATAATTTGCTCCTTTTTCTTTGATATTACTCATAACTCTTTGAAAGATCAAGTCACTACCTACACTTTGGCAATACTATTACTCTGCTTACTAGTGAGAAGTTAAGAGAAGTTAATGGTTGGACAACAAAAAATTTGGCTTTCATGCAGACTGGTCAAATAGCCATAGCCACAGTGCTGATCTCATAAAGTTGCTTTGCCCATACAAATTTGATCAGAGACTTCCCTCCTTACTCACAGACTTCTTCCTCAACCAGGCACCATCTGGTTGTTCACCAGTCTTTGCTATACATTTTGCCTATCTGCACATACACCTGTATCTCCTCTGAAGTTTTCTTAATGGGTAGACTGGATAATTCCTGATCTCTGTGCTAACAACTGCAATCACAAAATTTACTGTGAAGAGTCCTACCTCACAAAATTGCACAATAGTACACATCCAAGTATTCTTGACATGAATTAAATTCATACATTCTGCTTCTAATTCTGAAAATTTTAATGGGTCTGAATTAACTCAACTCCAGCTCTACCTTCTATAGGAAAATTGCAATATATCATCAAAACTTACATAACTAACTACAAGTGTATTCATAGTTCCACCTATTTTATCAGTGAGGTGAAATGGGGTAATTTGTGAGCAAGCCTTGGGATACAGAGTGGTGTTCCACAGGTACTAAGGCTTGAGATTTTTACCTCCAGCCCTGAGCAGCATTCATACACTCCAACTTTCCCTTGACCAAAAACATCTCTTTAAATTCCTCATACAACTGAAAACTGCAAACTTTGGTACACAGACATGCAAAGGACACTGATAAAAATAATGATAGAGGAGAAATAAGGGTGAGGAACAAAAGTAGAAGAAAACAGCACAATAAGTAAACTCGTCTCTGTTTTTTTTTTTTTAACATTACTTCAACTAAGACAATTTTTCTGCACTCTGACATCTTTTCAGCAGAGTTCAGAAAGGATACGCAGAAAAAATGGAGCAACATGAGGCATGTCTTTATTGTCATGAACAGGTAACTAGTATGACAGCCATTTGGTCAGATAACTAGCTGCTTTTTTAAAATCCTTTTCCTTTTTCCCTTTTTGCTTTAGGGTTATTTGACTGGATCTAATATGTTAGCAAATGTGAAAACATTCTAAGAGGAGACTCATGCTCTTGTTATCTGTTCCGCATACAGCTGATTAACTGAAACTTCTAATTACCAGCAATTCTGCCATCCTTCATTAATACACACCCAACTCTGCTCAACTACTTCAGGTTCTGTTTTTCTTACAAGTTTTACAGATAGTTAAATTCCAGTCTACTTTCATCTGATGTATTAAGAGCTAAAAACCTTAGTACACACCTGCTCTTGATCTCTGACAGCTGAGGGAGGTATTAGAGGGCAAAAGTAATGCATCAGAATAAATAGAGAAGTTAAATTCACAACTGCTGCATTCTGATTTCCAGGGAGAATAGAATACAGCTACTTGGACTTAGGACAAGTTATGGTACCTCATCATGAGAGTTAGGAAGAAGTAAAATTTTAAAAGTAATGCTCAGGACCATAATCTTCCTTATTTTGAATAAATCAAGATAAGTTCAGCTGAATTTATGAAGACAGTCCCCTTCAAAAATTATTCTCTTCTGTTCTGCAGGATAATTATCTGCCAATAA
Organism: Pyrgilauda ruficollis; assembly: GCF_017590135.1. Taxonomy (NCBI): domain Eukaryota; kingdom Metazoa; phylum Chordata; class Aves; order Passeriformes; family Passeridae; genus Pyrgilauda; species Pyrgilauda ruficollis. Next base: position 9,651,378 of record NW_024519207.1, on the reverse strand, counting down.
CCATATATGTTCTATAAAATAAATCATATGAGAACATCATCCCTCTCAGCCATTTTCATTTTGGACAAATTCTAATAAAATCCTTCCTGCACCTGCTGAAATTTTATCTACCTCAATATTTCAAAAAACGGTCACTTTCAACCTGTCTTGAATGAAGAGCTTAGCTTCTGCTTCTGAAAGCATGAAGGGATTAAAAAACATTTTACCACAGCTGCAAGTTGTCGTAGCAAAGAATAACTGCAGTGGATAATTGTAACACCAAATATCATCGTGCACAAAAATTAGAATTCATCTTAGAGCACTGCATAAACATAGCATCTCCTCACAATTTCAGGGCTAGGTATCTGACCATTTGTCACTTCCTTCTGTCGAACTTGCTCTAAATGCTAAAATATACACAAAGGAAAAAAAAAACAATCAAACCCACAGACTGACTCACTAAGCCTAAGGCATAATTTGCCTGAGATCCTGAGGCAACTCTGAAGAAAGTTTGATTATATATAAATTGGGGAATGGCATCAAAGAGGAATGACTATTCACAACAGCGTGTATTACAGATTCACAAAGCACAGGAGGCAGAATACATGTCTCAAATCCCCAGGGCCTGAGCTGGTATCCATTTTACCTAGACTGAAACACTCCAGCTGTTAAACTAAAAGCATAAGGCAGAGGCAGGCACTTTTGCCAAATTTCTCTCCCCTCCTTTTGTATTCAGTATTTGGAAGAAGCAAACACTTTGAAGATTAAATAGATAAACCTTTTCACATGAAATCTAGTTTATTCATTTTTGTTTTAGTGACCAAATCCACAAGTTTTTTAAATGCAGTTCAATTAGTCTTAGAAAAACAATGATTATATATTATGCAGTTTGTCCAGCAGCCATGTCACACAGATGAATTCTAATCATGCAAGCCAATTTTAGCCAAAATTGACAAAGAAACAGAGATCTCAAAGACACCTAAGTTTCCCCTAAGTTTCCCAGAAATCAGCTGCCTGGTAGGAGCAAGACATACAAATTAGCAGTTGCATTGTGGAAAAAGGAAACAGAACTTGGCTTTCATCCATCTCCAGCAGGAGCAATCAACTGGTCAATTGAAGCACTCGCCTAGTTCCAAACCAGCCATAACACAGGCTGGTGCTTGCCAAATGCAGAGGGACGTGAGAGGAAGCCAAATGTGTTCTGGGGTAGGACAGGCCACAAGAAGGAAATGAAGGCATGACTGTACATAGGTGCTGGGGTGTACCAAGGGCAGTGCAGCAGCCCCATCATGGGGGAAGTCAAAGGGGAAAGTTTGCAATAATTAGTTTAGTATTAGGAGCTTGAAGACAACCACACTTTCGGATGTCCACAGTTCTGAAAAGATTATTTTCTACTTGTTTTTCATTTCATCAATGGAGCCAAGTAATCATATGATGCTATGACTCCAAGCTGGACTATTCACTTCCTTCAATACAAGAGTTTCAAAGTTTATGTTCTAATATTCTGATTAAGAAATGATTAAATCAAGTCTGTGCCACAACATTTATGAAGTAATATTAAGCTAAAAAGTACATAGTGAAATATGCATCTTCATCCTGTAGAAAAATGGGAGCTGAGGGGCAAGCAAGAACCAGCAGAGATAAGATATCTCAAGCAATGTTCAACTCTCAGCTGAGAAGTAGGAACGGGTGACACCCTCCATCTGTCAAATAGTAAAACAGGTATATCATCTTCATAGAGAGATGGCATGGTAATGCTAAACTTTTTCATTCTGCATAGGAATATACCCACATCCAGACACCAATTTTCACAGAACTGTGCAAGCTGAGTCCTACCTCTCGTAACTGCAAATGACTGTTGTCACTCTTACACCCAACTCTTCTACCCAAAATCACAAGTACGTGACAGGCTAAAAGGTTCCATGCAAAGGCCACACACTTGTAATTTTGAAACTTTCATGTAATTTATCATGCACTGTATTTAATTTAATAAGCTGGTAATTAACTTTCTTTGAGGGCTAGGAAGTTGAATAATACCGTAACTGCATCACATCACGCTTTCTCAGTCATGTGGTACTCTCCTCTATAATGACAGAGATGGAATACGTATCTCCCTTCATCATCTTCTTTCTCCTTTGCCTCATCTGCTTTTCTTAAGCTCTCCCTCCTGTCTGCCCTTCTCTACTCAACAGTAACAAAGCAGATCAACAGAACACCTTTCTTTTGAAGACTATAAATACCAAGTTTCTTCACCATGAAAAAGACCAAAGAGGGTATTTAACATATCCATACAGTTGAAAATGACATTAAGGAGATAAAAAGGTTTTGGCTACTCACCATCCCTAAGTTAGCAGGTGGGAAATTGAGCAAACTTGGGAAGAAGGTGCTTCATATAGGATACGAAGGTGTTATTCACTATTCTGTGGCTGCTAAAATTTAACATGGGTTCAAGAAAGCACTGCACAGATCCATGCAAAAGAAGTTCATCAAAACTTTACTAGAAAGAAAGCATGAGGAAATCACTAAAAAAAACCCCAATAGTTAAAAGATGGGGAAAACATTCTGAGGCATCATTTATGCACATTTGTCACACTCTCAGGCTCCTCTACAAACATAAGTTATTGCACTTGCTTAGAGACAGTTCTCAGACAGAAACTTTGATTGACACAGTAAGGACAGCTGAAGATCATCCCCCAAAGAGACTAAACAAGGAAAGATGTGCATGAACAGAATGATTTAAGCTTCTTGGACTTGTAGCAAAGTCAACTCAAAATACTACTTCACTTGAAATGAAGAGCTCTTTTGTGCTGGTCTCCACACACTCCAGTTCAGAAATTAGAGAAATCAGAAGTTTAGGTAGCAGTCAGACCAAAAAAAGTCATTCTAGTAATGGTTATTATAGAGTACTGACTTTCCGTGTAATACATGTTCTATAATGAAGAAGCACATTACATTTTTTTTTCCTACACATCAGCATAGCTTGTGCTGGCATAAACATGTCGAAACCTTATTAATATGACCACATTAAAGTTTAAAATAGATGCACAACTTTTCATCAAAAGAAAAGTAACAGAATTTTTTTTTTTTTTTTGGGTGGCGGGGAGAGAGTAGAGGATGCTAGCAAAAATTCAACTATGCAAGATGTACCACCACAGCAATTCCTTGTCCAAAAGGAACATCACAGAGCTCAACAATAAGAACCAAGCCATACTCCTGTTTCCAACCACTGAGATTATGAAGTAGCTGAACAGAAAGCAGCTCTGTGGGTCCATGGTGCAGAACAATTTGAACACAAACCAGTGTCCCCATACAGTGGTAAACTCTAAGGACTTGCTGGGTTGCAACAGCATGACTCTAGTCAGCAAATCAAAAAATGTCATTATTTCTCTCCCCATAGCACAAAGCCATGTCTAATGTATTGTGTCCAGTTTCCCCATTATGAGAGAACATCCCCAAACTGAAGACAGGCCACTGAGGTGTTTTGGAGGCTGCAGCCCATGTTCGTAGGAGGAGACACTAAGAGCACCATTGTTCATCCCAAAGAAGAGCAGACAGAAGAAGGAAGTTGTTGCCCTGCCCACCATCTGAACATGGTTTAAGGAGACAAAGCCAATTCTGTGCGCTGTGAAGTGAAATAAGATAGTGCAAGAAACACAGGCTGAAACCTGGGAAATCTCAAATGGACATAGAGAGAAAAATTTTCCCAAAGAGTGGCTAAGCACTAGAGCAGGCCACCTTGGAGATATTCAAAGCTCAACTAGACAAGACCTTGAGCAAGGTGACCTGGCTTAAGTTGGCCCTGCTCTGAGCAAGGCCTGGGACTAGGATTGCCTCTTCAGAATCTGGCCAAGTAAACTTTTTTTTTTTTTTAATTATATATTGAGAAAAAAAAGCAAAACCTGGCATCTTTATAATACTAAATTTCCAAAAATACTTTCTCAGAGGAACATTTTCTACATTTTTTTTTCCCAGCAAGAATACTTAACAGCTAGCTTATTGAGACTGGAATATGTAACAGAATATTCTTACATATAAATAACAAAAGACTCAATCTTTAGTAGACCAAGTATAAATTTGATCATTTTTAATCACCTTATTTAGCTTATCAACTGTACTCATGAAGGAGGCTATTAATATTTCTCAATTCAAGCTGTAAAATCTTACTTTATTACCACACAAAAGCAGCACTGAACCATAAAACTACAAAATGAAACTTGGAAACATTATTAATTGCAATTTTGTTATTAAAGCATGTCTTCTATACCAGTGTCAAAGACCTGGACTACTTCTACTTCAAGACACTTCACATTAATTTCAGAAATAATAAAAGCTTAACATGCTCAGTGTTCGCTGACTCAAAAAGCGAGATGCTAAGAAAATACCTTCAGTTGAAACATTTTAAACAGAATTTTATGACCAACACAAAGATGCCAAGAATAGCTGCTATAGTGGGTACTGCTCTTAGAGAATCAATTCAAGTTCTCTAACTAAAAAAACCTTAGCTTTTCAAGACACCCAACGCACATCCCTCCCTCCTACATATCAAAACTGGCACAAACAAAAAAAGAAGTTACAATCTGCTTAGAAGAAAAGGATGAAAGATGAGGATCACTACTGAAACAATGAAGTACACTAAAACTGAAATGCCAGGCAGAAAGTAATTTCTGTTACAGCTGTGGTCACCAATGCTTAAAACACACACATCCTTATTACTATTACTGCACAATTTTAACTCAGCACAGAAAATTCTGGATACAGAGCAGTATTTTCAACCCTTCAAAGGTGTCCTATTTACTTTTATTCTACTTTGTGTTAAAATAACCATTTCTACAGACCTTTAAAACTAGATTTATAGCATATATATTAAATGTGACTCAAAGGTGAGCAGCATGAAGGCATGCACTCTTGCAATGTAAAAGAAGACACACAAAGACTTGTTTACAATTAATTTGAAAAGCTCTACAGCAACAGAAATTAATGTATTCCTGAAACTAAAAAAATAATACTGCACCTATGGGATATTCCAAAGGTTATATCCAAGTTGTAGTTCATCAGTGTTGTATTTTATCCAACAGGCAAACACCACACTCACCAAAAAACCAAACACTCCCTGCCCATGTTTGGGGTGAAATTGCAAAATTTAGAGGTGACCACTGTACCATCCCACACACCCTTCTACCACCCACAGCTACCTGAACTCAGGGGAAATGTCTGTGTCATATTCTTAAATAGTTGTTTCAACCTGAACGACCTGAAACACATACAGGAAACACAGCAATAGGAACACGCTGGTTTGAACATGTCGAGGGTACTAAAAGTTCCACGGAGCTACTGCAATTAGCCTGGAGGGAGGGGGAAGATGGAGGACTGTCTCCCCTGCAGCCAAAACTGTCTGAGGAGGAAAGGGGCACAGTGCAATTATTCCTGGCTCCCGTAGATGGCTCCCGAAGCTCAGAGATGGCGGCAGTGCAAGCACAAGCACCACAGCAGTCTCACAACTACAATGTTACCGGGAGCCAGCGCTTCAAAATTCAGCACAAGGAAAACCTCAACCCAGCCCCCAGAGGTGATCAACAGCACAGTATTGTTACTTGTACAACATATAGACGCTTATACATATATACACTTAGACATTTAAAGCAAGTGTTGTCGATACACAACACAGCTCTACACAAACAAATCAATACTGTAAACCAAGGGTAGATGAAGATGAAATATTAGAAAGAATATTTTACTGTGATGAGGCACTGGAAGAGATTGTGCAGAGAAGCTGTGGATGCTTCATTCTTGCAAGCATTCAAGATGGATGGATGTGGTTTTGAGCGATCCAATCTAGAGTCTAGTGGAATGTGTCCCTGCCCGTGGTAAGGGGGTTGGATGGAAGCAGGTAATCATTAAGGTCCCTTCCAACCCAAGCCATTCTATAACTCTACAATTACAACAAATTTGTTTCAACGTGCTCCAGTCAGATCTTCCACTTTTTAAAACCCTTATGTCCCATACTGAGTGCCAAAAAAGGAGTGTCGTGATTTAACCAACAGGTAGCTAAACACAACACAGCCTCTCCCTCATTCCTTCATCCCCCATGGAATGGGGAAAAGAGATGGGGAAAAAAAAAAGTAAAATTTGTGGGTTGAAATAAAGGTAGGTTAATAGGACACAAAAGGAAGAAAAATAATAAAAATTATATTCATAATTAATATATACATAAGTGAAGCACAATGCAGTTGCTCGCCACTTATGGGCCAAGGCCCAGCCAGTTCCCAAGCAGCAGACCCTGATCAGCTTTCCCCCTAGTACATATATTGACCATCATGCCATATGGTATGGAATATCCCTTGGGACAACTGGGGTCAGCTGTCCTGACTGTGTCCCATCCCAACTCCTTGTGATCACTAGCCTCCTTGCGGGTAGGGTGGAGTGAGAAGCTGAAAAGTCCCTGACAATGCAAACACTGCTTGGCAACAACTAAAACATCAGAATGTTATCAACAGTATTCTCATCCTGAATCCCAGTACAGGACTGTAAAAAATGTGATCATCCAAACTACTGCAAAACCAAGTTAACCATCCATAACTGCAGTCTAAACATGCTATCAGGCGCATACTTCTCCTGACTGTATTCTTTCATTAAAAATGAACTGTGTTATTTCATTACACTGTTTATAGTTCTGCCCACAGAGCTGTGATGGAGAAAACATTTTTTCAAAGTTAGTAAAAATTTAAAGACTACTTTGCACAAGAGAAAGTATGCATTGCCTTTCACTACTACTGCTATAAATAAAGTGTAAAAAAAATCTGCCATGGAAAGACATCAAATTATATTCCTTTTCATACTGTTTACCTAAATGTTCTTTGAAGTAATAGGTAAAAATCAGGTACTGAAGTAGTTCACTATAAAGATTTATTTTCATATTCTTTGGTTTAATTAATACTTTCAATTTAGTATTTTGGCATTGCAGGCTCAAGAGTAGAAAGGATTTAAGTTAAGGGCTTTAGCATTCGAGATTCATCTAACCTCCCAGACAGATGATGTGTAACCAGAGAACAACACATGTTCTTTATTCTCCTGCTTTTTTTGAATGATCCTCTAATTCAAGCTCTCACTTCCTTTCCTTCCCAAGTCAATCACAGAAATGCTTCATCTGACAGAAAATTACTTTCTGTTCTGTCAGTAAGTTTGGGGGGGAGGGACAGACAGTTATGACTGTTATTAAAAGATAAAAATTATGTTATTATTATAAGAATCAAACATCATCGAAACACAGTAATTATTCTGAACAGAGAAAAAATACTGCAAGACACTTAGGAGTAGAATTATGCAGTTACAAAGCACTAAGTTCATCTCTAGCACAACAGCATGAGGAAAATATGACCACAGCTAATGCATAACAGCATTTACTCTTCTAGACTAAATTAAGCTTTTTCCATTTCATCATGTTATGATCATATGGTGGCATGGTTTAGTTAGGAACTAAAACATGAATTAAGAAAACAGAACAGAGATTAATGTAGTGTTCAGAAAGACATTCTCTTTCCTTTCTTCCCCATTCCCAAACCCAGAGAAAATTACACACTGGTAAACCATCAGCAGCCTTCTTGAATGAAATCTTTTCCATATCAAAACCATGAATAGAGAATCTTTTTCCCTAAGTGTCCAAAATCATAAATGAACATCAGTTGCAAATTTCTGCAACAGTTATTTGATCAAGGCTGAAAACTCAGTGGATTTACAAAACTTAACCTCAAGCATAAAAACCTTCAAGTTCTTGTTTCTTCGTTTGCCTATTCCATAGCAATTCTATTTTAGACAATTCTTCAAAATTAAATTCTGAAACGTACACCTGAAATTTTTTAGACCAAATTCAGAGTGAGAGATTTTTTTGGCCATTAACAAAGAGATTACCACAAACTGTTAGTACTATTTAATGACACAGAAATTGATTGAAATAATTTTATGCTACATATTCAAGAATGATTTAACTATTAAACAAAACCAAACCTGTTTATCTTAAAATATTAAGTATAAGCAATGATGCATCCACTTCCTTCACTTACTCTGATTTTCATAGTTACAAACAAATCTGATGTTATTTCTTATCAAAAATTGTAGACAGCACTCAAGTGAAAAATTGAAGAGGTATTTGGCAAGTATTTGCCAAAAGGCAGAACTGCAGCTGAACTAGCTGAACTGCAATTCTCTACTCTATCAAAACCTACCTGTGTATTACACACATGACTGTGTATCAAACCTTACATCTGAATTTAAAAACACAACTTTAAATAAGTTTTAAAACCAAGAATCATGACTGTGCTCATTATACATTCTGTTTTCAATGAAAGCAGCTTGATGGATCATATTTTTACATAAGGATCCTCTCCGCATTCCTTAGCAGCTCATTACTTCAACACAAAGTGTGCCTCATTCAGAAATCACTACTCTGCACAGTCAGAACGAGACCCTTGAAAATCACCCACCTTCTCTTCAGCTCCTTCACTGATGTTTTTCCCCCTTCCACTCTTCTCCAAATAACAGTTAAATCAAAAACTTCACACTTGCTAGTACTTTCAACTGTATAACAAAGTGTGCTAACAGGAAAAATGTAATGTTCATTAGCATTACAATTCTAAAAAGTAGTTTAAAGTTCACTTCTGCTTTGTATTTAAAACTGTCTTGGACACAGCATCACAGTTACAAAAGTAAAAAAATAAACTATGTACTTGGAAACTCTGAGTAAACTTAACTGCCCTGATGCCTTTTAAAGTCTCCTGCACTACCACTATACAATGAACCTAATAGAAATTACAGCTACATCAACCAAAAGAAGTAGAAATGTGCTTTCATAATAAATAGTGTCACAGACATATTTTATGAAAAATCCTTTTGCCAGGATCTTTTCTCCTGAGAAGCTGGAAAGCTTCAGCTTCTCCACGTTTTGCTGCTTTGGAATGTGATTTGGAGAATTGTTTACCCAGCATGTGAAATTGTTTTTAGTTGATGACCAATGGCAGCAGCCACCCGTGTCAAGGCTGTGAGCAGTCACAAGATTTTATTATCATTCCTTTCCTTTCTAGTTTTCTGATGGATCCTTTCTTTCTATTCTTTTTAGTATAGTTTTAGTATAGCACTTTAATATAATACAATGTCATAATATAATAAATCAGCCTTCTGAAACATGGAGTCAATATTCTCATCTCTTCCCTCATCCTGGGACACTCAAACACAACCACAAAAAGGTAATTTCCATTTCTATCATTCTAAGAAGCAATACCACGAAACAAGATGACCCCACCTGTTGAAAGATGTATTTTGCCTATTCAGTACACTGCCATCAATATCAGAGCTAAGTGATTTCATATCCTCATTAAACAGGAGAATATTATTGATGCCTTTCATAAGGGTACTGAATAATGCACACTTCTAGTCTGTGATTTAATGCTGTATCCCAATTTGCATCTGTAAGTATTTAAACACTAAGATCACACATTGTATTTTACAACATTAGAAGAATATAACACAGTGAAACTTCAGCAGACTGAAAAAAAACAGTGAACATGAGTCTCTAACAACTACTTAATAGAAGAGATTTAGTGATAGCACAGGCATACTCTTATCTAACAGTAATAGCTGTGATGCAAAAATGTCAAACTTTTCCAGGTAACACACAGAGATATGCCCAAGATAACCTCACTAACTCCAAACTTTGATAAGATAAGCTTCCAGCAAGCAGCACTGCTGTAAAACAGCAGATGCTAGAAACAGCCCCTGCAGTCAGAAACTGCTGGACAAGAGCTCTTGCAGGCTTTCTGCTCCTTGAGAAGATTTGCTGCTCCATAACAGGCCAACAGGCCACAGTAATTTGGCATACAAAAGTCACACCACTGTGAAGGGTTTATTTTGCTCATGTAACTAAATTCTTAAAATTCTTTTTTTCTTTTCTTCTCAGATACAAGCTGTGAACACTTTCTCACTCACATTTCCCCAAGAAAATGCTGGCAGCCACCCTAAAGCGCTAAGTCGAACACAAATATACTAAGGCTGGGGCCATGCCAAAGACACAGCTGCCATGCCACAGAGAGTATCTTGAAGCTGTCTTAACACACATGGCTTTTTCTCCTCTGGCTTTCCTCAACAGCTTTTTTTCGGATATGACACAGCACTAGAAGCTCGAGCTGTTCCTGGAGCACTAGGAGACAAACAAGAAGAAAAAGCCAGTCTTGACCACCACCCCCAGACAGCACTCCCTCACAAAGAAGCAAGCGCAGCAGTCTGTTCCCCAGTAAGTCTTCACTTGCTGTCAGTTAATGCCATCACTGTCATTTCCAAAACCTAAGCTACATTTCCCAAAGTCAAGGGTTCAAAATGACACTACTACAAGAACACCCATCATGCTTCAAATACTTACCAGTGGTACAAAGATTATTTAAACCACTTTCTTTTTCCTTAAATGTGCAAAGAAGCTCAAAGGTTGTACATCAGTCCTAGAGCTGTCCAGTCCTCCTAAAATCTGACACCTCATGACTATGCATTATATTAAGTACATAAAAAGTGATTAGAAACATGCATATACTATTCATCCCCTAGAGAGCCTTTCCTTCTTCCTGTCAGATCTATTAGAATGACTCTTACTGGAATTAAATATGCTCCTTTTGCTCTAAAGAAGTAGAAAATGTACTATTCCTGAAAGTATGAACAATATCCATAGCTTGGAGAATCAGTCTTAAATTTATTTTAATCTTATTGCTACAACAGTCACAGAAAAAAAAAACCAAACAAACAAAAAAAAAAAAAAAACCAAAAAAAAAAAAAAAAAAAAAAAAAACCCAAAACAAAACAAAAAATAAAACAAAAACAAAACAAAAAAACACACTGATGTATAGGATATTTAATATCCAATGTTTCCAAGTGTAATTCTCTCTAACTAAAACTTCAGCACAGCTTCTTACTCCTATGTACTCCACATGTATTATTTACATAAAGCTGTATTTTAACCAGCAGTTACACACAAAATATACACATAGAAAATCCTAATGAATCCCACTCTGTTATTGGTATGAATGATAAGAGTACCTTACTCCAAGATCACCAGCTACCCTCCCACCAACTTGCTGCTCAAGTACTCACTTTCTGGGGAGTGTGAGCACACAGAAATGGAAGAGATAAAAAAAAAATCTGTTTCAAGAGTCTTATAACATGATTTCAGAACAAAAAGTCTTTGCAAAGATCTTTCTCCTGAGACCTGGTTCATCTATATGCAACATCTACTCCAAATGCCTCAAATTTCCACATTCTAGATGACACTGGCTTTCTGACTAATAATTTAAATTACCAGGAAACGTAAGTTTAAAACAACCTACTTTTGCTCAAATGGTAAGTCACTGACCTTCAGAAAACTTTAGACTTCTTAAACACACAACTGTTTTTATTAATTCACCCTTTCATTGGGAAGTTCATTTGGGTTTGCTGGGAAAGGCAAATAATAATCAAGCATGGTACTAATTCTATCCTTCCCTCAAATCTGATTGGTGGTAGGATAGAATCCTACCAAAATCCCATTAACACTACACCGAGAAAAAAAATTGCTCTGAGGGAAGAGGTAAATCAAGCCAGAACAATAAATCTCAATTGTGTAACAAGCTCCACTCCATCACCTTGCTTGTGTGATGATATAAACTAGAAGAATTTATAGAAAGTCTTATGAAACTCAGCAGACAGGAGATAATGTGCAGTGTTTAATATGAGTTCTTCAAAGAGCACCAACACAAAAAGAGGTAGAAAGAAGGAAACTAGAATGTCACAGAGTCAACCTAACAATTTGCATCCCATAAAGAAGGCTAAGCCTACAAATTACAATGCTAAGTAAATAACTTCAGAAACAAGACTCAGTACATTCAAAATTCCAAGAACTCCGAAAAGGAGACTAGCTATGGGAAACCTACACATTTCCAGGGAACACATTGATTGGAAAGAATCAATGTGAGACACACTATACCAAGAAAAGTCAGGACACTGAAAAGGCAGGCGTTAAAAAGAGAACTGCAGCAATTTAAAGATCTTTAACTTCAGATGTGTTGGGAGTAAGCTTTTTTCTTTCCTCTTTTTTTTTTTTTTTCACAGTAGCAACAACTTCAGTCTAAGTTGCAACAATTTTATAAATCAAGGACATCTTATATTAGTGCTTTAGCTTCCTAGCAGAGAAACCAGCAGGTGAAGTCTGTTCTCCAAGACGGTACATAAATCGATTTGAGATCTCACATTAAAAGATGCAGAGAGAGTCTCTCCCAGCAACTGATGAAAACCAGAAGGGTGAGCTGCAGCAAGGCAGTGGAAATCACAGCTGAGATGGAGGATTTCTCTCCAAATCCTCACTCCCTCTTCCCTTATCTCCAACCAAGAGGAGAAAATCCTTTTCTTTAGAACTACGTTGTGAGGACACTTACCTAACAATATAAAAATAAGAACATAAATTATGTTTTAGCTTATGCAGTCTAGGGCTGTCTAACACGGTTCCATTTTTGTCAAGGGTGGCCAGAGGCAGATGATCCAAGACAAGAATGCAAACCACAGCAAATATATAGACATAAAGTGTCCACAGTAATTCCTGGCTATCAGCCACTTTAGAGCCGGTAGTCCAACTTTACTGTAGAGTTCAGTATTCAGTGCAACTATCCCTACCTGGCTTTGCCTAATTACAATTTTAACTCACTCACACTTTTTCTGCTCCACAATATCATGTGGCAAATAAGTTACACAATTTAATTACACATTGCTTGACAAGCTACTCTAATTTTCATCACGTAGCAAGTTCATTCACCATGTGGCCTAATTCTTGTCCTAACAAAAACAGCTACTCTTGCTTTCTACTCGTAATTTCTTTTATGACTATGGATTTTATAGATCTCTATCATCTCTCCCAATATTGTTCCATTTCTCAGCACATAATATCTTCCAGTACAGAGTATCTTCCACACCTCTCATCCACTTTTTCAGTATCTATTAAACCCTTGCTGTGCTGGGATGATTACATTAATGCACACTGTTAATGATTTTGACACACCACTGATGATGAACATAAAGACTGAACAATGATTTAATTCTTTGTGAACAATTCCCAAGAGCTGTCTGACCACTGCCCTTTTCATGTATGTATATATGTAACAGGAGCAAATTTAGAGCTTATCACTGTGTAGACAGGTTTGCATTATATTCCCCTGTATGAGCATTATTTGGCAGAACTGAACTACACTTGCATGTGAAAGAACTGGACAATGGCTTTGGAAGAGTTTGCTGCAAGTACCCAATTAGTTCAGATTTTACCAATCCCCAAAGATCAACAAACTACTACATTGCCACAGTACTGTCACTCCTTAAGAATATTTTTTAATATACTGAACCCCTTAATCTTAGCAGAAACCTACTGCTAACATTGTTCCAACATGAAGCAATCATTTATCTGCCTCGTTTCTCATCTTTTAACCAACCATACTAACCCACAGTATAACCATTTGTCTTCAGCAAATAAGCTTTGATTGAGGTCCTTAGTCAAAAATTTCACCCACTTTTAAACCAATCTGCTACTGATTTCAGTAAGTGCTTTCCAATTCTAGCGTTGCAGCATTCAGTGAGTAATAACTGTGTAGGATTTGGTGAGTAAGAGATCTACTTTCATTTTATGTCCTGTCTGCGGATTATGTAAACCTCACCAAGTTCAGCCACTTCAGTTTTCTCTTCTGCAAACTGCAGTGTTCCAAACGTTTGTCCCCCACCTCTTTCAATCTCCTTATTTTACCATTCTTTTTTTCAACTTCTAATTACAGCCCTAAATTTGTTTCTCGTAGTTGTAACAATTCCAGCTAGTAACAGTTATTTTTCAAACACCTGGCATCTTCTTTAAAAAGAAGGAAAAAAATAGCATCTGAATTAGTTTCTTGGGGTTGCTTCCCTTAACAGAATGCAAAATGCTAGACCTTTTGCACTCCTCCAGATTGAAAATGACATGAAGAATTCAGGTTCTAACTACGCATTACTGGTGACCCAGCAGGAATGCAAACTGATCAGATCAGCCAGTAAGGGATACACCTGAACAAATAAAAAATGCAACAATGTGGCATTTTGGTTTGTACTGGTATTTTGAGATTTTATGGTACCAACCACACTTCACAAAGATTTTGCACGTCACAAAAGAAGTCTCAAGAATCTCAAAACAGATGCATCTCTCCTGTGAAACACAAGATGTGTGTTATGCTTGTGTCTAAGGAAAATTTTGTCTCCTGCCTGAGCTTGCCCAATATGCAGGAACCAATTTCAGCTGTGATTTCCAAAAATGTTTTATTGGAATAGCAAAAAAACATGAGGGAGAAGCAGATCATCTTGCAGAATTCTGGAATTGACTACTTTGCCAAATGCTTGCTGTGCTCTTAGAAAGTGGTGTTAGATTCATCCCTTTGAGAACTTCCTTGTGTTTCCAGGCACACACCTATTTTTGCTTTAGAGCTTGGATCATATCAGATGATTAGTCCTACAAGAGGACACATGTGAACAAACCAATCTTAAACCCAGAGTTAGCCGATATGCAGCACGTCACTCACTTGCTGAAATACCAAAAACTCAGTTTAAAAGTCTGTTCTACATCAACTTGATATTTTCCACTTACAAAGAATATACAACCACGATGACATTAATATAAAGGTTTTCTCAGGGACTGTTAAGCACTATTCTTTTGTTTCCAAACAACTAGTACAATTCCATTTCCTCCTCATCTCTTTTCATAACAATAATTTTTCATAGTCACAGCTTTGTTTACATAATCTTCAAAACATATTATGTTTTACAAGATGGTATTTTTTGCCATAGAGTCACTAATTTCTATGGCATCACACAGTGCAATGAAAAAAAACTCCACTAGTTGACAAAGAACTCGCAAATACATTTAGCTGTACTAAAAAAATCTTTATTTATCCAGTTTGCACCTCTTGCTTTCCTACAGAGATCAATCACCAGACCTGAGATCTGTGAACCACAGGCTAAATCTGCTGTAGGCCATAGCATATTTTTCATTTCTGACAATACGTTGGCATTTCTATGTAATAAATTCCCAAGCTCTGCAAAGATCTAGGAACACTGTAGAGGTCTTGGCTTGTCATACTCTCTTGTGAAATGCCACCCAGGAAATTTAAAAACAAACCAAAAAATACAGCACAAAAAATTCTGTTGCAAGCCAGTAAGAAGTCCTTTACAACTCATTGTTTACATAAGGGGATGTATTCAGCAGTTCTTCTGGACTTCACTTCTAGTAATAAAACTGGATTCACTAATTCATGCTCCATTAAGGCCCATATTTTAATAAGAACACTGAAAAACTGGTTCTGAAATTCATTAATGTAACTATAACAATACAAAAAGGTAATTCTGCCACTTGCCCTTCCTCACGTTTTGATAATTAAATAAAAAGTTAATACAGAACTTCTGTTCCAAGACAGAATATCTTTTTCACTGACACGTAATACAAACACCTTATCTCTCCCCTAGCTGGAGCCAATATCTCATTCCAAGGAACAGTGCAGTGCGTAACAAGAAGAACTAGCATCGAAAAATTCAGACTTCCAATGAGAGCTGCAGGGATCTGTCTTCAGAAAAACTACAATTCTGCACCCAAACTACAGGGGCCTTTACTAATTTTTGTAAAACACCACCATAAAAAAAGAAAAAAAAGTCTCCCATCTTTACCTACCACTGTTATGTTTACTAGGCAGGGCTACTTTACCTTTCAGAAGCTGACAAAAATGTAATTGATATACTGAAGGCAAACATTACAAATTCAGAGACAATTTTGTAACAGATTACTCTGACAACACCTGGTTGGAGGAGGGGAATAGATATATAATTACTGTTCAGTATTATCTACACTTTATTACTGTTCTACTTGAAAAATAACTTTATTTTTTATTCAGGCATAAAAGGTAAACACTAGCTGCAAAAACTGACATGAATGTCTACCTTAACTCTCTAACCTTGTAAGGTTTAAGAAGCTTACTGTAAAATCCAATCAGTACAGGCAGTATTTTACAAGCTAGCAGATTTTAAGCTAAGCAAGGACAACGGGTTTTTTTTTACTTGATGTGCCATGCAGTGCTTCTGCAGTTTAAGTGAGGACAGATTTTAACACATAAACTCAGTTTTGCTTTTGTACTAGAAAACTTATCATTCTGACATCAGTTGACAGCAACAGTAACCACCAATTTGGTACAAAAAATTATTTAATCACCACTACAATCCAACACATAAGACTACATTAAACACCACTGAAGGCTCACTCACAGATGTGCTAAATAACTCTAAGATCTAATAATATGAGAAAAATCATAAGTAAGAGCAACAGCAAGCAGTAAGAAACATGGATGTTCAGGTTACTACTCTTTTTTAAAGTGCATGAACACAGCTAAGCAAGATTTACAAATCATTATTTCTTTTTCCACTCCACGTTCCTCAGAAGTATATATATTCATTCCTCTCTCCTTTATACTACCCTTCCCAATGTAACTAGGTCAAGGCACAATTCCAGTGCACCTGATAATGAGCCCTTGCTTGCCCCTTCAACTTTCAGCCTCTGGCTCTCACCCTACAGAACGGCAAGAATAACGAGTGTTGACAGCCATTCAAGAGTCTATACCCCCAAGGAGGGCAGCAAACACTGCAGAGGGACAGATTGTTTCAGAGGCACCTCATATTTATACTGCCAAAAACCTGAAAGCCATTTACCAATGGCTTCAGCTGAAAAGGCAGCAAAACAACTCAAGAGATGAAAACTGTGAAAAAATTTTGAATAGGCAATAGACAGCAAGAAAAGCAAACTAAGAAAATAAAACTACTTTTACAGAAAACTTTTGCATTTTTGTAGAGGTCTAAGTACAGAAGAGGATACGGACAAGTTTCAAGTCACAGTCCAAAATTCCCGTTAAATAAGCTAATGTTATAAAAAGTAGCAGAAATAGTTATGATTATTTCATTTCAGCAATAGCCAGGAGCCACAGGATTGTGCACTCCAGAACCACTTTGAACAGTATTTCTGGATCTTGATACACTTATCCAACAAGCATACCAAAAGGACACCTAATTACTCTGTTTGGTTACTATTACCACAAAGTAGCAAAAGCTGGCCCAAAAAACACAGAATTACCAGGGGGTTAAAGGGGGTGATTATCCCCCTGTACTCAGCACTGGTGTGGCCTTACCTGGACTACAGTGAACACAATTGGAAAACTATGTGAAAGTCTTCAAATACAAAGGAGGGCAACAAAGCTGTTGGCATGTCCTGTGAGGAGCAGCTGAAGACCTTGGCTTGTCTCCATGGGAGAATAGGAGGCTGAGGGGCAAACTCATTGCCCTCTTTCTACAGGCTCCTGAGTGGGGGAAGTGGAGAGGGAGGTGCTGATCTTTTGTGCCTGGATCCAGTGATAGGATGAAGAGGGATGGTTCAAAGCTGTGTCAGGAAGGGTTCAAACTGGACATAAGAAAGCATTTCTTTACTGAGGTCAATGTCCCGCCAGTCAAATGTTTAAGAGGCATTTGGCCAGTGTCCTTAATAACACACCAAGATCTGGTCAAACCTGAAGTCATCAGCGACTTGACTAGATGATTGTCATAGGTCCCTTTGAAATAAATTATCCTGTTCTATTCTAAATCACAGGCTACCCACTTTAACCTTTTCCATCTTAGACGTACATGAAACCATAATCCAGGACAACCACTAATGTAAACAGTAAAACAGAAATATCCTCAACATGCCACTGGAAATAACTTTGCATATGTTGCTTTGTGCTTTAGCAAGTAGCACTAAACTTTAGGTTTGGTGAAAGACTTTCCAAGTAGTTATGGAAAAAAGTCAGCATTGACTAATAAGTGAATCACGTCAACAAAACAATCAAACAAACAAACGGAAAAGCCTCAAAACAAAACAAAGACTTCCTACAATGCAGCCTCACCTCTAGGCTAGCAAATAAGCTTGCAGCAGGTATTTGAAAAGCACGACTCGTTGAAACACGTTGTTCCAAAATGGATACTGTGTGCCCAACGACTGGGACTCCGTAGAAAACACAAGTACCCGAGTTCAAGCCTCATGTGCGGGTCATTTACCCTACCTTAACTCCACTTTTTCATCTTGCCTCCCTTACTGAAGGGGCGCACAGTGCCATTAACAGCCCCAGCACTACGGGAGGGCACCAGGCCTCCGGGCGAGGCCGGTCCCGGGGCAGGCGGGGAAGCCGCCGCCGATCCCGAGGGACCTCGGGGGCGGCCCCGGGATAGGGGCGCCGGCCCGCCCCGCAGAGCCAGCGGGACGGGCCGGGAGCTCCTCTCCAGGGCGAGCCAGCGCCAGGCCCCGAGCGCACCGGGAGCGGCACAGCCCCCTGCCCGCCACGGACGGGCTCCGAGCGGAGCTGGGGCGGGGACGCCCCCCCGCCCCGCACGCCTCCAACACGGGGCACTGCCCACCCCGCCCCGCCGCTCGGAGTTACCCCCGGAGGCGGAGGCGGCGGTGCGGCCGAGCTCGGCCCCACTTACCAGCCCGACTCGGAGAGCGCCGCCCGCGC
This sequence comes from Pyrgilauda ruficollis, assembly GCF_017590135.1. Lineage (NCBI taxonomy): Eukaryota > Metazoa > Chordata > Aves > Passeriformes > Passeridae > Pyrgilauda > Pyrgilauda ruficollis. The sequence goes on along the minus strand of NW_024519207.1, from coordinate 9,632,812 downwards.
CCGGTCGGCCATGGCGCCTCCCCCGCCGCTCGCCCGCAGCACTCGAGGCCGGCGGGCGCTGCGGAGACCCCCGGCACTCGCTCGGAGGGGAAGGAGGGACGCGGGGCCCGCTCGTTCCCCCGCCCCGCGGGCCTCTCCGGGCGCTCGGGCCGGCCAGGGGGAGGGAGGGAAGGGGGGAGGGAGGGAGCGGAGGGAAGGAAGGGGCGGAGGCGGCGCAGGCAGAGACGAACAAAGCCCGCGACCGGCGGCTGCCTGGAAGCTGCTGCCGCCATGGCGGGGAAGGGAAGGAGTGAGGGCAGCGCAGCCGGGGGGCGCCGGCCCCGCTCCTGCGGCTCGGCCCCTGCCGCCGTGTAGTGTCGGGGAAGGCTTTGTTTAAACGCGTTTCGTCTATGAATAGTATTACTGACAGCAGCGTTGTTCTGGAAAAGGCTCTCCTCCGTGCCCTCAAAACGCGTGTTGCGGGTGAGGAGGGATTTTTAGAAGGGTCTGGAGCGCACGTCACATGAGGAGGGGCTGGGCATGGGGCTGGGGATGTTTAGCCTGGAGAAGAGGAGGCTCAGGGGGACCTTCCTGCTCTTGACACCTTCCTGAAAGGAGCCCACTGCCAGGTGGGGGTCGGCCTCTTCTATCAAGTCACAAATGGTAGGACGAGTGCAGATGGTCAGAAAACGGCCTCAAGTTGTGCCACAGGAGGTTTAGATGGGATATCAGGAAAAACTTCTTCACAGAAAGAGTGAAGCATTAGAATAGGCTGCCCAGGGAAGTGGTGGAATCACTGTCCTGCCAGCGTTCAGAAAAGCTGTAATGTGGTCCTTAGGGGCATGGTTTAGTGGTAGGCTTGGCAGCACTCATTAATGATTGGGCTCGTTGTTAATAGTCTTTCCCAAAGTTAACAATTCTTTGTGAAAGACCATTCCTGTGTTTCTTTTATATTTGGCAGTTTGTTGTTTGGGGTTTTTTCTTTAATTATTTGCTCTAAAATGCTGGGCACCGATATGAACGTTTTGGGGATTTTTTTTATCTGCCTTTTTAAAGGGAATTATACTTTAACAGAACAGCACTATTTCATTATTGCTGTTACAAGTGCCCAGTGCCCTCGGGTGCCAGTGGTGGGTAAGGTGAGAGCACTGTCCCCCTGTTTAGTCTGTGTTCCCAGTATCCAGAGAAATGGCCAGAAGGTGAACATGAGCAGATCAGGAATTAAAAAAAAAAATGCTCATCAAGACCTTGGTGCTCAGGGTTTCTGCCTGCAGGTGAGGTCAGCTGCTCTGCAGAAAACACTGACCATTTGCATTAGTGCATCACATCCAGCTACTTCTGTAACCTGTCAATACCAAATGGTTTTTTTCACCACTGAGGTTTTGAAACTTGTCTACCTGCTTTGATTGTCTATTAAAGGTGGACTTTTCCTCCTGGGTTATTTTCATCCTTAAGATGTTTCAGTTTTTATGCAGCATCTTCGAGTCAAAGCTTACAATTTTGCTTTCGTTGGGGGGGTTTTTTGGTTGGCTTTTTTTTTGGTTTCATTGTTTGATCCACCTGAAAACATCTCTTTGCTATACTGAGTACAAATCACTCGGGATTTTTGCACATAACACTCTGTGCTGCTCATTCATTATATTTTCTTTTGTGTCTATAGGTTATATACTCTAGGACAAAGATTTTGTCATAAGAAGGTATGGTGTCCTATGTGGCTGCTGATTTTAAGAAGGCACGTATATCTTTAAGCTGATAATTATTAAAAGGTTGACACAGATGAAGGAAACAAAACCTATATTATTCAAGTTCAGCTGAGCAATGCATAATGCTATGCATATCCTTGAAGCTTTCCTGGTCACGAGTCTTAACATAAACCTAAAATAAAATCTAAAAAAAAAAAAAAAAGGCAGCTTGAAAATACAAGACTAACATATGATTTCTGCCAGCAAAATCTCAAAATAATAAATATAGCCATAAGAAAGTGTTAATCCTTGTGATGGTCATTAAACATCAACAAAAAATTAGCAGAGGAAGCATTATTAATTGGGAAAGTGGATTGTCCGAGGTTGTGCAGTCCTATGTCATGTCAAGGCTCCAGGTGAACATGATCTGCAAAAGGAATAATGTCAAGGAGAACTAACTAACCCAAGAGCCTTGAATCAGACCTACTGTATGTCTGTACCAAAGAAACTCTTGAATTAGTGACGAGGAATACCGTAAAGCAGAGGAGTCACACTGAAATATCAGTGGCCAAGTCAAACCTGTCTTGCAACAGTAGCAGCCATTGACATGGAAAATGGATAAGTGTGGTTTCAGTTCAGAACTTATTATGGAAAAGAAATGGGAATAAAAACACCTTGCATTTGGAGTCTGACCTGTCTGCACATTAGATTAGCAAGAAAAGGTTGTAAACATTGTAACTCAAAATGGGATGCCCATAGAACCAATTAGTAAGGGATGGAGTATGACCTAGGAGAAGATAATGAGAATTATAGACTTTATGCATTGCCTTGTGTTAGTTTAAGACATGGAAGGTTTTGCTTACTTAAATCTTCATTAAAATCACCAGGCAATTATGCCAGCAGTTTGTACTGGCATAGGGCTAGCTGTTGCACCTCATGGCACTAAATGCCATCTAGTATAAAGAAAATGTAGGTGCTGTCCTTCTTAAAGGTCTGCAGGCCTCTGCTCTAACAAATTCATTATATGCAAGCTGAGATGTGTGTGTGTGTGTATATGTATTCACATGTGCCTCCTTTGGTACAGGAGAAGTCCCCATTAGTGGGTGTTTGTCTGCTCACAGAGGGCACTGCCTGAGCTTTGTCGATTGTAGCTGCTGTTGGCTGTGCTGCACCGAGGTGAGCAATTAGTTCCACTGTAAAACAGAAGGTGATGCAGTGCCTGCCAGGCAGTCAGAAACCCACAGATAAGACTCTCTGTACCAGCTGTTTGTGATAAAACATTCTTAGAGCATATTCTCTATATCGATCACTTTTAAAATAAATGACATTGCTGAAGGTAATGAGCACCAGAGTAGCTCAGGCTGTACAGGGACTGACCTAAACCCCTGCACTCCTGTCAAGGGCTCTGTACCTTCAGAGCTTTCTCTGGAAAATGCTTGTTGCTCAGGATGAATCAGTGCATCACTGTCTACAAAATTCGCATGGACTTCTTCTCTCCAAACTGCCTAAAATGCAGTTCTGTTTGACTGCTGCCCATATGCCCTGGGACAACTTAATCTATGCCAGAAGAGGTTATTTCACAATGTTCTGTAATTTTAAATACCTGAAAGCATTGGTCTACTTGAGCATGTCTGGTGAGACAGCTCTAACAGAGAGAGCTAGCACACAGCACAATACAGCAAGAGCCAGTTTTTCAAGCAGCCCTGCAGGTTTCTTGATTCATTGGATTGATTCTTCCTTGCTCCCTTTATCTCCTGCCAGTTCCAGGCTCAGTCCTCTTGGTTAGCAGTAGGCTCACAAAACTGGGGAACTGAAACTTTTGACCGCACTTTCCAGAAACAGGCAAGAGCAGAAACCTGTAACACTCCTCATGAGCTGTGGCATCATTCAACCCAGCCTGATGTGCTGAAAGCAACAACATTGGGATGAAGACCCTGAAGACCAGGTCTAATAGAAGATCCTCACAGCAGCAGAAAGGTTTTAATTTTTGTCTTCCATAGAATATGCTTTCTTCATTACATTTTCTGAAGGGAACAGGCCTGCTTACTGAACACAAAAGCAGATGATCCTTATCCTGGATCTGAAGCTGAAAGTTACTGGGCACTGAATGTAAAGGCCTTTCCTTCTAGTCACTGTATTTCTAGGAGTGTGCTGGAGTTTCAAGGAAAGTGGTTACCTCTCCATGTCCTGTGATGGACTGGGTCCTGAACTGATTTGACTGCAGTCAGAAGGATTAGTTTTTCTACATGTATTGTTGCATGTCAGCTAAAATATTGTGTATGTTTTATCTGAAGGATAGTACTCAGCACTCAGTCTTTCTTACATGGCAGCTGGAGAAGAGATGGACTTTCCACAAACTAAAGAGAAGAAGGGAAAATTACAGAAGTCAAGATTTTCTTCATGGGGGAGAGGAAGGAGAGAGACTTGGAAGGGAGCAGGATGGAGGAAAAGACAAACAACAAGTACATATCCTTCACGGAAGTGGTAAAGGATTTTGTAGTCTTGGACATAATACCATCACCTATAGCCACAGACTGTAGTTAAGATGGTGTTGCAAGGAGAGACAATTTCCACTAAAGGCCAAGGCTAACATTTTTGTCAGGCTATTCTAATTGATTTTGCCACCTGACTTTTTCCATCTGGAACCCTTCAGTTTGACCACACTCCCCACATTCTCGTGCAAATCACCAAGTGTCAGGCATCTTAAAGTTATAGTTCACACACGTTATGTCAGTCAAAAAGACAGCATCACACTTGGTGAGGCACTGTAGCTGTCAGGATAGGGGCATTTATATATGACACAATGATGCTGTTGTTGGCTCTGTGCATGGCTGCCTATCAAAATCTCAGCAGTTCAGACCTCAAAGTGCAGATGAGCCACTGCAATGATCACTAGGGTATGATGATTCAGTAAGTACTGCAGAATGTAATTCCATATAATTGTGATGCTTTCAGGGCCCCTCATGGGCCAGCAGAAGGGCTGGTGTTTGTCAGCCATTCTGGCAGAGCTCATCCTATTGCCCCTCTGGACACTGACTTGGTAAATAGCCAGGGAGCAGAGGATCAAACAGCATATGGCTTTGCAGACTTTACTGGGCTGCAGTAAACATCCCGGCCCTGAACAGCTGTGCCTTGTCTCTAACAAGATTACTTTTAAGAGACTGATACCTTCTGGATTGGATGAAAATCTGGAAATAAGCTTGTTGTTGTCAGGGTTTTGAGTGCACCAAGAGGCTCTGCAGCCTCTTCTCCACTCCTTGGGGCTTGGTTGCCCATCCTCCATTGCAGATCTGATATGGTGCAGCTGTAGCCTTGGATCAGGGTGCTGGGGACAGAGCTGTGTGAGGAGGAGCTATGGAAAGCCTCATGGGGGCCTCCTGCTCTTTGCTTGGGAGCTGCATTGAAGCTCAGGCTTCCATCCTTGAGACTTGTCTTTGGTTTGCATGTGCTGTCCATGTGCCTTGCTGATCCTGAACCACTGGGTTGATTTGCTGACTTGACCTCTCACCTGCTTCACCACTACAGACATGTCTGGTAACCTTGAATACTGCCTCACCCTGCTCCCCAGTATGGCACCTGCTCAGGTACTGTGGGATTGTGCCCTCCTGGGTGGGATCATTGCCTTACCTGCCTTGCTATTGCCCTCAGCTCCTGGCTTCTTTCTATTGTGGGACAACCCATGCTTGCTGCTTCCTGAGAGCTCCTATTCCAGAGCCATGAACATGGTGTTACATGGAGAAGTTAGTGGCCCATTGGCTGTCGCCTGGTGTCTGAAATCAGTACATGTGATGCAACTGAACAAAGCTCATTGACAGTGGAGACACTGCTGAGGCCAGCTGCCAGCCATACAGTCCCTCAATGTACAGGACAGAACAGCACCCTCAAATAGGAAGAGAGCAGGCAGGGAATGTGTGGTCCTCTCTGCAGGCCTCTGCTTCCCTCATGCTTCCCCCAGGTTTCAAGTTGAAAGCTTGTCTCAGTGAAATTAAGGTCAGTGCTTACAAGCACTGCTGGGCAGAGCTGCTCATGAGGGGCTGGCTGCATGCTGAGAATTTGTGGCCTATACGTGAGTAGACAAGTTAGGGACAGCACTTTTAGTGTGGAGGCTAAAGGCCTTGTGGAGTAAGTGCCATGCAAGAGGACACCTCACACGGTGTCAGGGAGCTTTCAGCTGGGTGTTAAGAACCTGCAGGGTGGGACATTATAGTGTTGCCTGTCAAGCCACATGGACATCCCTGTTAAAACTAAGCCAAATTCTCTAGGGTAGGACAGCAACACCCCAAACACCACGGTAATGGAAGCTGTAGATCAGCCTGTCAGAGCCACATGGGCACAGACACCATTATCCTGCATAGTACACAAACAGGATATGTCCTTAACTATAAACACAGATTAGATTGGAGAGCACAGCTGTGCAGCAAAGCAGTGACTACAATGACCACCTATTACATGCACTACCTATTACCTATACACCATGTGTATGTGGCTGTGTAGGAATTCCATAAATTGGATTTGCTATTAAAAGTCATAAAGGTTTTCTTTTGTATATCCACAGTACTAGAAGGCATCATCTTTGTTGAACAGTTTGGGGCATAAATTACCCAGTAATCTGTGTCAGCACTTGACTTAATTGCAAGGTGAGAGAAAAAGACTGAATAAATAAGTGCTGTTTTCTCATGGAAATCTAAAAAGATTCTTTTTGGATTATAAAAGAGTCACTCTGTGGTTTTCCTCAAGTGTTGTCGTATGTTTATGCTTGAGGAAAATCGAGTTATTGGAAATCTATGCCAGGCTCCAGATAAGCAGTTGACTTTCTATCCATGATTTAATACCCACTAAACAGGCAAGAATGCTTCTTCATTATTTCCTGACAGTGAAAATATCCTGTGTTAGGCATCTTTCTTGTTCAGATGTGGCAGCTTCTGCCTACTACTGCTCTTCCCTTGTAGTCTGCAGGCCCAAAGCAGTACAGTTTGGACAGATAACTAAATTTCTTAAGAACTTCCAAGGAGCAGCAAAATCAATGCTTCTAACAATAAAGTGCAATAACTGGGCATGCTGTTTGCTGATCTTCACTTATGAGTGATTCAGTTCCTTCCTTTTCTAATTCTTATTTATTTATTTATGTATCTCTTCTGTATCTGTTGATTTTGTTTTTTCTGTCCTTTGTGCTCCTTCTTTCCTGCCTATTAGCAAAACACAACAAACCAAAAGAATGTGAATCATCTGATCTTCATGGTAGGTTTTTAATCTTCTTTCAAGAGAGAACTGGGCCCTATTTTCTGAGTAACTGCATTATTATGAAGAAAATTACAAAATTACAGAATCATCCTTAAATCAGCCTTACATATTTTAAGTTATTAAAAGCAACATCTTCTTTTTCCAACTATGTTTCAGCTAACTTTTTGATTAAATTTTGCTGTTCTCAAAGATGAAGGATGAAAAGAAACAGAAATGCTAGAGCCCTGAACAATTTCTCACTATTTGCAGGAATACACTTGAAACTTCCCTGGCTTGCATATTTATCCTAACTAGCTAAGACATTTCAAATGGAGTCAATACAGGAATGGGGCCATAAGAGCAAAGTGAAGAGCTTCAGGGACTAAAAAAGATTCATAGCCCCATATCCTCAAGTGGGCTCCTGCTTGCCACAGTTGTTTTAAAAGTTTTCATTCCTTTATTTCAGTACAAAATCATAACTTCACTTTTTTCACAGCCTACAAAAAATCATGATTTAGTACAAAAGTGAATATATGTGTTAATGAAGCAGCTGTCCTTTACAGAGTCCAACAGTTGCCAGTCTGAGGGACACAAATATACTCCAGAAAGCACAGTGCTGTTTGGCAGATTAGTGAACCACTGAAAACTGGCACTCACCATGAAAAATTAGCAAAAAGGGAAAAAATGGAGGAATGAGAGATTAGAAGAAAAAGTTGTGGAGGAGGACCATAAAAAATTGAGAGAATGAAGAAAAATTGGCAACAACTGGGCCACAGCACAGAGCAACAATTTGGGCTACCTGTGTCAACTGGGATTCAGACCAGTAAAATAAGATGCTGTGAATGAAAATAATTTATCACAAAAATAATACATCAAGTAATGCTACTAGTAAGCAAACCGAAGTAGACACAGCATAAAAATGTGTAGAGAGGTCACTAAGGACTCCCTTTTTCTTCTCCTGCAAATGAGGCTTTTGGCTTGGAGAGTGAATACAGATTTTATGAGTTTATCTTTTTCCCTCATCTGGACACAAAATCAGAAATAATCAGTACTCTGTTCCACCCTCTATAAAATTCACTGAGGCATTCCTTTAATTATGTTTACATATGCTTATGCTTGTGGGGCTGCTGTGTGAACCAGGCACCTGGCTAAAAAAGGGAAATTGGAGAGAAGGGATGCTGAAGTTTTTACTTTGAAGTGGATTCCTTTTCTGGTCTGATTCACATTACAGTCCTGCACCTTGTTTACATGGGGGTAGAAATGAATTAAGCCAGCATTGATGCTGGAGACAGTATATCATCAGATCACTAACATTCTGGAAAAAAAAAAAAAAAAACAAAACAAACCCATTACTTGTGGAGCAGTGTAGCTGCAAATTAAAGGTGTTAGGAAAACACACAACTGAGGGGCATATGAAAGGCAAATGTGAGAGGGACAGGAAACGTGTGTGGGAAACGCATTTGGAAAACAACTGAGGGATAGGAAGAAGAGATGTAATACATGGTAGCAACACTTTGACCGACTCTCTGACCATCTTTATAGAACCTAATTAAGACATTCAAATTTGGGGTTTGACTATTTCTTGAATGTTTGAATTTGTTGGGTTTCTCTTATTTTCAGATTTTCTGCGATTACAGCTGTAAGTTGCCAGTTTACCTTAGCAGAGAACAAGGATAGGCTAGCACTTCCTGCTAAAACTGAAACTGTTGTTTCCCATCAAAGCACAAAAAGCAAAGCAGCAGAGGAGAATCAACCAGCAGTTATTTACCAGCAGTTTGTTATCTATTTCAGTGCTCACAACCATGTTCTCTTAGCCTGATAAACACGACTGCCTGCTGTTAACAAATATTGCCTGAAGCAAAATACTAAACAATCTAAAAGAACCTTTTATTCCTATTTTACATATTTATTTCCAAACAGTTCCTAACAGCTCCAGTTAGCGCATTAAGGTGCCCAGTCCTTACTGGCTGCACAAATCAGTTCTTCACGCTGACGCCAGCAGTATTGCCATGGTTACGTGATTAGAGTGGCTTAACCTGGCAGGTGGCTTAGCAAGATGCCAAGTGCCAAAGCAATCCTAGCACACAATCTATACTTTTCCATCAAACAAATTAGTATATCACATGCACTGGTGTCCATATCGTAGTAGGGTGGGTTGTTTCTTGTTTGCCATTTGTTGGGGTTTTTTTTCTGAATAACAATGCTGTTCTCAAAATTTTACCATTTTTCAGCTATAACATTGCAAACAAACAATTTTCTAAAATAAACACCCTTTTTCCTCTACTCACAGTTTTATAGATCCAACAATTGCAGTAAAGATAACAACCAAGGAATTAAAAAATATTCATAAATCACAAAAATTCAATGTAAAGTTTATATTTATAACTACATTTAGGGTTGGACTAAAAATCTGGAAAGATCCCATGCCAGCTGAAGGCTGGCCAGCTATTACTTGTTTGAGTGCATTTTTTGGGAAATGCAAAGGTGTGATTTTTTTTTTTTTTTTAGACTGATGATTGCAAAGCTGAGATTCAGCAGCTTTGGAGATAGATTCAGCTGTAAACAGTTGTGGTTGAGACTACCAGAACTGCTCCACCGAGGTATGAGAATATTTGCCTACCAAGTATCCAGACCAAGTAATTCACATACAGATAGCAAAATGACTTAAAGCATGTGCCTTCTTGAGGGGAGAAAGCATCAGAGAAATAAAGAAAGTCAAAACATAATGAACAGATCAAACTTTGGCAAGCAAGGTACTGCTAGCATTTTCTTAGGTGGAAGCTACTAGACTTTGCAAATCTCAAACTAATGCAAAGCCGTAATACCTCAGTTGGTATTATTTTAGCTTTAATTATAAAGATATTGTAATTGCTATGTGTATTACATGCAAAAACTTTCTTTTGTTTCCTTCTGTTGAGTGGGGTACAATGCTGAAAGAACAGAGAGGGAGTTTTCATTCTTAACACTTTCACACTGCTTGCCAAGATCGGTTTTCTGATATGAATATAGGACAGTGTAGTAGCTTATATAATCCTTAAGGTATAAAAACACCTTGGAGTGTGTAGAAGTTTTATAGCTGTTTCATAGATTCATTCATACTATTGCCCAGTATATTTTCTGTCCAAAGGAACTCCAGAAAAAGTGATGTGTTGTTTTTCACAGCTTGTTTGCCATCTCCCCTTTCTCATGCTGATTTCACTGCTGTGTTGATGAAGCTTCAGTCCTCTGGTCTTTATACTGTAGCATTCAAGTTTAGAGATTCTGAAGCCTTCCTTAGAAGTGACTCAAGTAATTTTTTGCATTTGGAGGAGAAAGCTGAAAAGCCTTCAATATTTAAATAGAAACATAAGTTTCAAGTGTAGTATAAAGGCTTCAGATCTCTTAACTTTATTCATCAATTAACATATCTGCAACAGCTGGGGTTTGATCCATATTTTCAGAGAACAGTAATGTTGCTGATACAGCATTTCCAGTTCAGTCACAGGAATACTGAAGTGGTTTTCAGAAGATCATTTAAAAAGCACTCAGTTGACAGGATGTTTCTTCAGGGAACCATTGATCGCATTTTCAAATTGCAACAGAACCAGAGATTGTCTTCATTTTAATTTCAATATCAGGAATGCCTTAAGTGACGATCACAGCTAACCCATTTTAATGACAACCCTGAACATTTAGAAACTCTTATCTATTCAATGTACTTCTGTGCAGAGAAACAAGAACAGATGGATACTTCCTTAACACCTGCTGCTGTGGGAGTCTTCTGAAACACTTGCAAGTAAGAAATTATTACTGCTATAAAGTGTCTCTCAGTTTTATTTGTTTGGAGGGTTTCTACAGAACATGCATGCAATTTATTTTATGTTTCTCAACTTAGTTGTTGCTTTTGGAAAGCTGAGGAAGGATCACTTACTGAAGGAAAGCTTATTTCCGTGCTTTTTTTTTTTTTTTTTAAAAAAAAAAGGCGGGGGGTGGGTTAGGATAATAGATTGGAGACTTACTGCTATCTGTTGTGTAAGGAGGTAGAAGAATGCACATGGTACAGTACTCCAGCAGTGAAGGAACAGCTCCAGGAACAAAGAGCCCAGTCCTGCAAAGCAGGAGGAGAGAGGGCTTTCTAGAGAATACCATGTCAAAATGAAACCTAATGCTTTTCTGACTAGGAACTGAAAGATGAAGTGCAGAAGTTTTAGCTCATAATTGCCCTTTGAGCTTTCTATGGGTGATTTAAATGTTTCTCTGCTTCCACAAGTCTCCAATAATAGAGAGACAAATTATTTCCTAGATTTGGAACACTGTTCTCTTTTGAAGCTATATGTATCAGTTTTGTTTGTTTTGTAGATTTTCATATGCAGTAGATTAGAGAAATAACATGTAATTTCAAAGGATCTGAAAGTGAAATGTTATTAAGGATTCTAATCCACCAAGATTATTTAATGGGTTTCATTTTCATTATGCTTAGTGGTCAGAAACTGCCCTAAAATAAATCTAGTTAATTGCAATAGGAGATAAAACCCAAGTTGTTATACCAAAAGAATACATCCATCTTTTGGAACAGATGTTGCAATAATGAATGCAGGTGATAAGAAATTTGTAAAATGGAGAGGATGACAGTACTGAACACAGAAGGAAAGGGTTTCTTCCAGTTTAGGAAGACATTGGGGATTGACCTTGGAGCACATAATTGATTCCATTTTATAGGTCCACAGACTTAAAACTTGAAATAACTATGCAGACAGTTTACTCTGAGCTATTGCGTAATAGAGGTCACAATACTTCACCTGGTAATTCTTAACCCATAATTTCTGACTGGACTGGAGAATGTCTCTTAGAAAGACACTCAGTCATAATTTAAAGTCTTCACATTGCTAAATTCCTTAATTCTCAAGGTAAATTGCTTTGATTGTAAATCATGCTAAAATGATGTACATTATATTAGCTTGAATTTTTCTTCCAGCTACAAAACTTTTTTTTGTTGTCTTACTGATTCCACAGTTCTCTGATCTGTCTCATCCCACTGTACAAACAAATCAAATAACCCCTGACTTTCCTGTTGCCTAAACTGATTAAATGAAAACTCATTAACTTCTTCTGGCTTTAAGGTATGGATTTCCAAACCTTACCAAATTGAAAAAGATTCTGAAAAAACTGAAAGTATTTGGTGTATATTTTTAAAGACTAGACAGAAGAAAATAATGTTATTCCTTACTCCTCTCTGAAGTAATGCCATATATAAGCATAGAAATGCACCTTTGTTAATTTATCTAAGGATCACAGCAATTAATTCAGACACTTTAGATATTAGGTTATCCTGCCAATTTACATGCATCTAAGATAAATCTTGTAATTTGTTTTGGCTCCTTTGTCTGCTGAACACAAAGATAAATTTGCTATATATCTAGGACTTGAATTCCAAGGAATGAACTCTATACGGTGTTCAATGCACAAATTTAGATAAACCATTTATCTACTCTCAGTGATTAAAACCTGAAGTACATGACTTATGAGGACAAGCTTAGAAGAACTGAGTTTGTTTAGCCTGGAACAGGCTTGGGAAGTCACTGTCTACAAAGCCCATTGGGGGATGTAGGGAAGATGAAGCTGAACTGTCCTTGAAGGTGCAGAGTGAAAGCATGAGGAAGAGGAATTTCTGGTGAAATATTAAGAGGAGAAAACAATTACTCCTACTGAGGGTAAGCAGCCACAGGTATCTCCACCATTAGGAACCACCATCCTTAGAAATACTCAAAGCTCAACTGAGTGTTCCGATCAACCTGCCAGACCTACTCTGAAGGGTGAATCAGAGCAGATCTGTTCCAGAGAAAGGTTCTTTCCAGTTTACATGACTCTAACTCTATGACTAATTAATTAGGTCTGCTGGCCTAACTCAGTGGTGTAACTGAAGCTATGCTGTAATTTAGGCTGGAAGTGCAGACCTTTCTTTGCACAAGACCTTGTATGGTATTTGACAGGAACAGAGATTTTTGTCAGGGTGCTTGTTCATACAAACAAAATGCTATTCAACAGACAACAGCTGAATGTCCACCTCATCCACCCATCCACTGTGCTTGTCTTGGCCATCCGTGTCTCCCCTGCATGAACTAAACTACTTCACTTAACACCACAGCCTGATATGATAAACTAGCATGAATTACAGTCCTGCAAAACAACTTTAAGTTCTTCATGCTAGACCATGCCATAATTTCCAGCAATGTAGTAGTAGCCCCTGCATAAAACACTGACTTTCCCCAAAGCAGGTGTAGAGCAGATCATTGAGAAGAAGCAGAACCATGCGCAAAACCAATTTCGAATCAGCAGCCCTCTTTTTTGTTTTTTCATTGCAACTAAAAATTGGTCCAAAGACTAATGTTCTTGATGAAGCTACATGCTGTGCCAAAGCTAAATGTTATTGAGCTTGCTTATCAGACATGATAAGCAATGCAAGGTATATAATATAGTTAACAACTTAATTTGTACCTGTTGTGTTCAAAAGAATCATCCTATTATCTTTACTTAACATTCTTTTACACCCAGTTAAACTAATCCAGTGAAATACACATACATAAGAATAAGGCCTTTGATATGATCAGTAAATTAAATTAACTTAACTCCAGGAAGAAGAAGAAGAAGATAAGAAAATGCCTGTCCTTATGAGAAAGGTCACAAAGAAAGAATAAGAAGAATGCAAACCAAAATTTAAAGAAATAATGGCCAGAGGGATAAGTGGCCTGCGTTTTTTGTAGGTTTCTGTTTGAAAGAAATCTTTTTCCTTGACACTTTACTGTATTCCAGATTAAGGACACTTTCTGATTATATGTTCTGCTTTGATATGCCTTACATGGAAAGATGACTGGGGGTAAAATTAAAGGCAACAGAGAAGTTATAGTCACATCCTAACAGAAGTTGTAACGGTACAGAAATTATGTGGCAAAGTGCAGCTGCTACTCCTTGGATGGAATATGATCAGTATGCTCAAAACCTATTCCACCAAGATTCCCTACACACCAAATTTGCAACCATAAGCACCTGCTGAGGGGGATGGAATGGAGGGTGGAGCATAGTGGAAACCCTTACAGGGAAGGGAACTCGATGGCATTTTGCAGCTGATAAACCCCAAAGCAGCTGTCAGTCAGGGGAGAGAGGAGAAGGTGTCTTGCTGCCAAGCCAGCAGCTCTGGAGAATTCATTCTCCTCAGATAAACTTGGTTCATTACAGCATAATTAAATACAACACACAGCTCCATCCCAAAGCTACCTGCCCACAAGGTATGACCACCTCTCACAGAACAAGTATCTAAATTTTATTTACTATACCTTGAAGAGTGAAGCAAGGGATTTTTTACCAATCACTAACAAACATCTGTATGACTAGAGTTATTCAAACTCCACCAAAACACAAAGAAGTACTATAAAAATACATTGAGAGTGGGGAAAAGTTAGTGTAGACTCCACAGTAACTGTTGGCATCAGTTGATGGGCTGAACCTGTCCTCTTACTCATAGGGACAGGTAAGAACCACATTCTGTGTGACCTGAACACTTTTACTGGGGATTAGAGTTTGTCTCTGCATTGCTTTGAATATATCTCTGCAGTCAAATGCCATCACAGGCAATCCTCAAACCTTAACCTGTCACAGTTTTATATTAATGAAGTGTATTATTCTGTAAACTGTTGGTGTGAATCCTTCATGGGTGCTGGCAATCACTGGCAGAGGGGAAACACTGGAACAGAGGGGAGGACTCACTGAGGAGTCTCCATTATGGTGTCTGTGTGTCCCTGAATAAGTCAGTCAAACCAGCCTCAGATCCAGCAGGATTGCTCAGTGAAGGGTCCCCATAACAGGATGCTGACAGACTGGTTGGGCACAAGGGTCTTGAATTTCTTAGGGCACTGACAGACAAACATTAAGGGTTAAGGAAATCTCCCCTCTTCACGTGACTCCTAAAATGCTGCACTTTTATTGCAGAAACCAAACATACTCTATTGCAGGAAAAAGAGAGAAACGTGTTAATGGTTTAAACAACAACTACACTGGCCAGTAGATTGTGAATATACACATTTTCTTTGCTGTTTTCCTCTCCAGTTTGAGGGTCACATCAAAGCCGTGTCCCTGTATTGACAGGAGAAGTCAATACTTCAAACAGTGGGGAAAACAGAATATCAAACTGTGAATACATGTGCAGTATGTGTTGCTCAGCTAAGGCTGTGGATATGGAAGAAATGTCTTGCACAGAGATGCCACCCTGGGAAAAAATTGTTTTCTGAAATATACTTCTTGCCTTAAAGAATATGTCTCCATTTAGTTACTCCAAGATCAATTATAATTGAGGAGATGGATGTGTAAAACTAATCTCTGAACTTTTTACTGCTCTTCCCAAAGGCAGCTGTTTTACCTCAGCTGTCAAAAGGTCCAGTCTATAGGATCATCTGGTCACTCAGCCAGAAGTTTTAAGTGGTGCGAATATGTCCTGGAAAGGGCAGCTATGTCAGAGTTGGGCAACTTGACTGGAAAAACAAATGTTTTCTGCGGCAGATGAAATATTCACTAGTCTTAATGACTAGTAGTGGCTGCAGTGAGGTTTCTCCAGTTAATTTCTTTGAAATATCTTGGCTTCAAAAATAAAACGAAGAAAAAATCTTTCTTCCACTTTTTGAGAGGATGCATCAGCCACCTGCTGGAATGCAGCCTGAGCAAAGGAAGACATAAACTTTCTTAAACTCTGTCTTTTCAAGTGTCTTTGTAGACTGTGTGAGATGTTTCACATTATAAGTTAGTTTTTCTTTAACTGTATATAACAGTTTGGTTTTCATTCTTGGCAGATGATAAAGTGATCACACCCAAATAGCATTACCAGGAATCTTCTTTTGCTACAACAGCTCACCCACATATTCTAACAGTCTTACTCAGTGACTCACTCGCTCTGTTGTTACACAATTTCTTCTGGGAGCAGGGAACAGCAGTAGTTTTATCTTTGGCTATTCCTCTCAGAGCCCTTTGCAATTCTATTCTTACTCATCTGGTTCATCTCCATTTTCTTAATTGAAAACTGAGATGTTTTTCCCATACAATGCATAATAGTGTGTGGACTTGCCTTTCAAATCTATTGATATGATAAAAAATATATTTGCGAGTAGTTTTATCAAAGACTCTGCAGCCATAACAAGACTTGTAACTGCATTACAACTGAAGGTGAGAAATGTGTGTGTGTGTGTGTGTGTGTGTGTGTGTGTGCGCATATACTTGTCCCTATCTTCTCACACCATAACTTAATGTAAAACTTTGAGTGTTATTTATGCACCTACTTAAAGCTCTGGAGTAATTACTGTAGAGTAAATTAAAAAAAAAAAAAAAGAAAAAAAGAGCAATGCAAAAATTATAAATCTTGCTTTATGTTTGGGGGCTGTACTAAACATAATTTGCCACAAAGCTGCATCTTGTGTTTGCAGAGTGTTTATCAGCTTTCACTATTTATAACAGATGGAACTGGAGCATTCTGAATGTTTCTATTAAACAGAAAATGGCACTGCAACATAAATACAATATTGTGGAAGTTTGGTCTTGCAAATTAAATTCTACAACCTGGCAGATGATAGCTTACAATATCATCTCATCCTCTCTTTTGTAGAATATAACTACAGAAGATATCCCTTGCCATGTGCCCAGTGGGGGCAACGTTATGCCTGCATACTCTGAAAGAGGAAAGGAAGGATAACACTGATATTGCACAAGGGCCATTGCATGGATTTCATGAGGCACTATCATGTATTAAAAGAAATGAATGGACAAGCAACAAATACAATCTCTCCTTGTAGCTAAAGAAATCTCAGTCTGATTCTGATCCTTAGGCACTTATGTCCCACCATATTACTGGTAAAAATACTTCTCCAAACTGAACTTTTTCTAAGTCGATAGACAAAATAGCAGCATAGTCACAACCATCCCACACTGAACAAATGGCCATTGCTGATCTTGCAGAAAAATCCTCTCCCACAACATGTGAACAACATGTGCTTCCAGAGCTCTGGCATTGGCCATCTTTAGAGACTGTGAATAACTGTTTACTCATGGGCATTTATGTAAGTCCTTTGGCTGGTAAGCATCTCCTTTTCCAATTTTTAACATATTTTCTTTTCTCAGAGGCAGAAGTGTCTTTCCTCCTGGGTTTCCATAATACCCTTCCTTGTTACAGGTCTACCCAAGACTAGAGTTAGACAGTCATTCATTGCCCATAATTTCTGTCTTCATTTATTTAAAACAAATGAACAAACTTCATGTATGCAAATAAAACCATAGCACCATAAGTAATGCCAACTATACCAGTGAGTCAATGTGTTAAAATTCTCCCACCTCCATTAAATTATATCCCTCTTGAAAACTAGACCCACGGAGATGGCCACAAAATGGCACCACCATCTGTAGCTTTGCTCACATAAAAAGTTATATGAGAGTTTTTATCTTCAAACCCTTGCAGAACTATTAGC
This sequence comes from Pyrgilauda ruficollis, assembly GCF_017590135.1. Lineage (NCBI taxonomy): Eukaryota > Metazoa > Chordata > Aves > Passeriformes > Passeridae > Pyrgilauda > Pyrgilauda ruficollis. Next base: position 9,615,453 of record NW_024519207.1, on the reverse strand, counting down.
CTCAGATCTTATTCCCTTTAGAGTCTGCAGCCCCTGAAGAGTCTGTGGAGAAGCAGTTTACCCTGAAGGACTGCAGTCCATGGAAGGGCAGATGCTGGAGCAGAGAAAATCTAAGTGGAGGAAGGTGTGAGAAAGAGGAGCTCTTATGGCCTGGGTGCAATCCCCATTCTTTCTGCACCGGGCTAGGGGCAGAAGCAAGATTGGAATGAAATAATGATGTGGAGACTGAGAAAAGGGGGTATGAGGGTGGTGGGAAAGTGCTTTAGTTTTTGTTTAATTTTCTTATCATTCTACTCTATTTTAATTGTTAATATTAACTAATTTTCTCTCAATCATGTCTGTTTTGCCCACAACAGCCATTGGTGAGCAATCTCCTTGTCCTCATCTTAACCCATGGGTTGTTTTCTTCTTATTTTTTAATCCTGTCCCACTGAGGAGGAGCAGGGAGAAAGCAGCAGGGTAGGAGATTGTTAGCCATGGCTAATCTACCATACTAGTGTATCATCTTTGTAGCGTCTCTAATTTGATCTGTATCAAATGAGAGTATTCAAAAAGTCACAATTCTAGAAAAATATGGCCATGTAACTTCATGTTCTCAAGTTAGGTACATGAAAGATTTCTCCTGCCACTTTGTGGGTAAAACTGGACATTCCAGAAAAAGACATGTATATACGCCTTATAATTTTTTAATTTCTCAAAAGTTATTCTTAGTCGTTTTCCTCATTTCTCATTTTTAATTACAGAGAGGGTTGGAAATTAATTCAAATTACCCCAAATAACATCTGAAAACTAATTCCAGTTCTTCCTACATGTTTACAGTTTCCTACATGTAAGATGTATGCACAAAGTAGCATTTGTCAAGATATGAATACATAACCCTAATGACATTAATGTCTTATCCAGGAGTACCTGCTGGAGCATCATACTTGCCAAGCAGCGCCAAGGCAGCCTTCTGTACCTTCCTCTTTCTTTCTAAAGCTCAGACTCTCTGCCATTATCTCCTCCAATCAAGCATGAATACATACATGGCTTCAACTGGCATTCTGACAATTCAAGACATCAGTGACAAATATAAACAGGGCTCTTAAATTTGGAAATCAGTATGTAAGAGGTGGTATGGTTGAACTTTGGAACCAATATAAGCTGTATCTGTATAATTCAAACAATACTGCAAATGGAATTAGACATTTCAACATCAATATTACGTACCTTTAAAAATTCCAAAATATATTTACAGTATCTGGAAGTGTTTCTAATGGATCTTATTCACATGCAGTGTTCAGTCAAGTGGATTGCCCCCATAGAGCTTATGAACACATCTGATCCATAAAACTCATCTTCCTCACTGACTTGTGTTTTGCCTTGTGACACCTAATTATTTGAGCTAGCAGATCTAAAATGTACTTATAGATTTGTAATTTTATTCTGAGTGAAGAATCAACTCAATCTAACTTCTATCCAATTTCAGAATGGCATTAAAAATACTTGGAAACTGAAAATCTGCTAAGATGTTTTTCATCAAAACAGATGGGAATTATACTTCTGAAATTGCCTGTGGCCATTTATAAGATTTCTTTTTAAAAAACAGTTCCTCTATATTTATGACAGTGGCTCATCTATTGCTACAAACCGAAGCAAAAAATTTCAACATAATGCTAAAAATGAAGTTAAAGTTTGTAGACGAGCTTCTTCAAAAAGGTTCTGAATTTGTAGTTAGAGTACTCTCATTTCTTTTTATTTCATGTTTAATAACTCATTTTTGCCTGTGAGAGTCTTTTCTTTCTGAAACTTGGCACGACATAACTTGTTATTAATCAGCATTGTACACACTCAAGTCTTGATCTTATTGGTTGCCCCAAGTGCCATAAAAACATAAAGGAAGGCAAATATCTCAACCGAAAAGCTTAAATTTAATGTTTTGTCACAATTCAGCTGTTATGCATGAAGCTGAATGGCTTATAATTCTTAGGTCTTGAGCTGATACAGGACCAGATATTTTAGAAAGCTTATGTGGCTAGCAAGGCCAGCTATTTCACTGAAGCCCAACAAGGATGCAGTACAATTTCTGACTGTTTTACTAATGGCAGAGAGCAATGGAACCCTGGAATAGGATAATCCAGAGTTCCATTCCAGCTGACTGACCAGGTCAGGACTGACCAAAAGTTAAAGCATGCTATTAAGGGCATTGTACAAATGCCTCTTAAACACTGACAGGCTTAGAGCATGGACCACTTCTCTAGGAAGCCTGTTCCAGTGTTTGACCTCCCTCTTATGAGGAAAGGCTTCCTAATCCAGTCTGAACCTCCTGTGGTGCAGGTTGAAACTATTCCTTTCTGTCCTATCAGTGGGTCAGAGGGAGAAGCGGTCAGAACATCCCTCTCCACTTCCCCTCTGCAGGAAGCTGCTCCAGAGAGCAATGAGGTCACCTTTCAGCCTCCTTCACTCCAAACTAGGCAAAACCAAAGTCCTCAGCTGCTCCTCATAGGACTTGTATTCTAAGTTCAGATTAAGTGTTAATAGATGACCAGAGTTGAAATTACTGTGTGTGCATGTGTAGAAGGAAAACACAGGAAACAGCAAGAGAATTAAGTCAGAGAGCAATCCAAACAAGAGAATTCAGAGTAAAATGTTATCAGATGAAAGATGTGTCTCCTGTTTCTTATTTTCCACCATATTCAGGAAAATAGGATTCCATGTACATTTTTCAAAAATAAACAAGATTACAACAAAGACATTTCTGATTGCAAAATCAATTTCAGGGGAAAATAAAACAATCTGAAAGGTCTCAAACTGCTTAACTTCTCAAGCTATATCTCTGTGGAATTGTGTCTTGCTCTTCTTCTTATTATAGAGCTGTAAGAGAAAAGAAGAGTGTTATTTCCAAAATGTTATATTTTATGAGTTACAAACTGAAGGAAAAACAAAAATATATTTGTGAGGCAATGAAGGATTATTGCACATTCATTTAAAGCTAAAACATACAGTTTGTAATTTAAAAGTAAATCATTCTATATTTAAATGTTATGTTTTTCTTAAGAAGTGACATCCCCAAGCAAAACAGCAATGCTGATTTGTCATAAGAAAGCCATTTTGCCATACAGAAATAGAATATTTTTCAGTTAGAGTTATTTTGATCATTCTGTGATACAGTTATTTCTTCTTACATTATTATTTTTAACTGTTAAAAATAATCCTGTCAGTGGTAAAGAAATAAAACAACTTTTCAAAGTTTACATGTCTGTTCTTATGAAGACAACATATTCAAAAAGAAAAAAACACAAACTGCCCAATCTTCTTCTGCTAAAACAGGAAGTGTTCTGAGCATTCTGCTGGAACATGGGGAGGAGGCTTTGGTCCTTGCTCTGAAGGTTGCTAGTATTTTTAAACAAGTGTAGTTTAGTGTAAGCATTCCTGTTCTGGAAGCCTTGTCTGAAAATCAGTGCTCTCTTCCCTCTTAGGTTATTCCTTTATCCACAATCCTTTATTTAGGCTTTGCTTCTCTGCTTTTCCACATGATCTTTTTATGCTGAGTTGCGCAATGGTGCATAGGTCGTGACGTTCTCATGTCTGAAAATCAGGGTCTGAAAATATTGAGGGGGTTTGGGTTGAGTCAAAGGAATGCTTGCCTGTGTGTGGATTGCAGTGGAAGATGAAATGACAGGCAGGAATGCACCACCACCAAATTAGAGTGAGTAAGGGATAAGATCAAGTGGGAATAGATGGCTGTGGACAACACAGCTGACTTTTAGCCTCATTTAAAAAGGGTTTAGTTAGACTGCATTCTTTCTGACCATGTCAGCATACTGCAAATGTTCTTATTGATGTAGATAGTCACTGCCCTCTTCCCACAGATAAAATATTTCTGCTATTTATTGTACAGTAACAGCAGCCAAAAAGCAAGAGTGCCTCCAAAAGCCAGGTGATGAAGTGTGTGGCTTAGAGGCATTTCCAAGGCAGATTAACACTTCTGGAGTAAAACTGGCCCCATTTTGACAAAGATTTTTCCTATGGAGGGCGTCGATGCAGCAACAGTTGCAGTAAGGAAAATAACACTGAGAAATCATCATTCAAGTGTCAACAAGACAAATATCCCCTGTTGTGGCAGCCAGAGACCACAGAGCTCTAGATATGCTGTAGCAATTCTTCAGGGCTTCTGACAGTGGTAGGAAATAGGTCTCACCTTTCCCTCAGGAAAAAAATTACCGCTGGTAAGGCAACAGATCACAAGCATGCTGAGAGTGAGAAAATCTGTCTCTATATCTGCTCTTTCAGCTTTGCTCATCAGAGGTTTCATTTTGCATCAATGGTGAAATGTAGGAATGGCATTTAGATGTTCTGAGGTCTATTTGGAGCCCCTCACCCTCTCCAGCAGAGACATCTTGCACTCCTCACATCACTCTGCTCTACTTTTCAAACACCGCAAAGATGTGAAGGAAAGAGCCTGACAGTGGACCTGTGTTTCTCAGTCAGTGGAACAGATCCCAGCACTGCTTAGGAATGACAACACTGAGGCTCGAATTACTGTGCACTTTTGAAGAATCTTCCAATCAAAATTAACTGTATTCAACAAGCAAAAATTTGGTTTCTTTCCTATTGTACAGTAAATCAGTACAAGCTTTTACTCTGGTTTAGTCTGGTTTCAAATGCATGATAGTAATGAAAATAAAACTCAGAGATATTCTTTGTGAAGACTGACAAATTTCAAAGAATGCAAAGTACAAACATTCCAAATACACAATTACATAAAGTATTTCATTTTGCAATAAAACTCATTAAAACATTAAATTTTTAATGCTCCTTTACCATAGAATATGCAAATCAACTTTACAAGTCTACATCTTCCAAGAATAGATGGCACTACAAATTCCTACATTCACGACAACATTAAATAATGTTATAGCATTTTAACATTTGCAAAACTAATCATAACTGCCTAAGTAATATATGATTATCAACTTAGCTCTAAAACACTTACATAGATATTTTTTCTCACAGCAAAATGGAAAGTTACGATAGAAGGAGAAACATCTCAAGAATATTTTACGTCTTACACTGATTTATCTGAACTGAGAACTAGGAAAATATTCCACTATCAATTACAATGGTGTAAATCACAATGCTCAGTGTCAAAGAATAAGAGGTTTCTGTTTATTAGCAGCCATAAGCCAAGGCCTGTTGTGTACTTATAGGAGCGATAGGCTGAATTTTATATTTCATTTAAAAATCAATGAAGTAATTTTAGGCACAGGTCTTCCTTAGAAAAGTACAAAAGTCACTCTTAAATGGACAAAGCTTGTTGATGTTTATTTGTGCAACAGGAACACACCTGGTACTTCAGGACAGGAACCACGTGAGTTTTCCTTCACAGAATTGAGCCTCAGGAGCTGCTGGTCACAAGGAGTACTGCAAAGACAGCACGGTATCTGAGAATGCTGCTGAAGCAAATCTGGACTGTGGCATGCACACCTTAACACAGCCCCAGGTTAGGCAATCGGACTGTTATTGAGCAACCACAGAAGGCTATTAACCTTTGTATAAGGTGATATATACACTACATCTCCTGTGCTCTTCAGCAAGGTGAAGGTAGGATTGAAATCAGCTGGTTAGCAGCTGGTGGGAGAAGAACAGGCACAGATTGATAGGTCTGAAGTACTGAACAGAACAAAGAGGATAATTATGGCATATACGGATTCATGTATTAGCAAATCACAAATCAGTCTTCTTGTGCCTAGGATTTTCTCAATAGAACAACTCCTTGTGGGTTATTGATGAGTCTTCAGCAGACCAAAAGAAAAGGAGGAGAGGGACAGGAATGTGAACTTCACATCAAAGTGGATGTTCATGCTGATATGAATATGCAGGAGTAAGAGAGGGATAAGAGGTGTAAGGAAAACATGGAGATGGCTGACCTCTGTCTAAACTGGAATAGCCCACTCCACAGTCTACATGCCATCAAATATCTTCCTTCCTACAGACCATCAACATTGGCTCACCATGATTACAGAGCGCTATAAGGAAGCCTGTTTTTAAAAGATTTTAGGCAGTAAAAACCATGACTTCAGAAATAGGGAAAGCAGTGAGGTTGCAGTGTCTGCTTTGGCATTTGTTGTAGGTACAGTTTCAAGATACTTCTGCCATTATCCCCTCATTCAACCATTACCAAAACACAGTGTTGTGCATCAGTAGTTAACAATCATTGAATCTCAGTGACAGTCCCTGGGAGGGAAATGCTATCAGGGAAGTCAGGGAGCCCTGCATGCACCTCTGAAATGTAGTCCTCCTTCTCTAAGTAATAAAAATAGTCTGTTCCATGTACTGTGGCAAATCTCCAAGCACCACGCAGGGCTGAACTTTAGATGAAGTTGGCATATTTGAAACAGCCAGCCTAAGTTAGTCTCATTGTTTGGATCAACCGTCTCTAAACAGACCTTAGAAATAACCATTCAATTTCTCGTTTAATATCTTCATTTTTAATTGGCTTGTTGCATTCTTTATATGCATTGAAATTCTAGTACACTAGCTCCTGTGGGAAAATAGTACTCAGCAATTTGAATTTGTTAGCTGCTGTGAACATAGGGGACTTGATTTTCATTTATGTTACAGTCACTTTATATTGCTCAGGCAGTAAATTGCATTTACACCCAGTAAATGAGCAACCGGAGTAGTGTAAAGTAACTTTAGCATGAATGAGAATTAGGCCCAGAGCCTTCCTAAGTTTTTATAGCAACTCTGTTATTCATCTCAATTGGTGAGATAGGGATTGATTGACAAACAAATAGCAACACAGTATTGCCTAGTTTGGAAGGAGAATTGAGCCAGGGATTAGAAAACCCCAATTCAGCAAAGGAAATCAGACTGGCTATTAAAAGCTTGAAGTCCAACAAAGCACTAAGGCCAGATGGTTTCAGCATACATTTTTACAATCAGCTAAGTATAAAAGATGAAATAGCTCCCCTGCTGGTTAAAGTATTTCAAAATTATTTACAGATGGGAATTAATGTTAATGAGTCGTGTAGCTAACTCCCTACATACCATGCTGAAAATTTACCACCCTCAAGTTTAGTCCCAGCCAATGCACCAGAAAGTTTCATCATTTGAAAATAAAAATAGATTTTCCTTGTTTTACCACATATAACTAACCATTTCAGTTTCATCTAAGAGGCTTAAAGAGGAGTAGGATAATGCGGGACAGAGCTAGTACCAGAAATGTCCTCAACGTGAAGATTATTTTAATTGTAAATTCCCATGGCTGGAAGATTTACTCATAAACTATAACATACAATACGAGTGGGCCATGGAGAGGATTGATGTTAAAGACATGTGCAAGAGCAGTTGAGGGAAAGAGGGAGCTCTCTCTCTGGGTGTGTGACTCAGAGCCCTGTTAGGTCAAAATGCAGATTTCACCATTTGATGCTCCCGTGGGGGAGCATCAAATGGTGAAATCTTCATTTTGACCTAACACAGCTCTTTTATCACTCACATGATAAAAGTGCTAATGGGCCACCTAACTGCATGTGTCCGTGGAACACTGAGAATATTCTGCTCTTGTTACGTGAATGTATGTGTTTGTTGTTTGCACAGACACAATTTATTAGCCCTAACTCAAACAAAAATTTATAATAAACAATAAAGAAAACAGAAAATTCCCCCACTTTTAGTCAGCTTATATTAATGCAGATTTTCTCCTGTGTACAAATTTAAAGTCAAGCTTTTGCCTAACTAAGTGGCACAGGTGAAGTAGACTGGAATCTGAATAAGCAGTTTCAGATTTCTCTCCTCTCCACAGATAAAATCTCCCTAATCATTGCACTCCCTTAACAGATTAATTTCTCTGAGGTACAGCTAGCTTACTGTTTGATCTCTCTTCTCTCATTAAAAAGCAAACAATTTAAAAATACTCCTTGATCAAGGTCCTTTCAATTACTCATTTTACAAATAGGGGTAATCCAAAATGAATGAGACCAAGAATAAATTTCTACTATTAGTCAAATATAATTACAGCCAGACAAATGATACTTTTTAATTTTAAGATTGCATTCAGGATCTGGGCTAGCATGGCAGGTTAATACAGCACTCAACTTTCAGATTTTCATTTCAGTTTGACTTTAATTACATTTCTTTGGTCTGTAATAACAACTGACTAACCATTCCTGTATACTAAGAAACTACTATCAGATATATTATTACAATATATTTGGTTCAGAGGAAGATGAAAACAGGTAAAGCTTCTGCAGAGATCATCAACTGATTGACCTTTAGCCCTGCTGAGAGAAAACAAACAAAAACACTCAACTACCAGAGAAACAGGTTCTAGAAACATATCTTCAGAAAAGGTAAGAGGTTTCCTTGTGGTCATTCTTTGAACAACCTTCTCCTGACTTTCTCTTCACTTAGTTATTTTCCGTTTTACATTATTCTTCAGCCTACTCAAGTAGCCAATGCTGAAATATGTTTGATGCTCTCCAATATTGGACAGCTGTGAATTTTAACTTTTTTTTAGCTCCAGCAATGCCTGAAGTGTAAAAACCATCCCTGTCTCACCCCCTCACAAAAAAAAAAACCAAAAAAAACCCAAAAAAACAAAACAAACAAAAAAAAAACCCAAAAAAAACCCAAAAAAAAAAAAAAAACCCAAGCAAACAAAAAAACAAAAACACACCCCAAAACTAACAACAAAACCCAAACCAAAAGCAAAGGGCCATTGCTGAAGGAAACAGCAGGGAACCCTCCTCATCACCTTGGAACACAAGCCCTGTGAGGAACGTTTGAAGGAACTGGGGTTGTTTAGCCTGGAGAAGAGGCGGCTCAGAGGTGACCTTATTGCTCTCTACAGCTTCCTGAAGGGAGGTTGTAGGCAGGTGGGGGTCGGTCTCTTCCACCGGGCAGCAACTGACAGAACCAGAGGACACAGTCTCAAGCTATGTCAGGGAAGGTATAGGTTGGATATTAGGAAAAAAATTTTCACCAAAAGAAAAATAAAGTACTGGAATGCTCTTCCCAGGGAGGTGGTAGAATCACCATCTCTGGATATGTTTAAAAAAAAGGCTGGATGTGGCACTTGGTGCTATAGTCTAGTTGAGGTGTTAGGGCATAGGTTGGACTCAATGATCTTAGCTGTCTCCTCCAACCTCATTATTCTCTGATTCTGTGATCATGAGGACTTGTGGCAGCTGTGCTCTGTAACAGGTTTCCACCATTTCCATGGCTTCTGCGTGGGCTTTTCCATGACCGACAGTGCTGTGGGAGGTGCCAGTGAGCCCAGCAGCACTGTTGGACCCGTTGTGGTCCAAACTGGCAAAGCTTGGCTAACAGCTGATTCAGTTGTAGCAAATTCACTTGTTAGTAATAAGGACTGACATGGAGAAGCCTCGGAGCAATTCTCTAAAACCCAGTTCATTATCCAGATGGATGGCACCAACACACACAGAGCCGTCAGTCAGCTGGCACTAACTGCAAGGAATCACACCTGTGCCACACCTTGCACACAATACATAAAGGCACATTTCTCAGAGACATCCACTGCTGGTCAGTAACATGCACCCTAGCTGTCATTAATACTTACCTGCCTAAGATGATGGTAACAAACTCCTACTAGCTGTTGGGAAAGGTCCATTTCTACATCTATGTTTTCCATGCAACTTTGCTGAAATATCTGCTCTGCCCTTGCAAGAATCCCTCCAGGTATACCATGTCCAAATCTGGAGTCCTCAGTGCAAGAAAGATGTGGACCTGTTAGAGAGGGTTCACAGGAAGGCCACAAAGGTTGTCAGAAGGCTGGAGTATCTCTACTATGAGTACAGGCTGACAGAGCTGAGGCTGTTCAGCCTGGAGAAGAGAATGCTCTGAGGAAACCTCAGAGCATAGCACCTTCCAGTACCTGAAGAGTATTCTGAAAAAGAAGGACAGTGAGTTTTAAAGTGGGCAGCTATTGATGGGACAAGGGGAAATGGTTTTAATGGTTTTAAACTAAAAGAAGAGGGATTGCAATTAGATTTGAAGAAGAAATTCTCTACTGTGAGGGTGATGAGGCAGTGGAACAGGCTGGCCAGGGAAACTATGGATGCCCCATCCCTGCAAGTGTTCAAGGCCAGGTCGGATTGGTCCCTGAGAGACCTGATTTAGTGGAAGGTGCCCCTACCCATGCCATCCTTAAGGTCTCTTCCAACCCAAACTGTTCTATCATTCTGTCATTCTGGTTCTATGTACCCTGTCAAATCAAACACTGTCATCTCAGCAACTCCAATATATTGGCTATTTTCTGTGAGAGGGGATTTTCCTCAAAGCCATTTGAGTTAACTCTTTGTCTGCTGATATCTTATTTTTCACTGAAAATTTTTTCTCTTCTCCCCAGACTGAGAATTCCTTTCTCTCAGTTCCTTTCTTTTTGAACATTTTCATTATGAGGATGAGAAATAATGGGTACACAAATACTATAGCTGATATATTTTAGTCTTGACATGCTGAAACAGATACAATTTGAAAGAACAAATGACTCTCTACAGTTTTCCTTATTGCATATTAGAAGAAATTTAGACTGCAATATAAAGATTTAATAAACACATTAAAATGTAAAGACCATTACTTATTAAACTAAAACTGAGATAGTGCAACAAACAAATTAAAAATACTGTGGCAAATAAATCAGGAAGTTGATGGTTATTTGATTTAGATTATCAAATTATTCCCAACTATGAGTCAAACCCTGCTGTGAGGTTGAGACAAAAAAAAAAAAAAGTGGGATTTTTTTTTTCTAGTCCTGTATTGGGAAAGAAATTGGGTTTGTGTCTCAGTTTAATGCAACTATTTTGTTCCCATTTTTTTCCATAGTAATAGGGAGTTTCTGACAACGATTCAACTGTCGTGACTGCTTTCACAGAGTAATGCATAGACTGGGTATTTTCTAGAAAGTACAGAGACCAAATAAGCTTCCTTAGCTACATTTTCACTGCTGTTTTCCTTTTTCTTAAATGTCATAATTGTTCTAGTAGCTATTATTTTGTTTTTCTTATTATCTTCCCTATTGCACATAACAACATAAAAACTAAGCAACAGAAATAAGAGAGTGTTTACTATGACAGGTTTCTACAGAACAGTTGCTCCAGAAAGCACTTCTGTAACTTTGACAGCACTTACTCACATAAAAGACCAATTTGGGAGCTCATTTTAAGGTTTCAGAAAGTATTATCAGAAGGGTTTTTTCACAAGCACATAAATTCATTCTTTGTGCTTTCATGAGCTGGCAGGACACAAAAGGATTATTCCCTTAACACAAGGCAGCAAAAAAAAGCAATAGAAGGATACACTTTTACTTCTTGGCCTACAGATCCTTGATGTATGCTGGGGCTGCACAGAATAGCTGATACAATACCTTACTTAATTTTTTAACACCTGCATCCACCTAATGGAAAGCAGAAGATTTGTTATCTTTCACACCCAGCTCAGACAGTTCTTGCCTCCTCTTGCAGAGTGTTCAGTATCTAAAAGGAGGGTGGGACAATTATTTCATCTGCTCTGTGTCCACCTCAAATGTGCCTTTGATCACTCCTGGAGGTGATTCTCATATGCAGTCTCTGACAATAGCAGCAGGCTTCTTAAATATCGGATTAAATAGCACAGCCTTAGTACTGGGCTGTATGGCCTACGTACAGTTAACATAATCCAGTCATATTTCCTACTTGATAGGCTTTAGGGCTGAGATCACTATAAGGTCACAAAGCCACCCAACAACCACCCCTGGAAAAATTCTCTCTTCCATCTGCCAATGAGACGAGCTCCAAAAATATTACAGCTGAATTCTCCATTATCTGAGGTAAATCAAGACACACTAATGCTGATCCCCCAAAATATGATTAGTAGAAAATACAGTGCTGGGATACTGAAGAAGCACCACTGAAGTCGGCCAGCATTCAGCATGAGATGGAGCTGAGAACAGAAGAGACTCAGACTCCTTGCTGTGCCCTGTAGCACCCTCTGATCAATGGTTTCTGGCACACGACCGCAGATCTGAGCTGGCTCTGTCTGCTCCCAAAGTGCTGCTGAGGGAGTTAATAAGCCTCCTGGAATTCAGTGCCCTGGGAGGAATGATGCAAAGCCGTGAGGCTGGCTCTGTGGTGCTCAGCAGGGTGCTGGGACTGAGCCAGAGCAAATGAGCCCGGCTGATTCTGCCGAGGGACAGTTAATTGCCTCTGAAACAGGCACCCCAGGACTCTCGGTTCACTCTAAAGAGCAGGCTTGGGCTTGTAGGAGTCATGAATTGATCAATCAGCCATGGAGAAGTAGCTAAAACTGCTTTTGACTTACTAGTGCTGACCCTGGAAGCAGTGCAGTTGTGATCATGCAATGCTGTGTCTGAAGTGACAGCCTCTGCACAGAGCCAGCTCCTGCGCCCTGCTCTCCCTGTGGGAGTAACCCCCCAGCTGGACACTCACCCACTTCAGGGGGGGTTCCCTGAGCATTAAGGGTATCAGTTGCATGCAAACACCATGCAGAAGAGGTGGCATAAGTATTTCTACCTTCTCTTAACAAAAAAACCATATTTTAATCTTTCTCTAAAAATGACTAATGACCTTGTGAACACTCGACACTCACACTCATTCATCTTTTTATCAAGAGATGCCAAGTCATATACCCTTACATGAAAGGAAATTAGGGAAATACGCTGTAGGATTTTATCAAGGAGTATTTTCCTGATCTGCTTAGCAGAAACTGCTTCTACAACTTCTTACACTAAATTCTATTTAATATCACTTAAATGTATTTCTTTAACAGACAGTTCCCCCACACACACTCCTCATGGTTGCTCTAGCACTTGTATGTACTGCAACTACTGGTAGCAAGTCAAATAGAACTGCTGGCAGCAGGTTTTCAACAGAAAGACACTTGCAGCAAGATTCCTCTTCTCTGTTTCCTCTTCACCTTTTCTTCTTATTAGAGAGGATGGTAATTTATAGTAGTTTCCCCATGCCTTGCAGTTCCTTCTCTAGGCCACCTGCTGGATGTTATTACACCACCATTACCTCCATGACATTGATTTCTGATGGATCTGCCTTAAGAACTGTGGCTGTGGTTCTATCTAGATGAGAGTTATTCTGCACCTGCAGTCTCATTGACATGAAATTCAATTAATTTTGTATTATGACCAGAAACATGAAATAGATTTGATTTTGCAGAAAGTTGACATTTCACCCAAGAGAGATGTATATTATACTGATTTATGTGATTAGGGAAAAACAGTGAGATGTTTTTCCATTATGGCACTCAACTGCAAGAGAGAGATTCTTTATTTATATGAGCAGAGGGAAAATGCTTTGACCTAGGAATGAAGGAAGTTGATTGTCCCCTCCTGCCATTGCTATGCTGTATATCTGTATATCTCAGAAAGCTCATTGTGTAGCTAAACCTCAGACTTTCCCTTAGAAAGCTGCTGCCACCTCCCAATTCATCATAAAATGGCACTGCACACCAACTCTTAGCTAACATTTTGTCAGAACTTGACAAAATCACTTTCTTTCAGGAGTCTCACTTGCTTGGGCAGAGTCCTCCTGGAATGAATGTGCAAACAGAATTGTGGATATTTGCTAGAAGGGCTAAAGAGCATTCAGACTGCTGAAGGCCTGAGAAAATGAGCCCTGTAGTCATATAATAGAGATTTTCCCCCTCCAGTTTAGAGAATATGTTATGTGGTTATATGTTGAGTTTTGGTTAACTATTAATTTAAAAAGCATAATTGGTCAGTGATGGCATCACATACTAAGCACAGACACATTGCTGCCATTGGGGAATATATTTTTGGATCTCCTTTATAAAATCTTTCATTACTTTGTTAGCATTTCACACTTTATTGATACATCATATCACATAGCGGCAATATTGGAAGTTGAGGAGTATATATATATAGGGCATTGGCATTTGAGCAGCAAAGCAAATATGGTGGATATTTGTTTGCTTTTTATGTCACCTTCCATTCTAGACTATTTTGTTTTGTTACAACACTTCTACAAGTTTTCGTGGGATTACGCAGGAATCACAGAAAAATGTGGGCTTTCAATGTTTTCCATTTTGGTTTGGTCAGTTTGGTCAGCTGGGGCCAGCTGTTCCTGATCTGTGTCCCCTCCCAACCTCCTGCCCAGCCTCAGCTACTCGCCTTTGGGGAAATGGGGAGGAGGTGAGAGACAAGGAACAAGAGAGGGCCTTGCTGCTGCAGGAGCACTTCTCAGCCGTAGCCAACACACCGGCGTGTGATCTGTGCTGGTTTAGCCACAGATGAAAATCACAGGGCCCTACAGGCTGCTGCAAGAACATAATTCCATCCCAGTCAGACACACTACAGTGAGCTTCTTAGTGACCTCTCTGGACATGAAATCTCTTACGGTGTGTCCCAAAAAATCTGATGTTTCCTTCTCTTTGTTACAACCTTACTAAGGCTGGCAAACATTAAATGTCTGCATCTGGATTTTCTTATTCACTATGCCATGAGATGCAAATTACTTCACTTAAAAAAATAGTATATATTTTAAGCAATTTAATCTAAAGATAAATATTTAAAAGTTTTCCCCAATCCAGAAGTATTAAAAAATTAATACTTTGAATCTAGAGCTCTTAATTCATTCTAGGACTTCAGTTTGTGCAGTCACCTGTCAAAGATAACCATTAAAAACTACAACATATTAAAAAAGAAAAGTGTGGAAGCAAATTTGTTTGATATGGCAAACAGTTCTTGGCAGTGAAAGAAAGAAGCTGTGATGTGAGCAGTCCTCTTAGTTTTGCTTGTTGTAATAAATGCCAACCTACAGATGCAGTAATTCAAGATTATTAAATTAACTACTTTTAAAAATGGATCAAGTAAGTCCTCCCTTTTTAAAAGCCATGAAAAAGAATTTTTTTTTTTAATTGCCAGTAGAAAAGGGGATAAGCAGGAAGTACAATTGATCTCATCTAAAATCTTATAGTTGAGAACATTTATTATGGCATAAGGCAGAAAGGGAGGGAGGCTTATAAATGAGATCCAACTGTCTCTCCAGATGCATTTTGCTGAAAGACTCTTCAGAGTGAACCTTTAAAACTTGAATTTCGAAAGCATAAGCCATGCTAAAATAAATCTAAGCTGATATATTCATTTGTAACAAAATGAATGTGACACATCATGGCTATGACAATATGCAATTTCACCCTGAGTGTTCAGTTTTAAGCGGTGATTTAATTTTCTTTAAAACATTATTGAAAACTACAAGACACGGATTAGAATAAATATTCTTGTCTCATATGGGTATTAATTTTGACAATGCTCACCCTGCAACTAAGATACAATAGGAAAACCCACTATTTGCTAAGTCATCTATGATAGAAAGCGTTGGTACATAATTATCTAAATGCTCAGTAGGATTATCACTGTAGTGTTTAAAGACTCTGAGCAGAAGATAGGATAAAGGTTAGAAAAATTAGACAATTTATAAATACTTAATTAAATATTTTTTCAGGCATTAACATAACCCAGAAGAAGGAAACTAAGTCAACCTACCGCTCTCTGTAAAGTATGTACATACAGTGTAAGGCATAGGAGAGTCGACTGCAGTAAGAGATATGTCCATGGTATGGAGCTGTTTGATAAATGCTGTTGCAGTGTTGGTCTTACTCCCTAAACTGTGCCTACTAAACTCAATGGGATTTTTTTTACTGCATCTACAGGCAATGAATGAGGTCTAGATTCTTTACATTTGCTTTTACAATGTGCTTGATATTCTCAAACACAGTGCCGTGCTGCCTGCAATTGTGTGTGTGCACAAATGCACACAGACATGCTCTCTATTAAGATGTAGATGTGGGATAGAATTCTCTGCCTCCACACCCACATGTCTAGCAGAATGAGTTACTGTGCACCTTTCATGTGTCAGGACGTACAGCCTTCATTATCCAAGATGCATAAAAATGACAGCTCCAACATTTGATTTAACAAAAAGTTTAGTCCTGTGCCAGCCTTAAGCATGTAAGTAGTCCTGGTGGGTTAATGCTGCTCCTCATGTGACTGAACTTGACCATGTGCTTAATTTGCTTGATTTGGCGCCAGAGCACTGTGAACATTGTGAGAGGGAGCTGCAGGCAGGGGAGTGTGCCCTGCTAAGGCAGGCACTGCTCAGGTAGTAATGGCTTGGTTCAAAACTCTTTCTTTCCAACAGGCAAAAACTTTGAAGAAGCCAAAAGTTTTTGTGGCTGTTTGAAAGGATCATCATAGCTCAAAATTCGAGGCAATAGGGTGGCAGTACGGACTGGATATAAACCAGAAAAAAATAGGATCAGAAAGAACAAGAAGCATATGAGATACAGAAAAATGTCAAAACTAATAAGAGGAGATTTCAGCTACCCAGACACACAGGAACAGGGACACAATGAGAGAAATAAATCAAGCAACAGTCATGTACTATATCCTCAATGTATTAAAAGGTGGCAAAAAAGACAAAGTTCTGACTTTCAACTGTGCAGCTGTTAGGAGACAGAGGTGGAGGACTCACTAATGACCATAATCCAGTTGGATTCATTACTGCAGACTGAACCTACAAGAGGAATAAAAAGCCCCCAAGGACTTTGAACATAGAAGAATGGGGAAGTGCTGGAGGCAATCCAGTGGGTTAAGCACCTAATGGGAGGTGTGGGAGGAGGGAAGGACACATAGGAAATGGAAACTGTTCAGAAAGCAATTACAGCATATCCAAGGGTGGTACATATTATCCAACAATATGTGCACTACGGTGAGAAAAAGACCATAGCAAATAAAAACAGGATTGAAAAAGATATTGAAAGATAAATAAAAAGAGATAAATAAATAAGCAGCATAAAATTTCAGGTGCAGAGAGGGAACAGAAAATTGGCACAATAAATTTAAGATAAATGAAGACAAGGATACAAAAAGTGCAAGCAGATGATTAAATTAAATCAGAAATACACTAATATCAGAGTATATCCCTAGAAGATGTAATGAACACTCTGCACAGAAAGCAGAAGGTTTTCAGGGTGAAACCAAAGCAGCAAGATAGCATGCATTGGTTCAAGCTCTGTTCGTCATGGCTGAATTTACCATTCCTGAAAGGTTGAAAACAATAAAACAATTGGAAACACCTGTTTTTAGACAAAGTTTTCTCCATTTACTACACTCTGGAAGAAAGACAATCCTTCTATCACCATCTCACAGCCACCTTTCCCAGTTCATCGCAGGTGAGTGAAAGGTAACCACATATCATCCTTAGCAGATACTGCAAGTTGCTTAGGCAGTTGCTTCTCTCACTGCCATTCCACCTTCCTTTTTCACAAGCTGGAAATCAGAAATTATAAGAGGCAGTGAGATTGAAGGTATATTTACAATTCTAGAAGGACTCATTTGTACTTTCAGGCCAATTTGAGCAGTAAAATGGGAAACATAGCTTGAGTGTTATTTGGGGTGTAATTTTTGGATAGACAGTTTGCCTGAGCCAAAAACATCCCAAGAAGCATCCTGAAAAATGATAACTACCTATAGATAAGCTACCACACCAGAGAGTGCTCCTCTCTATTACTTCAGACAGCTGACATGGGTCCTTGTGATGAAAATCCTTTTAGGGACACTTTATCTGTCCTTTCACTAACAACAGAGGAAATCTTTGCAGATCTTCCTCCCCGAGCCAGTTCTTGGCCTCTTCCCTTCTCTATTCCCCAGCTAACAATCTAAGCTCATACTACCAGAATAAGACAAGGTAGCGTGGTTCAGGTCAGAGAACTCAATACTATCTTGGCAGCATTATAGCTTCCAGCATTAGCAACTACCATCTTTCACATCTGCTTGGTAGAGTTTTACAGGACTTTATCAACTCCTTTCTCAGGAATGGAGCAATTGGTTTTTGAGCTGCCTAAAGTGGTGTTCCTAGAGCCAACACTTCCTATGTTTTTTCTCCATGGCAACATGTTTCTCTCAGAAAGCTATGGTTGTAATTTAAAAACAATTGGAAGAAGAAACAAAACAATAGACCAGCAAATAGCCAGCAAAAGCACACTACTTCTAATATTAATGAGTGAAGTCCACAATAGAAAATCTTTTGCTAAAAGCAGAAGGCTATATCTCCTAATTTACTCCTGTGTTTGAACCACAGTAATAAACTGCATAGGACAGTGTTGTTACTTTCATTACTTGTGTGTAGATGTCTCATTCTGTGAGCAAATTTTATTGCATCTTCTTCATTCAAGATTCTCTATTGTTTTGGAAGGAAAAATACAACACAGCCAAAGCCAGTAACAACAGTGTTAGATGACAGCTGGCCACTGGAGAAATGCTGTACAGTTGGAGGGACTGATCCAGTCAATCAAGTGCTGTATTTGGAAACAACAGATAGGAGGACAGGTACTTCCTTATCACCATTTCTAGTGGAACTACATCTGCAGCTCCAGTTCTGTTTGAGATGTGCACACAGCACACAGTGGGATACAGAAATATAATAGTCAGAGAAGCTGCTTAAAGCCACAAGAGAAAGCATGGACTGGTTTGACAAAGATACAAAAAGCTTTTGATATTCATGAGATTCAGTAAGCACTGATATAAAACTTCTTCTGATACTTAACACTTTATAACTTATGGTTGTTTTTATTCTCACTGTAGCATGTGCTCACACTCCTGTGAGCTGCTGGGGGAAAAGCTGAGAACCACACACACCACATATCATTTGGTCCCACTTCCCCTGTATGGTATAGTGCAGTTAATTCCCTCATGACAGCTCCTAAAATGAGGAAATATGTAAAGAATATATAAAATATTTGAAGGTTTTTATTAGATTTGTTTAGTATTTTTCACAATATCAAAGTTGCAACCACAGATTTCCTGTGCTCAGACATCTCTGAGTTCACTCTGTTTTTTCAGAAAAATAAGCATTTATCTCAGATTGGAGTCTTCTTTAAGACAAAACAAATCCTGAAAACAGCACAAGTATCTTCCTTTAAAATCCCAGAGTTAAGAAGAAATACAAACTGATCATTTATTGATGGTTATACTAAATTACTTTGTTCTTTTGGTTGCACATAAAATGTTAATCAGAGCTTAAGATATCAGGACTATCTAACGTATAGAGAAGCTTTTGCTCTTTGTGCAACTTTCACATGAAAAATATGCAGACTTAATGGTATAACATAACTCTATTAATCTCACTTAATCAGCACAAAATGCACTTGACTAGAGATACTTCTGTCCCTTCTGATGTGAGTCTATAAACCAGTGTATGTATGGCTTGCCCTTTATAATTCCAGTCAGTAGCACACATACGGTATATAAATGTGTCTTGATTTTATTTGCTTTCGAGTTCTGCATCAGTGAGAATCTTCAATAATGGAAGTAAAGCACTTAAAGCTCTCTGCTTCCCTCTTCACCTTTCAGCAATAAATAAATAAGACCCCAGTACTGAAGGTAAGGCTAACCCTTTGCTCTAGCAGGGAGACCTTATTTCAGCAGTTTCACCCAGATCAAGTCAAAGGCTAAAGGTTTAAATTACTAACTGCAATGACTTGTCCTTTTTATTTTATTTTTTTTCCACAACTTTCTTTTTTTCTACAAAATATTCTGAATTTCAGAACATGGAAAACCAGGACATTTGACATAAACCTTTCATTTGAGGTTTTATAAACAGCTGAACATACACTTTATTTTTTCAGGACAACAATAAAGGCATTTGAAAAAAAAATACTGTGCTAAAACTGTAATTAAAAAAAAAAATCTTTCCTAAAACCTTTTTTTTAGGTGAACTAAATTATACTGGACATATATAAATAAAAAAGAGCAAAGAAGAACATGAACATATATTACTAGAGCAATTCATCAAAAACAGTTGACACTTCAATCTAATCCAGAAATGAAAACACAGAACTTTATAGAGTTATAGGAAGTAAGCAATTTAAACGTACCATGGCACAAGGTCATCTAACAATGAAGACAGGAAGACGTTCTCTTTTTATTCGCTCTCCTTCACTCCTTTAATCCATCTGAATCTATCAAGTACAGATTAATATAAATCTTTTTAACAGCCAGAGGTGATCTTGAAATCAGATAATTAATAGTAGTGGTCCAAGTTTTGTATAACAGGTCTATCTTTCCATTTTAATATAAAATGAAAGGGTACCTTATGTAACTAAGCTATTACTCTGGGAAAGGTTTCTTTTTCCATATTAAAGTAACGTAGGTCTCAACTAATTATTTCATCATTTTAAAATGTAATTTTTTGGTAATACTCACTGAAATAGTTCATCTTTCTTAAAAAGGTGGTGATGTGGAAAAAAACAATTCTCAGAATACACTCACTGCTGCTCATTCAAAACACTCACTTGCCGAGTCATTCCCCATGTAGTTCAGAGCTAAATGTATGAAGCCGAGGAAATGCACTCAATTTGCTTTAAAAGTAAACCTCCAAGGCAATTTCATAAGCAAAAATCATATGCATGTCATACAGATACTATGGTTAAGTTTATGATTCCAATTTGGCCGGGAAAGCTTTCAGTACTCTAGAAAAAAATACTTCACCAATCTATATGTAAATACTTCAGTGAAACCACTGAACAGTGATCAAGTTCAGTATTAATATCACAAATTAAAGATGGCATCTGAAAACATACTGTCTAGAAGAATGATCAGAGCTCATGCTGAAGAATAATCTGAGTTTTCAGCAGCCTATAAGCATGGAAAAAATGGTGGTGTTTCAGCCATTAAGTCACAGTGTTATATATAAAGAAAACACTAAATACTGAAATGCAACCAGTGGATTTGGTAGCAGCAGGCAATCACCTGGAAATGTCAGCCTAAAGAAACTCATGGTAGGACTAGCTGTGGACTAGGACTATGTTGTACAGTTCAAATTGGCGATTAAATATACGTTATGAGCTTGCGTTTTTTTGTATGTCCTTAAACAAGAAAAAAAAATCAACCAAATAACCCAAATAACGTCTCCATTTCTAACTATTTGGTTGTCTTACTGAAAGTGTGTTTATTCAAGCAGATGCGATGGCACATTTGTTTGCCCCAGGGGAGAGGGGGAAGAAGTAGCCAAATATCTTTTTGAAGTCCTATTGAGAGGCCAAGATAGTTGTATTGGAAGAAGGCACAACCATTCCCATACTTTCCAATGGTTTAGGGTTTTTATTGTAGCTCCAAGACACATATACTGTCACTTGTTTACACCACTGCCCACCTTCACGTAGGCCAGCATTGCCCTAGGACTCAGCTTTCACACAGCTGCATGGAGAGAAGCCAGCTGGAGTGGGCCAGTCCATGTGTTCTTCCTCCTGCTTCTCTCCCTTGGCTTCACTGTCTTATATTGAGTCTTCTGGATGCGGGACACAGATTCAGACAGCATAATTTCTCCAAGTAGCCCCTAAATTGACGTGTAAATTAGCTACAAGATCATATGGGGCAGGACTCAGGTCCAGACGACAGATACCAAAATAGAGGTGACCACCTATGCACTGGATGCACAAGATCTCACTTCAGATAACAAAGGTTAACTTGGTACCCATGCGAAGCTGCTAAGCTTCATTTCAGATGGATGCCCTAAGGTCTCAAAGACATCAGCCAAAGGCTGGCAGATGTGATACAGAACTCACAGGAGATCCTCAGTTGCAGTTGGGATTCGTAATAGCAACTGACATTAGAGCAGTATCCTACAGGTCTCAAATGACACTGCAGAGCCATAGCAATGTCACATTTCCCTGCCTTACCTTCATAAACCTTGTCACTGCAAAACCTATTAACTAAACTCTATTACAGAAATAGCATAAACAGAAAAAAAAAAAAAAAAATCACTCTTCCATCCACAATTCCCTGCAGAGCCATAGCAATGTCACATTTCCCTGCCTTACCTTCATAAACCTTGTCACTGCAAAACCTATTAACTAAACTCTATTACAGAAATAGCATAAACAGAAAAAAAAAAAATCATTCTTCCATCCACAATTCTTCATTGCCGGACCTTGTCGGACCAACCCAGCATAAAGAGCAGGAAGCACCTGAGTTCAGTACGTGTACTGTCTGACAAGGCAATTTTCACACAGAGATTCATAGGCAAGAGGAGGGTGCTCCACTTTTCAGTGCAAGGTAATTCTAAAATGGTTTTAAATTGCAAGGTGCTACAAGTCAGAGACATTCTCTCTGAGAGATGAGCTGCCACATCTGTCACTGCTGTGCCAGCATGGAGACAGGCACACAGGGAAGCACTGGACTGCTCTGCCATTTGGAGGTTCACAAGAGACTTCAATGTGCAGTAGGCACCAAACAGAGGACAGGACATCTCTGCAGCAACAACCAAGAACCAAAGCTTAACAGAAAAATGTAAATTATGAAAAAAAAAATTTTTCTGTTGCTTTTCTTAATGTATCTTAATGAACTAGATATTCCTCTAAATGCTGTTGTGTCTAGGCATTAGATATCTGCTGGTTTTTGGTATGACCTATGAAACAACTGAACTGGAGGAAGAAAAGGTCATCAGAGCCTTCTGACCCATTTTTAAAAGAGTTATTCTGTATGCTGTGAAGGACATGGGATTTGGCATGCAGTTAGGCTGAGAGGAAAGCAAGAAAATGGCTATGGCAAAGGCAGAAGCTTAAAAAGTAGCATAAAAGCCAATGAGTATATGCAAAGAAGGGTATGAAGGTCCCTGAATGTGTAGAAAGGAAATCTAGACTTGATGAGAAAAGGGTCAGATGTCATAATAATTAAGCAAACCCTCAGAGACTGAAAATCTGCAGGAACCAACTTGCCTTGCTTGAGTACAGTCAGTGTAGGAGATCTTTGGATTAGGACCAATCAGCTGCTACCTTTTCTTTTCTTACTCATTATTTCCCATGTGGCAAAGGAAAGGTAACAAAACACAGCTCAGAAGGTAAATCAGTTTTCACCCACAAATACAAAGAGACAGGAAGGCTCATGTAGTCATCCTGTGATGTGGGAGAAGAGGTCTCTGTTCTCTCAAAATTTGTATCTGATGAACAAAACCAGGAGACAAGACGCCAGGAAGCACACTAAAAGTACTTACCACAAAGTACAAATTCTATTTACAATTATACTGTAACTGCTTTTTGCTGACTTCAAACTTCCCCAACTGGAATTCACCCAAACAATACATTACAGTACAAAATATTTTTATAGATGTTATCTAGAACTGAAAAGTGTGGCACCTACCCATGGCCAGTGTGCAAGCTATGTGCAACAGGGATGACCATTTGTCCTCATGAAAATTATTTGACCTCAATATGTTACAATAGTCTAAGATACTGCAAGTTTGTAATACTTTAAATAATGGCCCAAATCTGCCTATGGTTCCAGATCTTCATTTTGAACTCACTATTTTATAACAGTACAAAGGGAGTTTAACTTGTCAAGTGGTTGGCAAAGCTGAAAATGAAATATCATAAGAAAATATGTCAGAGGTAGACCTTTCTGACCCAAACTTCTCTTTGGCCAGCAGAACAATTTGTCTCACCAGTCACTGTATAGGCTGCATCAATCGTACAGCTGATGTTTTTCTCTGGACTTGCATCAAACAATCTCAGCACATTGATCAGGACATTCTTAAATCTCTGTCCTTTCATGCTAAATCCAAAAGCTTTCTTTTCATGTGCACTCAACAAATAGACATTCATAACCTCAGAACATAAAAATATGATGGATTTTATCTTGAAGGACCTAGAATAATTAAATGCTGCCAACTTGTTTCTGAAAGGTTTTCCTTCAGCTCTGCCTCAAGGATGTGACATATTTGCTGTTTTCCTCAGTTTTGATTTCTTTTGCTTTGTCAGGGAAAGCAATACCATTATACATCACACAAAATAGTGATGCAGTCGAGAGAGATGAGTGACAAAATGCAGCACAGAAAAAGAGTTCAAATAAAAGTTTTCGTATCTTAATCCCTACAGGATTTTTCCAATAACATAAAAAATGTTAAGACTTGGCAGATACTATTTAGCAGGATTTTCTTTCCTTAAAGGATAGAAAAAAAAAATCTTACCACAGATAGGCATGAGCAGTCAACAAAAAACTTCATCATCATTAGGAATGCAAATTCAGGGTAAATTTATCCAATGACTTCACTGAAGAAAAACTGTGAAAGGCAAAGTCTGGAAGTGAAAGATCCAAAATCCATACTGCTGTCCATTGTTCATTTCTGCATGCATTTTATTTCACCTTATGCACCTGTGTAATTCTGTGGTATCTGCCATCACTGTATCCAACATCCTAAACACTTAAAATACTTTTTTTTTTTTAAATTTCCTTGCTTGCAGAAATAGTTTGATTGTTTTATGCTCATACACATAAGAAAAATTAGAACAATTAGGTGAAGGGCTTATTTTTAAATTTTCTGTTCTAAACACAATAATGTGCATGGTTCTTCTCATGGAAGAGTGGCAAGTACAGGGTGCTACCAGGTAGCCTTGGCAGCACCAGGCCAGCACGGCTAGCAAGGGACTGGCAGCATGAGGCACAGCTAGCACAATCATCACCATATTGGCTCATTCTGAATCAGTGCTTCCCAGTAATCCCAAATAATTTCACACTGTGAGTGCAAATGACTGCAGAAGAAGGAGCAATTTACACACACATACACACATCCCACAGGGAAAAAGACTACAAATTGTTATTGTTCTTTAGGAATTAATTATGGCTATTTGTTTTTCTCATCTCCATCAAATAGCAGTATTATTTATTGTGTCATTTGATTCATGATCATCCTTGTCAAGTCCAGGCAGATGCCCAAGCTAATAAAAATTCCAAATAACAAGTAGAATATATGCAATATCAGTTTAAAAAAGCTACACACTCTTCTTTCAGAATAATTGCTCTACTCGAGATCTCATTTTGATAGGCTATAATAGCTGAATAAACAAAACTAACTAGATTAAAATTTGATCATGCAGACACCACTAGATCATGATTACATTCTTTAGCAAAGGAAGGATTGTTTGAAAGAAAAATATGAGGACATATCTGATACAGAACCCCATACTAAGTAGATACTATCTGTAAATACAAAGTAAATACTTTTATAAGACAGCAAAGACATCTATTTAATCATTGGCATATAGCTCCCTCTGTAAATCCTGGGTAAATTAAGATCATAAGATCAACTAAATTATATTACTGTTAATATCCCAGTTCCCATCGTTATTTCTGATAGTCCAGTTTCTAACTATCAGTCACATTGAAATTCAAGGATATACACCCACGCTTAGTTTTTATCGTTAAATACTGGCATTTGAAGCCAGGTCCTTTTTTGTCACTAGAATATGGAACAGCCTATGGAGACCAAAGATAAAGAGATACTGCTAAGAAGATGGAGCCTCCAGATAACTGAATGAGGGGACAAAAGCAGTGTAAGGATTATGTTGATAATAGATCTCAGCCAGATGTTCACTGACTTTTTCTGCCTTTTAAAAGCAGTGAAGCTTGCCTAAGTGAGACATTTTCAATAGTACTACTGTACCTTGGGGATTCTGAATAAAACTGCTGCTTGCAAATGTTGTGTACTTGAATTTTTTCCCCTAAGAATGACAAATTTAGTAGTTACTCATTTTTATTTCTTGCCTGTACTTCCTATTTTGTTAGGTTTCTTACAACTACTTCCCATCTATTACAGCAGTCTACATGTACAACCAATTGTCCCTTGCCAGGAGGAGGATGAAGCTTCTTCATCCCCAGTTTTCTGCTTTGCTGGGATTCAGAGACAATATCATGAATAAACATACTACCTTGATGGGAAGTATTGAGCTCAAACTGTAAAGAAAATCTGGTTTTATTTTAATGTCATCATAGTTCATAGAAAAAAAATAGTTGAGTGCAATGTTCACAGAACTCTGTGTAGGGAACAGAGCAGAAATGGTGTTATTTAAAGGGCAGACTGTCTTCTACACTGTGCCAACATTTACCTGTTGATACTTGCTGTGACACACCACATGTCTTGTTTTTATTGACCATCTAGACATATAAAATGGTTTTCCTTGTGTGGAAGACAGGGCTTCCTGGGAGCATGGAGGCCTCTCTAGAAGCTTTGTTTGCCACTCATTTCCTTCATTGTATGGGCATATTCATCCTATTTTGTTGCACTGATGTCTGGATGTGTCCTGCTTCCATCCATACAAAGCATTAACTTTCTTCTCTCAAAACAACATTAAGATTTCCTCCCAAATCAGAGATGCTGTCCCCAGCTATCTGCAACATGTTGGAATTCATCAGACGAATCTACCAGTGAATTTATTGTACCTGCAACTCAGCCCTGGTGAGGCCACATCCGGACCATTGAGATCCCCAGTGCAAGACAGGGACTTGCTGGAATGAGTTCAGTGAAAGAAAACAAATAATTTTAAGGGACTAGAGCATCTTTCATATGAGGATATCTTGGGAGAGACAGGTCTGCTCAGCCCAGAGAAGAGAAGGATCAGAGGGGTGTTACCCTATGTTAAATACCTGATAGACAGGAATAAAGATGAGAGGTTCTTCTAAGCAGTGACTAAGAAGCAGCAATGGCATAAGATGGAACACGTAAAATTACATTGGAACACAAACCAACAATTTTTTACAGTAAAAAAATTTTTTTTACAATTTTTTACTGGCATAGGTGGCCAAGAGAAGTTATGAGGTTTCCACCTGAGCAGATCTTTACACTGTGCCTGGACACAGACCTGGGCAACTTTCTGTAGCTGCCCCTACCCTGACCTGGTGATTGAACTGGATGATGTCCAGAGGTCCCTTCCCACCCAAACTATTCTGTGACTCTGTGAATCAGTCAAGATCCCTGTGTTACAGACTCACAGAAGAACTGACAGGAGAACTGAGCTAAACTAAGAGTTTTACAAAAATATGGGAAAAGTTTATCTAAAATTCTAAGTTATCTATACTTTTTTAAATACAGTAAATTGTAAATGAAATCAACAGAAATGCAAATCTTGTGTGTAAAAGTATATGCATGACAGACAAAACCAGCTACATTAGACGTGAGTCCCCTTTTCCTACATAGGCATCAGTATTTTTGACAGATATCCTAAATCCCTTTTTTTTTTTTTTTAAATTGGATATTATTAAACAGAAGTAATTTATCTCTTTTGTAGGGTTAGGCAAATAATCCATTTGGAATTAACATGCAGCTTCTATCCCCAAGAATATTTTGTAGGAAATTATTTTAAAATAAGATTCAAATCTTTATAATTAAGAAGGGCAAATATATTAATAAGAATAAAGAGATACATTTCTAATCTCCAAGTTATGCAAATTACTCTGTGATTTTTGTCATTTACTTCAGAAACAGAAGAACAATGCAGTTGTTTCACATGCATGACAATCCTTCTCATTTATGTGCTTGACACATTGCAACTGGATATTTATTCTTACACAGCAAACTTTAATGGTATTGAGATTGTAAGTGCATACCTTTCATTTAAATACATTCAGACTTCCAAAACCACAATGTTTATAAATATTTTTCTTTACAAATAACCTTTATAGAACTCTCAAAACTAAGCCTATTATTGTTTGAAATATTCATTAGATACATAATTACAAGTGGTTAAGAGGATGACTTTGCTTCAGAAAAAAATTCATATTTCCTTTTTGGCTTTGCCATTTATTTGTCCACATGCCAAATAGCAAATATGTTTGAATCCTGTAGTTAACAGACACTCAAATACATTTTTACATCTAGGAGAGAACTGTACAAATTCAAACAGTTTGTTATTGTCTCTCTTCACTCAGCTAGCATAAGGAAGAACCACTTGCTGACACCAGAACTGTGCAATCATGGCTGTTGCACAGTGTGTGCACAGCACACTGAGACTCTCCCTGTGCTCAGCTGAGGGACTGGACAGGGCTTGCCCAGATTACACAGTGCAGCAGCCAACAGAGAATCCTAAGGTAGCTCAAAACAAGACGAAGGCAAGCGACTTGCTAACACAGCCTCACTGCTTTAAATAATAAGTTCCTTTGTAGTAGATACAGGAGCTCTACAAGCTCCCCTTTTCCCTGTTTTTTCACTCAGAATAGGTTCCAGCACCTCTCATACTACCTACCTGATGCTGAGAGGCACATCCTGAAAAAGGATTCTTAGGTTAACAGATAGGAAAGAGGAATTTTCCAAGGGACATGCAGGTAGCAGAACAAGGAAGGGCTGTGGGCAGGGGAATTGAACAGCAGTGGGGAGGGATAAGCTGTATCTCAAGCTGTGCAAACAGGTGATACAGAAGAAACACATGGGTGTTAGGAATCCTTTCAGACTTAGGAGTGAAATTGTGACTGTAATGAAACCCGGGCTGCTTCGGCATATTCTTTTTGCACTGTGTCCCTAGCTTCAACTACTGCCTTTTAAACACCATCCTATTCCCTGTCTTTGTCATTTGTCTTTTGTGTGCCTTCACTGTGTTTCTTTTACAGGATCTCCAACAGCATGTCCTCCTCAAATGTACTATTTCAAAAAGGAAAAAAAAAAAAACGGAAAAGAAGTACAGTTCTTATGTTTCTACTTCCTATAACTTACCAAAACCCCATGTCAATAAGCAACATTTATGTCACTCAATTCATCAGTGTCTGTGGGCTTACTTTACTTATCTGCTCCAAATCCTCATTGATCTTATGTCATTGTCTCAGAAAGTCAATAGGCCATTGCTAGTCAGAACAAATAGCAATTGCACCTATAAACAATTAATCTTGTGAGTGTCTTAAAATGCCTTGGGAATCATGGCTCAGTTGAATATTAAAAAGGAAGAGGGGTCATCTGAATTGCAATGACATCATTAATTAGTATCAATAGCTTGTATTAATTCTTATTAATAAAATGAATGTACTGCTCTTAAGTGGCTAATAATTTTGTCAATAGTCATAAAACACATTAACCAAGGGGCATATTCTGGCACATTTTTACTTTAAATATTTTCTTCCTTAAGTCTGTGCTTGTGATATTGCTGGTTGTTTAATGAAATACCTTCAACTCACTACATTCTATGTACGCACTGCATAATTATGAAGAGTAACAAAGAGGTGCCACTTTACAGACTATAGATGCTTAACGCCTGTGGTGCTGCTGCAATGGAAGTATCTTTGCATCTCTTTTAGACAGAGGAAAAAGTTATGGATAGTCAGTCAGTGACAGAACTAGAGACCACATCTAATTCTGTCTTGTAGGTGTGGTGGGTCAGCAGTGGTTAACTCCCACCCAACGGCTTACTCAGCCCCCTGCTCAGCTGGACAGGGGAGAAAATATGATGAGAAGGCTCATGGGTTAAGATGAGGACAGGAAAATTGTCCCCCATTTACTGTCACAGGCAAAATAGATTTGACTTGTGGAAAATTAATTTAATGTTATAACAATTGAATAGAATGGTAAAAAACATGGTCAAAAGTAAAAACACTTTTAAAAAGTAAAAACCCTCCTCACAAAGCTGCCTTTTTTTGCAGGTTCCACATCACTCCTTCATTCCCAGCTCCTTTCCTTCCTCCTCCTCCTTGAGTGATGCAGAGGATGGGAGTGGGGGGTTGGAGTCAATCCATAAGAGCTTCACTACATCACTCCTTCCTCCTCACACTTTTCCCATGCCCCAGCATGGTCTCCTCCAGGGGCTGCAGGAGAACCTCTGCTCCTGTCCTGGGGCACCTCTTTTTCTCTCCTCCCTCTCTCATTTTTGTGTCTTCAGGACTGACATTTCTCTCATGTTTTCCCCCCAGTCCTCACTGCATGTGCAGCATTTGGCCCTTTTAAAAATACCTTTTCCCTGAGATGCCACTCCCGTGGCTGCAGGGCCCAGAACCGGCTGTGTCCAGCATGGGGCAGTCCTGGACACTCCTTGCAGTGGCTGCCCTGCCGCCCCTGCTGCCAGCACCCCCCCATGGACACCCCGTACACAATGACACCAGTATACGTGACAGGCATCTCTACTCAAGTCTAAAGGACAGAATCAGTCTCCCTGCTCCTATTCCCTGTAGGATCCATGGTGTCTAATAGTACACATATAAGAACAACAGAAGAGAGATTGAAAATGCAAAGCCTGCCTCACATAGATTCAAAGCCCACTCCTCAAAATACCTTCTAGGAGGGTCATCCTAGCTCTACCTCTTTTTCTTGAGCATCAAAACTTTAGGGAGGGTTGAATTTATCTTCTTGTTTCAACACTTCTAGGTAAACTGAGGTAGAAACACAGCTTTGGTTCGCACAAATTGAAGAGCAGCAGATGCTCCAGGCTGATTCCAAAGGTCCACACGTAGCAAGAGTCGACTTGGAACTATATACAGACCAGATGAGTCCTGTGGAGAGCAGCACCCCTTCTAGCACTTTTCAGCCAGTGAGGATGGCTCTGTCTCTACAGAGAGCTACGGTGCAGACCCAGACTTCTCTGCACATGTGTGCTCTCTGCTAGTGTTGTGCTTTGCCAGGGCTGCTGCTAGCCTGTTTGCCACCACACTTACTGTAGAGAAAATCAAGACTTAGAAAGTTTTCCCAGTTGTTGTAAACTTCTGGTGGAAACGAACCCTAGCAGACCAGAGATAAGAGCTCCATCTGATGGACACCACCCTACCACAAAGGCCACCTTACCCTGTTCTCCTGCTGAACCTGAAACACTTTTATACCTGTAACTACAGGAAATAGCTTTTCAATCTCTGTGGCTCAGGTCCTTCTTCAGGTTCTTCCTCCTTCAGTTAATCCTCCACATTTTGAATTTCTCAGTTCTGCCCCTACTCCAACACCTGATTCTTACCAACCGCTCTACTACTGAACTTTTGTAATTAATTTTAGAGTATGAAAAACAGCAGAAACCAGCTCAGAATCAGGAGATTTGCAGCAACTGACTATGCTTATTACCTACAGAAATATAAATGCCCAAGGAAGATAAAATTCTCATCATAATAATGAAGAAAATGTGAGAGAATGTAATTTTAAAATTCTAGCAGTTATTAACTAAACAATTCAAGTGAGGGAATTGAAATTTACGTGAAATAATTAGAAATACTAAGTATTCTTGAAACTCTCAAAATACATTTTTAGTGTGAAAAGTTCATGCATCCCTATGCAATATTATTATGAAAAATTGATTTCAATATTAAAATCCTATCAGTGCAATGCATATGTCATTTTTGTTGCTGTAATATAGATTTTTACAATGATCAATTCCCAATTATTAGCCTGAAAAGCATCTCAACAGACAGAAATAGAGATGAATACCTCGTTGCCATAGAGCCAACATCAAGTACTTTAGTCATTTTTTTCCTTTTCTTTCAAAGGAGGAAATTAAACCTCTGCTCATAAGATTTAGTGGTCCTTCAAAAAACAAAGTCATTAGAATGAGTGACACATGATCAAAAAAAGTATATTCTGAGTGTCAGAGCAGTTAATAAGCTGTTGGACTTTGAGATATTAAAACAATAAATTTAAGATTCAAATTCACGAACAAGAAAAGCTGTGAAGTGGTAGGCAAGCTCTCTATAGCATTCCATTTATTTGCTTTATGGCAGTGAGTCCATGTATATTACAGTTCAAATCATAATCCATAATGGAGACAGAGGGAAAGGAGGTGGGTGGGTGGGACACTATTTTAGGGGACATGTTGTAAGAGGCACCAGGTAAAGTGAGGAAGAGGAAAAAAATGGAATTCAGGTGCTAGACTTCACCTTTGCCATTTTACTTGTGTCTTCCTTCATCTTATTGACTTGTATTTAATTGCTGGGGTACGGATTAATCTTTGAACAATACATAAAATCCACCTTTTTGTTTTTTATGTATATATTTATTGCATGTGAAAATCATGCAAAAAAGAACAAGATTAGCCAGCTGTGTTGTTTACATAATAAAACCCAGCCACATGGCATTGTGTTTTCCTAAGTCATTATTATCGTACAGAGTCACAGATTATCACACTGGGAAAGGCAGTATTAAAAAATATTAAACCAAAAAAATCCAGAGGAAAGTGTCATGTAAAGCTTTAAGAGACATGGTTTTCTGGTGGATAAAAAGCCAGACAGCAGACAGCAATGGGCATTTGCAGCCCAGAAAGCCAACCATGCCATGGGCTTCATCTAAAGGAGCATGGCCAGCAAGTCGAAGGAGGTGATGCTGCCCCTCTGCTATATCCTCATGGAGCCCCACCTGGAGAGCCATGTTGAAGTCTGGGCAGAGGAAAGACATGGATCTGTTGAAGCAGAACCAGAGGAGGGGCATGAAGAACCTCTCCTATGAAGGCAGGCTGAGAGAGTTCAGTTGAGGTTGCTCAATCTGGAGAAGACTCTGGAAAGACCTCATTGCAGCTTTTCAGTACTTACAGGGTCTTATAAAAAAGGTGGAGAGCAACTTTTCACACAGGCAGATAGCGATAGGACAAGGGGGAAAGGTTTTAAACTAAAAGAGGAGAGATTTAGGTCAAATATTAGGAGGACATTCTTTACTGCAATGGTGGTGAGGCACAGGAACAGGCTGCCCAGAGAAGCTGTGGATGCCCCGGGTTGATGGCACTATGAACAACCTGATCTAGTGGTTGGCATCCCTGCCCATGGTTGGGGGGTTGAAACTAGATGGTCTTTAAGGTTCCTTCCAACCCAAACCATTTTGTGATACAATGATGGGCAGTTTGTTGCATGAAAAATTTGAAACTATTGAAACAATCTTCAACAACCAAACCAGCAAGGTTCTAAAATACAAACTGTCCAACAGTTTTCACAAATTTGTAGACTTCACAGTAAAAGAAATAAGTCTTTGGAGGAATTAAGGAATGTTAGTGAGCAGAATTTGCAAGTGTTACCTAGAAAAATCCCTTCTAGAGGGGTTAATTCGAGAAAAAATAAGGTGCTTTTTAAAATCTTTTCAAGTAAATAATGAATCTATGTATTACAGATTAGAAGAAATCTCTGAGGGAGAATAACTAAGGTGACAGAAAAGAAGATGGAGTAAAATGTTAAATATGTTTGCTTAAAAAAAACAAGGTAATCAATTCCAAACTCTTTCTTTTATGCAACTACATCTTTAAAGACAGAGATCCTTCCAGCAACACAGCAGGATGAAGAAGGCTCCAAGGTCTGTGTTGACCATGTGATATTTACATTGTTTTAAAACTTGGACTAGGACTAAGATCAATTAGTGGGTGGCAACCACACCTCAGCAATGAAAATCACAGAACTCAATTGTGGAACACTGCCTCAGAAAAGGACTTCAAATTTTCTTCCTTGTCTTTGGGATTACAAGTGCAGGCTATCTGCAGTCTTTACTTTCTAATAAACAAAGCTTCAAAGAGAACACAATGAAAAATAAATGGGTCAATTGCTGTGTGAGGTCAAAAAACCAGCTTTACCCCTCGACTTGAATAGTATTGCTCTGGGTGCAAATTAGGAATAGTATTTGAATAATTCTGTACCAGATAGTCAATTTGTATGATGAAAATAGAACTTGCCTACTCAATACTCTATTTACAATTGCAAATGAAGGATGAGATTGATAAATCATCCAATTTCTGCCAACTTCTACACAAATAAGTTACCTATAGGCCAGAATTAATTTGTTGCAATGACATTGCAAGGTCAGGTGTTCTAAGGAAGCATTTTGCTAACCCCATCCACAAAGGGATAATGGCAGTCATCTATTTGTCCTCTTCAGGTTTAGAACTGATGTCTTTAGCAACTTTTTTTGACATGAAGAGGTGATGGCAGGTTAGATGAGGAGGTTCTGAACCAGCAATTTTATAGTGACCTGCATACTGAATGGAGAAGAGCAGTAGTTGCATTCCCAGTATTACTGCTGGTTCAAAGACTGTGAAAATGGAATTGAGAGAGCAAATTTGCATCCCTGCATAATCTCACATGCCAGGCTGTTGTAGGGAATAGGTGAATATAAAATTCCTATCTGCATTCTTCATATGTAGTTTTAACAGACTCGTTTCACCTGGGAAGTCTGACTCAATGAATCACTTGTCTTATCTAGACTCTTCTGCCTTAAAGGTTTGATAAAGGAGTATGGAAAACTACAAAATCTCTCTGTGGGAAGAGGAAAAGCAAAACAAAAAGTTAAAGAAGAAATAAGCTCTTCCTTAGCTACTGCCAAGTATCAAATTAGTTTCTGTTCATTTGAAGACTCACTTTGTATTAACTTTTCTTCTGACATTATAGGAAACAGAACTTGCCTGAGGCTTCATCCTTTAAAGACTGCTTCTGAGATGTTCTGCCTGAAATTGTTGGTTGTCATGAGGTCGCCTTGCTCTTGGATCACAGTTTGTGCAAAGAAAAATCTGAACAAACATATTATTTTTAAAACCATGATGATACAGGATAGCAAAATGTCATTCATGTCCCATTTCTGTGTAGTGATCTTTTCTCTGCATTCGTGAGATATATACATAATGGTATGCTTAAAGGGAAAAACATGTGCTTGAAAGAAAAAGACCCTGTTCAACAGTTTAAAATGCAAAACAAATCCTATTTACCAGAAAAAGAAATTCATATCAATGCCTATGATTCTCCTCGCCTCCAGATCGTAATGGAAAAAATGAGGCAATTAGAACAAAACCAGAAAGTTTTTTTTTAAGTTTGCTTGGAGCACTGAGATTGAAGGACACTAAAGTGGTGAGACAATTAATCCTGACTCTGTTCCTTATTGGACGCACTGTCAAGTCAGTGAGGATCTGTACATACAGCTTTTAGCTGAATTTATGACTAGGTAATGAAACTGTTGACCCTGAGTGTAGGTATTTCTAAACAGTGCAGAGGAGCAACTGTTAGTAACCATGAATAGCAATCTTAGAAAAGTGTATTTCACACTGTTAAAAATAAAAACAAAGTATGAGATTTACTCTGCACCTGCCACAAATTCAAAAGTTAGAATGAAGCAATATTAAAGTAAATCCTCAGGTTCTATCTCTATTCAACTGAGAAAAGTTTGGCTTTCAAAAAGTCTTCTACAGGGAAATTTCAGGCACCTAATTCTGGTGTCTAAGTGCAGACACCTTTATCCTTCTTCATCTTAGCTTTTTTTTTTTTTTTTCCCCCTACTATTTGGGTGAGAAAGAAAACCCTTTGTCATTACAACCCTGGGGACTCTACTGGGAGTATAAAGGCTAAGGAAGGGGTTGAGTTCCCATCCCTGGAGATCTTTAAGGCATGTAGCTGCTAAGGGACATGATTTAGCAGTGGACTTGGCAGTGCTGAGTGGGACTTGATCTTTAGGATCTTTTCCAATTCTATGATTACAATGGATTGATGGTAGGAACTTGTAACTCATTTGCATAGTCTGAGAGATGCAAGAAGAAGAAGGCTGGCTTGCTTTCTTTCCTTATTCTGTAGGAGGACATCCTAAGACAAACTGACCCATATGCTTACTTACCATCCACCTAGGAACATTTTCTCCAGAAACACATTCTCTGGTGAGCACCTATGAAACTATGTGAAAGAATATTAATATAAACACAGACAAACAGTTGCAGCTGCAAATACGAAACCTTTGTACTCCTGAACAAAACTTTTATCTTCTTTTCACTGGAACGACCAACCAACTAACCAAATGTGCAGGTACCAGACAGGCCATGTCACTCTTTGGGCTTCAAACCACAGCAAACTCGCAGCTGTGCTACTGACTCCTTTAGGCAATTAGGGAACAATATTTTTGGGAGTAGTGCCAGAGTCTCCTCACTTAGAAGATGGGTATACCATGATGTATCAGGTATCTGACATAACTGATGAAATATTTAGCTATGGTTTTAACTATCTTGCAGAAATAAGACCAATAGCTGAAAGTCCTTCCTTTATGAGAGCTGTTAGGCCAGTAAATATTATGAATTATTTTTTTTTTAATAAAAGCAGACCTCTATGACTGAAAAAAAACCCCAATCTCTAAGTCTTGTATTTTTAAAATCTTAAATAAGTTATCTGAGAAAGCATGTTTGAGAATGCAGGGACTTGTGCAATATCATGTCACTTTTCAAATTACAAGTTATGAATTTATGCTGCACTGTTAAACACTTTTTGTAGCTTTTCAGCCTCACAGTACAAAGTGCTAGTTATACATGACATAATGAAGTCATACAAGACAGAAATGAATTATTCACGAAACTAGTTATACTTATTCTGAAAAAAAATTTTGCATTTATTATTTTTCACGTTTTATTCTATATAGCTGGAAAGAAAACCTGGGAACAAAATGAGTGGGAGGTCTTCACAGACAAAGAACCCCAGACATACAAACTTTTCTAACTGTTATCATTTCCCAAACTGCTGCAGCTTAGTCTCACCCTGTTAAATCCAGGTCTAATAATCTGCTGCTATTTGGGGTGGATATAACGACAAAGTAGTCTCTTCGTGTGTTTGAGACAGATATAATAGCAAAATACCCTCAGAACCTTCTGCAAGAACTTGAGAAAAGGAACACAATAGATTTTTTCTCAGAGCTACTGTATTGTAGGATAAAGAGCACCTACTGAATCTAACCTTCACTCTTGAACCTATCATCCCATTTTCTTCACCCTTAAAATGATATATTAATTAGGTTTGTCTCTATCTTTAAATTATTACAAAAGTAAAAGAATGTGACATAAGTTACTTCTAAATTCCTTTGCTTGGTGAAATGGTATTTTTGAGGTGAGTAAACAATAAATTTACCTTTTACATGTAATTTCACAATTTATTATTTTTCATTATTGAAAGTAAGGGTTTTTTTCAATACAGGTGACTCTTCAATGATTTCTGTGCACACATTCTCAATCTCTTCCTGAAGAATGTTCCATTTATAAAACAAAAAAAAACCAAACTGTTTTATGAATTCAGTTATGACAATGGAGGAAAAAATGAGTAAAGCAGAACATTAAAAGTAGAAAAAATTTCCTTGCAATTGCCAAGGCACTACAAGTACACCTAGTGCACTTGAAAGTATTGGGATTGTTCTCTGTGATGAACAAAAATGCATAAAGCAATTCAGTCCTTCAGAGGTCTGGATTTTGTCTTCTTTGATATGAACACTGAGACAAGTGTTTGGAGTGCTGTTCCTGATAAGAAATAAAATTAAGTAGGAGAAAGCATTTGAACAGTGCAGGGATAGTCACACTTGTAATGATTAAACAGAATTTCATACAGCGTAATTTCAAAAGCAAAATCATTACAACAGGAAGAAAATATACTTTTAAAAGAGCTTTATCTGACATGGCAGCACTATTCTAATGTTAGTAACACATCCTAGTTTCCTAGTCTCTGTTTTGATTGTTTATGCAATCTATTATGTATGCCAGGAACCTAAAAATTGCAAAGCTAAGCACCCCATGTTTCTGCTTTGTCCTTTTCCTTTCTCTTCTATATTCTCAACTTTTAGAAGTTTCGTTGTTACTATTGTTACTATGTTTACTCTTAACTTCCAAAGAGGAGGATCCTGGATGTGTAGAAAGCAAGTGTAGCAAGGTTAACCCCAGTAGACTGAGCAAGGTATGGAAAGACAACAAACCGCAGATTTTTGAGGACCTCAAAAGACTAGGACACCACTCTAGAAAACAGGAAATTCAGTGTGGGCTTGTTTAAAGTTTTCTGAATCACTTTGCTATTTTCATCCAACATACTCACATGCTAGTAATCTGCAAAGTAAGAGAAAAAACTCCATGCAACAGGACAGACAGGGCTGGAAAACATCTCTGCAGAGAAGGACCAGCAGGGAAGCTATCTTGGTGGCCTGTAAGTTCAGTGTGAGACAGCCATGCACTTTGTTGCGACAAAGGTTAACCACATACTGGGCTGCACCAGCAAAAGCTTAGCCAGCAGGTCAAGAAAGTCGATTATTCCTTTTTAGTCAGCACTATGGAGGCTGCATTTGAAATGCAGTGATCAGGTCAGGGCTCCCCCAGATGAGATATGTTGTCAAAATAAACTCCAACAGGACAGAAGGAAAAAAAAATATTTCCAAAGATGGCTTAGGAGTTGGAAACAGCCTGTCTGAAGGCCTTGTACCATTTCCACGATGGAAACAATCAAAACCCAACTGGGGAAGGCTGTGAGTCACTTCAATGACCACGGAAGTGCTCTGCTAATATCAGGAGTTGGGACTGGGTAACCATCAGAAGTCATTCTTGAATTATGCTGTGAACTAGGAAACTATGCTATGAAACTATTAGGAAACCCAGTTTCTTACTTATCCACAAAGCAATTACAAAGTCATAATTCTGCAGTAATCTTCATGTAGCATAGGCCTGCTAAATAAAGAGATCCATTATGGTTCCCTTGTTCAGCCATTCATTCCCATCCTTTTAACTGCTCACTTGTGCCAACATAAAAGTTTGTGTTTTGCAGGCAGTAAACTAGGCAGAAAAACTTGTCCAAGTTAAAAATTGAACATTTATTTTGCTTGCTCCTCTGCCATCACCTCTCTTTGTCCAGCACAGCTGTTTGTGTGGGCACAGCAGCAGGAAAAGTAATCCAGGGAAGGCTGAATGTCTCTTTTGTCAGCTTCAGGAGTCTAAAGTGATGGTTAAACCACAGCATAAATTTCTCTAGCTTAGCCAATGCCCTTCAACTCTGTAATAAACTGTTTCTGTGGGTATAATCTCTGCTTGTGATTTCTGCTCAGTTAGCTCACCTCAGGCAGTAAGTTGTGACCTCTGTGGCATGTTACATCTACTCTGTAATATTAACCACATCAGAAGCCAAATTTTAAAACATGTCAAATAATTTTTCATCCCTCATTTTTTAAATTCCTTATTTACAGGGCACTAAGGCCCTCATGTGCCCTAGGGGGTCTCCAGCTTTATTAACTACAACATTATGACAAGACTCGAACCCAATGAAAGTAATTTATGACAAACTTTTTCTTCCTTTAAGTGGAGGAAACCAAAAAAACTAGTCACTGAAAATATTCCTCTTAATCTTGGTGGTCGGTGTCTCCATAATTATAATACCTTTTTAACTTTAAAGGACAGTGGGGGAAGGGGGTGGGGAGAGTTAGTTTTGGGGAGTATCCAGCTAAAGCTGTGTTTCATAGGCATAATGTTAAGCTCCTAGAAGTGTTAACCAGCTCTAGCAGCTCCAGGCCTGGGGATTCCTCCTGCCTGGCCACTGGAGCGCAGCCCAGGGAACCCAGGGTCTCTGTCCGCTGTCTCCGTCTCTCTGGATGCCTCCCAGTGAACCCCGGCCAGCCCCGGGTCGGCAAACAACGGGGGGGCAGCCCCGAAGTGACCGACAGCGGGGGGACACTCTCTGGTGCCCCGAGGGTACTGAGGGCAGCTAGTCTGGTCACCTTTGCATCAGAAGAGACAAAGGAGACATTGGTAGAGGGTAAAAGGCCGACTCTGGGCAGGGGGCCAGTCCAAGGTTTATTTGGCGCTCCTCAGGGGGCCC
Organism: Pyrgilauda ruficollis; assembly: GCF_017590135.1. Taxonomy (NCBI): domain Eukaryota; kingdom Metazoa; phylum Chordata; class Aves; order Passeriformes; family Passeridae; genus Pyrgilauda; species Pyrgilauda ruficollis. The sequence continues at coordinate 9,576,149 of NW_024519207.1, read as the reverse complement.
CACACCTCAGTGGGCGCCGCGCTCAGAGTGAAACAAAGGAATCTCAAGGTTACATTTAAAGGGGGGGAGGAAACCGAGGGTAGATACATTTGCTGACCAATAAAGACGCTCCAGGGATGCAGTCTTAGGGATGGGCATTTGGGATAGCATGTAACATCATCCTTGGGGGGCCGACCCCTGGCTTTGGGCTAATCACTCGACGGCTTTGACCGAAAGATCTAGATAGAGGGGATGGGATGCTGAGTGACTGACAGAGAGCCAGGGCGGGGATTTGGGGGATGATCTCAACACAGGAGAATGGTTACACAGGTAGAGGAAGGGGGTACAAAAAGGGGGTACATCATCTGGGGAGAATAAGGGGATACAAAATCAGGACTATTACAAAGTATTACAAAGTATAAAAGCACACTACAACAGTCCAGGTTGAGGGACATGGCTGAAACTTTCTTCTTTGCAGGTTCAGCCAGCAGCAAAGCTGACTACATATCCCAGAGACACACAGACACACGTGGACACACACATTCCCAGAGAAAGCCAGTCACACAGAGAGCCACAGAGAAGGTACTGCCCCCAGCAGCCCCCACATTCAGGACTCACAGCAGGCACAGGCACACAGGGACATATCTCCTCCTCTTGGGCTGCAGAGGCAGAAGGTCACTAGTACAGGACAGACACCACACTGCCCACATTCTTGGAATCACAGAATGATTAGTGTTGGAAGAGACATTGGGAGATCATCTAATCCCAGCCCCTTCTAAAGCAGGGGCACCTTACAGCAAGTGGCACAAGATCATGTCTGGGCAGGTTTTGAACATCTGGGAAGGAGAACTCCACAACCTCTTTGGGCACCATGTTCCAGTGTTCTGCCACCCTCACAGTAAAGAAGATTTTCCTCATATTCAGATGGAACTTTCTGTGTTTCTGTTTCTTTCTGTTGCTCCTTGTTTTGTTGCTGGCAACCACTCAAAAGAGCTTGGCTCTGTCCTCCTTACACCCTTCCTTAAAATATTTATATACATTGGTGAGATCTGCCCCCAGTCATCTCCAGGCTAAAAAGTGTCAGCTCCCTCAGCAGAGAGATGTTCCAGTCCTTTAATCACATTAATTGTCCACCACTGGACCCTCTCCAGTCTCTCTTGTACAGTGCCCAGAACTAGACACAGCACTCCAGATGTGGCCTCACCAGGGCTGAGTTGAGGGCACCTGCTGGAAATGCGCTTCCTAATACAGCCAAGGAAGGCAACCATTTGCCTTCTTGACCACAAGGACACACTGCTGATCCATGGATAGATTATTGTCTGCCTGGGCCCCCAGGTCCTTCTCCACAGAGCTGCCTTCCAGCACATCAGCGCCCAGCCCATGCTGGGGCATGGAGTAATTCCTCCACACGTGCTGGGCCCTGAGCTTGCCTTTGCTGGACCTCATTGGCTTCTTCTCTGCCCAACTCTCCAGCCTGTCCAGGTCCCACTGAATGGCAGAACAGCTTTGTGGTGTGTCAGCCACACCCCCCAGTTCTGTATCATCTGCAAACTTGCTGAGGGCGTGCTCTGTCCCTTCATCCATGTCTTTGATGAATAAGTTGAACAAGACTGGACCCAGTACTGAGCACTGAGGCTCACTGCTAAGCTACAGACCTTCAGCTAGACTCGGTGTCACTGATCACTGAGACCTACCATTCAGCCAGTTCTCAATCCCCCTCACTGTCCCCTCATCAAATCCACACTTCCTTAGCTCTGCACAAGCACACACACATTTATGGATCCCTTGAGCACTTGCATGGCCCCTCTGCCCACCTGGCACCCCTTCCCACATCTCATTCCCCTTTCTCATCCCACAGGCCCCTGACTGGCTGGTCCCGATGGACATTCACTGCACACATACAGCACTCACACACTTGTCCCATGGGTGTCCCACACTCAGAGGTTCTCCCAAATACCAGCACAGACCTTCTGCCCACCTGATAACCCTGTCTGGACCCAGGGCGCCCAACTCCCCGGCTGCTACAGCTTGGAGTTTGCTGGGAGCGCACACCTCTCGCACATACACGTGGTTCGGGGCAGGTATGGCACTTAGAACTGAAGTCTTTACTCATCACAGATTCAGTGTGTGGCTTTTGAGAGGTCATTTGAGCTACTTTAGTCCTCAGTTCTTTTTCTCCAAGGCAGTGGTGAGCCCTCCTACTTTGCTGTGCTGTTCTAAAGATCAGAGCACTCAAGTTTAGAAGTTGTCAGACATTTAAATAATAAGGCATAAAAAAAAAAAAGAGAATACCTTGATGAATATACTGAACAAAAGCTCCCTTCACAGCAAAAGGAAGGAAGAGGGAAGATTAAAAAAGAGGTTCACACTGAAGAGGTTCAAAGCACAAAAGAGGAGGAGGGAATTCCTTTCACCCAGCCTCAGTCAGGTGCCCACATTAGCAGGACATCGCAGAGGTAAAAGAGAATCAACCTTCATGAAGCTCAGAAGGCAATTTATGTAATGTGTCATTACTTGTTAGGGAAATTACATTCACTACATCTACAGTGAGAAGCCTTCCCTGGTCCAGGAATTCACTGACTGCCATGGCTGGACTGCACACAAATACCAGCCCTTCATCTACTTCTGGGTACTCACAGAAAAGGAATGTGCATTTGGGGAAGACAGACACAGCACATGTCAGTTGTTCCCTTAACTAGAAAGCTAGGAATGACATTAAAATTAACCACTCTAGAGAGGTGTAAACACAGCCTTTGCAACTGGTTTTTACAGCCTCTGCTTGCTTTTTCAGAGTCACCATGGATCTGTATCTGAGCAAAAATTGAACAGGTTCCTATATCCCATTCCAGTAATGTATTCATATCCTTCACATTTAGAAAAACTAATAAAACAAAAGACATCTAAGAACTTCTATTCTTAGTCTATATTGCCTTGGTCTCTCACGCCTTAGCACATAGCTAAGCCTAAGTTAGATCACTAAGAAAAGCACATAGACCACCTGCCTGTGAAGAATATGAAATCACACAAAATCAAAGAATCATAGAATGGTTAGTGTTGGAAAGGGCCCAGTGAGAGGTCGTCGAGTCCAACCTTCCTGCTCAGGCAGGGTCCCCTAAAGCTTGTTACTCAGAGTTGTGTCTAGACGATTCTTGACTATCTCCATGAGGGAGACTCCCCAGCCTCTATGGACCATTTGGTCCAGTGCTTGGTCACCTGCACAGTAAAAAAAGTTTAAACTCATATTCAGGTGGAACTTTCTGCTCATTGCCTCTTATCCCCTATTGCCTGGCACCACTGAGAGAAGAGCCTCTTGATGCCCTCTCTCCCTCCCTTCAGATACACACCTGATAGGCCTGGCTCTTAACCTTTCTCTAGCTCCCTTCTTACACGACTGCTGTTGGTTGACTGCTCAGTCTGGTCTCTGCTTTTCAGTTTGTCTAGGATTTCTCTTCCTCTTGAAAGAGATTTAAGAACTGCCTCATGAAAGGGCAGGGGGCCTTGGTGATTAGCCTCCTTACTTATCCAGAATGTCTCTCCAAGTAGGAAGACAACTGACAAATAAGATGTATAATACTACAGGACTCCCTACTGTGGCTGCTGCCTAATGACTACCTGCCATTAAAAGTGCCTCAGAAAAGTGCCTTTTAATAAACTCAGGGAAAAAAACCCCAAACAAACAAACAACTTTGCAGTGGTTGATGTCCCAGAAGGCACAGTAGGATTTATTAAGAATTTTTACAGACTTTAGACACCTTGGTGTTCATGTAATTCCCATATTGATTTATGCTAATTTCCATTAAATGTAGCTCTTTGTCAAGAAAGAAAAAATGTGTTTTTTTTTTTCCTTTGAGGAGTAAAACATAAAAACTTCACATTCCCTTATCATGTAATATAATTGAATATTATTTGTTTCTTTATTAAGATTGTTAAGGTTGGACATGTCCTCCCAGGAGGTACCCCTGTTGAGATTATACATCTACATCCACCACTAATCAGCTCCACAGACTTTTACAACATGTCACTTGGCTAACACTGACGGCTATAAAGGAGAATAAACCAACCAAAAAAAACCACTTTATATTCTCAGCCACTTGACAGTGAATAAATATAGATTTAAACTTTTTACAATTGCTCTTGGACTTTTGAAACTGTACTGCTAGTCTTCACTTCCATTTTTACTGCTTTCAGCTAATTTTCTGCTGAACACTAACAGTAAGCAGGTGTAATAAGAAGAAACAGAAGAGGACTCACAAAACTTACAGACTACATTTTACAAAATTAGGCAAAATTGTGTGTGTATGTCTAAATTATGCATACAGAAACTAATACAAGGTAACAGACTGTGTGCAACACAAGTACCTGACTTGTACTGCACAGCAGGCATTTGATTAATGAACTGCATATTTCAAGTTTTGAGGGTTTGGTTTTGAAAATTTAACCCACGTACCCATTTCCTACAAGTAACAGCAACGAGTAAGCCACTTTTACTCTTGTTGTCTATTTAAATGGTACTTATCAAAGTAAAATAAACAGACATTTGAACAACAGGAAAATGGTTATTTTAGCTCCTTTCCTCTTTGTCTAGAGACATGTATTCCATAAAGCAAGAACAGAAACTACAAAAACCAGTTCACATACTGGAAATATATGTATGTATTTCCTTCTCTGTAAGGGGGGGGGGAAGAGAACTCATAACAGCTTGTTTATGACTAGAAGAGTGTAAACACACATCTATTTTATTTAACTTGCTAATCCTCTGACACAACTTGCGATGTGTCTGATCAGCAGGCTTCTTGTTCATCTTCCACTGTAGAAGTATCTCGGCTTTCCTTAGGGGCATTGACAGCTGGCAGCAATCAAAGCCATCTAACTGCCAGTATCTCATTTAAAGGCAGTGACATCCAGCTACAGAAATGAAAATTACTTTAATTCACTCTATTGTGCTGTGCATAAAAATGAAAAAAATGCAAACTCTCTTGGGAATGGAGACATTTAGACGCTTTCTTCTGGAAAGGGTTTTGTTCACTAATCAGTACTTCAGAGGTGAGCAGTGCAGGACATTTGTTCTTGAGCAGGCCTCAGGCATAAAGCATATGCCTAATGTAATCCACTTTGGATATGTTGTCTTCAAGTTCAACATTAGGACGTAGTCTTCTTCAGAATTAGCATAATTGGTTTATTTGTGGTCTTTCAAGCAAAGGCAACACATTTTTCAGCAAACCACACTTTCAAAACAAATCACTCCACTATCTGGATTTTCAGCTCATTCATGGCAAGTCAAGTATAAGTTGTCCTATAACATGCTGCAGTAGAGACTTGTGTAATTTCCTTCTATTTCGTCCTCTCCCATTCTCAAAGAAAGAAAGTCAAGCTGAAAAGGTTTTTAATAACAGAGATGAAAGGTGAAAGAACTTTTCCTAAAAATTTCAAGTGGTATCAAGCTTTCCCAGCATATTGTTCTGACTTTGAAAAATGTTAGCGGCTTAGTCTCCTGGACCCAGTGTATATTAAATTTCCTGGAACTACCAAGTTGCTTTCCAGCAATTTCCAGCTTCTCCCAGTGTCATGTTTTGATATAGCACAACTCCCTAGAAAAATGAAAAAGACAAACTGAATGTCCCAGTACTCTAGAGAACTTTATATATTGCTGTACTGATGGACTAACAAGATCCAGTGATGGGACCGGCACAATCTTTTTCTATGTCATCACTTGTAACTTCTGCACAGCAGTGGGGCCAATTTTGCTTCTTACTTGGCATGCCAGTTAATTTTCCTAGTTACCAGAGTATAAGCAGGTCTGCATCAAAATTTCAACCCATGCATGTCTCCATCACATGCCTATCATCTTTCTTGTCCTTTAACCCTGTAGTTTCAGAGCATTGTAGGCTCCTTAAGCATAAATTGGTCCTCCTGAATTCAGTTCTCAGGAACACCTCAAAACGAACCGCAACAATGCTAGCTATGTCACGCTTTTATACATTAATTCTGAATCTTCAGCTGTGTATTCCAGTTTCCTATTTCAATCCAGATTTTTATCAGGTGTCTCTTCTTTCCTAGCATTACATATTTGGCTTCTGCACCACTAACAGATTCTTCCATATTTTCAGACTTTTTTTTTTTAACATTCATCCTTCATGCATTTCACATTTGTTGGAAGGCTCCATCCTCTGTCCGGCTTCATAGTATATTGGCATGATGAAGTTCCTTAACAATTAGCTTAATTAAAAACTGTGAAGCATAACAAGTGACAGAACCAGATGTAGTTAGAAGTTAAGGACATCGTGATTGCCTTCCTCCTCATTCACTGCTTAGATGGCAAATGTAAGCGGTACTTAAATTTTTTGCTTGTCTTTGACAACCCAGGTGAAAATTCTAGTGGTCTTTTACATGTCCTATTTTTCAACTCAGATTATTTCCTCTACCATTTACTTACAATAATTGTGTTCAGTAGCCACATCAGGGCAAAGCACTTAGATGACATCTTATTTATTCGGTGACAAGTGCCAAATGTTTCTGCATAATAGAACACACACAGTTCATTCTTTGGCTCTCTAATTCAAAGCCAGTTATTATAACAGCAGATCATAACTCCTCACATTTCTTTCTCTCTTTTAACATGACATTTGCTGTAGTCCAAAACAATTTATTTAATATAATACTTAAAAAGTTAATTTCATATTAACTGCAAAGCCTACTGATCAGGTTACCCAGATGATGAACTGTGATAAAATTCCACACTGAAAGAGATGCACAACACAACAAAACACCCAAAGCTTTGAGTTTTCCTGTACCAAAGCAAACAAAAGTCCAGTTGCAGGAGCTGCAGTGAAGGGCTGCAGAACTCAAATTAACTCAAGATGTTTCCACAGAATATTCTATGAAAGAGTGTATCCAGCAAAACCCTGGAGTAGGGGAGAGCTGGTATTGCTATCTACTCACTACCAGAATAAGTAACTCCACTGATCCAGAAAACTGACTACATTTCTTTCAGCTATAAAAATTAATCGAAATATTATCACTCCTTTACACTTTTTCTCTGCCATTTTTCCTCATATCTGTATACTTTTCCAAACTTATTTTGCAACAACAAGTTAAATTTTGTACATAGGATTAGAAGGCATGCATTGAGCATATTTAAATAATGAGTACTCATTTTTTTCCAGTTCCATTTCTGGTCCATTTTCTTGGTATTGTAGAAAGTCTTTGTACAGTTTTCCTAAACTGACTATTTTATCAGTCAAAACCTAGGTAAATCAAGAGTAGAGAGATTAAAAATGCCATTAATGCAGCTGTTTTTTATTTTTTCCTTGAGGAGACATCAGATACAAAACCCTTGCAGTTTAAAACTGAACCAAGATATATACTGCAGCAGATTGCCCATCTGGTGTGACTTCAGAGTATTAAAATATTCTGCAGGCTATCAGTAGAAGGACCAGTCAAAATCTTAGCAATCACCCAGACATCTTATTTCACACTACACAGAGTTATGTGATCTCCAATTAAGATGTTCAGAATCACCATTATTAGCTCGTGATGAATGTTGATCATATCACCCAACCACAACAGTTCTGCATTTCAGCTGTAACCATCCAGCTAATATGCAGTTACTGAAACAAGGATTTGATCCAAAATATTACAGAAAATCAGGAACTGTCATTTACAGAGTGTGAAATCAAATGACTTTCCAGACTCTGTTGAACACTGTCACTGTAGATTAATGTGATACAACTAAATGATTGCAAAGCCATGATTTACATAAGACTGAATCTGAATGAATATGGCTTGTATAATCTCCCAGTTTAAAATAAATGGTTATACAACGACAACTTAGATTCTAGATACACAGATCATTTTCCTCTACTTCAACCTAAAACATAAATGGATAATTACATCCATCCCCACCTCCCTCTCAGAAGCCATACTAATAGACATGGGGATAAAACATTCAATTATGAGATTGTACACATGTGTAGTTCAAAGCTAGAAAATACCACAAGTCTGAAAACTGTGTTGAACAATGTTAATTATAAAGTATGGATTATTTACTAAATATGAACATTTAGAAATTACAACAGGTACTTAGTTACTTGTAATACTATTCAAAGAGTGGAAAGTTAAGTATGGAAAGCAAGCATTGTTTTTTCTGGTATATCTGTTCTGGTGAATTTTCTCATCTAAACACAGGCAGAAACTAACAGAGAAAGTCTAGAAATGAAACAGTTTACATGTTGTAGCTTTCACATGTAACACAAGTATCAAGCTCTGTGTATTAGTCAAGATGTTTATTATTGTAAAATGCCAGAACTGTTTAGAATGGAAAAAAAAAAAAACAAAAAAAAACAACAAAACCAAAAAAAAAAAAAAAAAAAAAAAAACCCCAAAAAAAAAAAACCAATGCCCCAAAAGCTCGCTGTCTCTTTGTGGAAGACAGACAGGAGATGAAAACTAAACCAGGGGCAATACATAACAATGAGAGAGGCTGTATTTAATTCTTCACTTCTGTGGGCAGATTGGCAATGGAGAACTCTAAAGAAAGATTAAAGCAATAATAATTAAGTTGTTTGCAGATGCTTACATATGACTTCCTCATAGACTGAATGCCATCTGGGGAGAAGGCACAAAGGTACCTGTTTAGAAAACTAACACATTAATGATGGGACTGCTGTCATGTACCTATTAGAGAGTTAATTTCTTAATCTTACAAAAGTTTCCTAGGTTGAATGTAAAGCTCTACAAGTGAGAAAAAAACCCCAATGTATTGTAGCAGAAAAGATGAAAAAAAATCAACCCAAAACAAAACAGAAAAATGGAATAGATTTCACCAAGAACATGTTTTAGAACACTTAGGTTAGTAGCAGCATTCATGCTTTTACTCACCATCCAATTAATTCTGTACAATAGGAGAACGTATTTGCAACTTAACACTTCCCACAGTTTTTGAAGTAGTTTAATATCCATAATCATAACAGCCTGCAGCAAAAGGAGTAAGGGAACTAGTCATTAAACCTTTCAGGGAAAAAAATATCTGTCTTCAGTTTTCAAACTATCAAAAACTATTTTCAAAGGCGTGCATATTACCTTGGAAGTATGATTATTCAAGATTTTACTCTCTGAGGATCACAAAAGAATTTTACTTTTAATTCCAAGGAGTCATTAACATTGCTATTTAACTGTATCTGTGATTCTGAATTAATATGAATATGTGTAATAAAATCTATTGAAAAGGAGTGAATTTATTGACTAAAAATCACTGAAATCCCCAGAACAGTTTGAGAGAATGAGATTTACCTCACCTGCCTTCAGCATTTAAATGTACTCTTCTGGTCTGCACCAGGTATCAAAGCATCTTCTATAGTCAGTGAAGACATAGAAGGATCTCCAGAGGTTCTTCTTTCCATTTGTTTTAAATTCATATTTTAAGAGTGGATGAACTGATTTTTGTAGATGTTAGTTTTTTGGGTTTTTTTTAACTAGATAAAAGTGAGAACTTCAGCTAAGTGCTAATTCCTTAATTGCAGAAAGCACCTAGCTTAATTCCTTACTGATTCTATTATCCTTAGCCAGAGAATATGGGCCTCCCCCACACACAAATGCTACAAAACTCCCACATGTTTTGTTTTACAGAGCCATACTACTTTAAAATACTCTCTTTTCACTTACATTGTCACTCATTCCCAGTATCATTACTGACTTGTGACATGAAGGGCCACAGGGAAGTCACATCACCTAAGCAGAAATTGGAGTGATTATTACAGGGCCAAGGAGTCTTAGAATGAGTAACATCATGGTGGAGGGGGTGGAGGGTGGAGGAGTCAAGCTCATGATATGCTGAAGCAATGCAGTTTATTTGGGATGTGTACATTCCAGCGCTATGTTCTCAGCAACATTCCCTACATAAGCCTGCCCCTGCTGCTTTTGCTGATGAGTTCCTTGCCCTGCTCTTGCTCCTGTACATGCCATTCTTCCAAAAACACTCTGTCTTGGTATCCTATTTCCCACAAAGAATGAAAAAGAGTTGACCACTGTACTGCTTTTGATCATGTATATTTTGAACCACCTTTGGGGCAACATTCTTCCTTTTTCCATGTTGTAGTTCATATAAAGAAAGCTGCTTGAAAGTATGTGTCACACTCCCCATGCTGTATCTGGATTATCACATCTCAGCTGCTTTATTAATCTCCTGAAATCCTGCAAGCCTGTGCAGATAGATCTTCCTTTTCTCTTTCTTTCAATGGGACAAAAAGAGGTCTTTGTCGGTGCTTTTGTAAATGGAAAACCTGCATCTACTATCTGATATTCAGATTTATAGCTCACAAAACACACAGTAAATAATTTTATGAGCACTTAGGGGGGTATAGTGATTGACTTCATCATGACCTCCTGCTTGATGTAAAATCTTGTCAAAGACTTTCCTTTCTCCTTCAAGGAGACTTGCTCTTCATTGGAACCAGCATAATTGTTCAATACAAGGAGAAGTGAACTCATGAATGAAAACAAATATAGTTTTGTAGACAGATGGGAATAAGGAATTACATTACTTTTCAGAGACTAATAGGCACACTTAAAATAATTGATTTTTTTCTCACATATTAAGGGTGGCTGTAGAAGTAACAAACAAAGCTCTTGAGCCTCATGATGTTACTCATGGGATGTACACACGTGATGCATTCCTGTGTGTATCACACCACAGAAGACAGACTTTCATTCTGCCAGATATGAAGCCTGTTGATCCCACACAGTATGTGACTCCCAAGCTTCCTGTGTTTCATCACTGTGGATACACCCAGTCATCTCCAGACCCTTATTACAGTCACTGGAACTGTTCCTGACCCTGTTCTTTGGCCTGACTTCCTCAGACCTGCTTCATCATCCCAAAGTCACCTGACATCTGGACTACTGAATAAACCCGGCTATCACCTCTGGGCTGGTCTTTCTTTCCTCTGGCTGGGGTCAGTGGGATGGGCCCTGGCTAGCAAGGGCCCTTGTCCTGCTGGCCATGCTATCTCCCTCAGCACCACATCTCTTAGGGAAAGCTGGTGTTCACCATGCTCTGACACTTAAACAGAGGCTGAGATTCAGCTCTAAATTTCCCATTTATAAGGTAACAGAACAACATAACTGGCCTCTACTTTTCTGGCAAATACACCTTGGTTTCATAAGTGTTCATTCTGGTTAGGCTGTCGTACAATGACCCAAAAGCATCTTGAGACGCTGTTGCCTATGGCCAGCTGAGGGGCAGTCCTGTAATTGTTACAATACAATTTCTTTTGCTTTTCTCCCTCCCCTCAAACACATACCTGACAGCTAATTGCATCTCTAGGTCCTAACAGGATATCACAGCCCAATATAATCATATCTCCATTTCTGCAGAAATACTTTGTAAAAATAAGTGAAAGTGTTCATGTTTCTTAACCAACAGCTTTCATTTATTATAACACAGGTGAAGGAAGATGGAAACTTATGAAGTTTGTTCTGATTCCCTCTGCCATAAAACTGCCACTTTAGAAACTTCCAAGGGAAAAAACCCTAAGCTTAGCTGTGCTGCACTGGAAGACTACTTGTGATGCTAAGTACACCCTCCAATTACACTCTTCATCATCCTATGACAAGAGATGAAGCTACTATTTAGCATAAGAAAGGCAGTGTACCGCACTCTATAGAAATTTATGACTATGTGTGTTAAAAAGCCATTAAAAATCAGGTTGTCCATTGAAACTTCCCAAGGAACAGAGCATCAAAAAAATAATATGCAGTTTGGATAGCAACAGAGTGACTTACATTACCCAAAAAATTGCTGATGTTTCATATACAATGTATTTCAGGAATTTCCCCAAATTATATATATATATATTTTTTTTTTTAACAAGAGGATGCTTTTTTCTTAATCTACATGTACAGTACTTACTATAACTGAATATTAAGTTGCAGTAGCCATAATATTATAATATCCACTACTCTGGCAAGAAGAAAAAGGTGATTGAGAAACTTAAAGATGGATTAGAATAAGAAAATCAGTTTGAGAGAAATAAAAGCTATATAAACAAATTATAGTCAATTTTGAGACTTCTGCAATACATAACTAACACATAAAAAGCATTATATATGCACATACATATATGTGTTTATCTCTTTCCCTCCCTCCCTTTAAATGATACATCTGTCAAAAGAAAATAAGGGATTTCTGAAAGCAAACTGTATCATGCCCTAGTAGAAAGTAATATAAATTACCACGAGGAAAAATGAAAGACAGAATCTTAGAAGGAAATTTGGAAAGTGAATAATAAAAAAATACAGAAGTATATTAAAAAAGGAAAGCTATGAGGAATTTGGTGAGTTATCAGGAAGTAATGGAAGATAATTACATCTCAAAAGTCTGACAGAAGGCTTGAAATCTTTGCAGTGAACGCCCTGAAAAAATTACTAAGCTTGATCACACTTCTATGGATCCTCACATTCACAAAAAAAAAACTTCAGCACGATTTTCTCTCTGAAAACATTTTTTTTTTGGACAAATTGGATGCTTGCAATAATTTTACTAGGAGCATAATGACAGAATAGACAAGGTTTGAACAGCTCATTTCATTCTTTAGGCGGCTCTGAAAATCCCACATGAAGTATAAAATTAAGTAACACAGCCTTTATTGCGGCCCATGACACTCAGGCCATTTACAATTTATATCACCTGTCAGGCCTGGCCTAGTCACTTCAACTAAAGTTAGAACTGAAGATAATTTGGCCCATAATTAAATTACAAACCTGAACTTTATAATAATGTAGTATGCAATGTATCCTAAATAGTGCCACAAATCACATCTCAAATATCCTCATAAAGACCCATTTGATGAACTATATAATGGACTTCTTTACTGGTTTTTCCTATCTAGGCAGTATCTTGAAAGAGGTATATTAGATTTCCTCAGCTAAATGAGAATCCAGCCTAAAATATTTTGTGAGAAATTATTAGCAACATGTAATCCACAATAAATTGATGAAGCAAACTACTTTCCTACTTCTTATAGCCTCATCTTTTACAGGGTGACCTTGAAAGCTTCAAGAAGGAGAGTGGTGCTATTCAGACCACAACTATTTCTGAAAGTCCTTAAATTCTAACTAGAAAAGACAGAAAATGAATCCATTGCATGTCAAATTTTGTCTGACATTTCAAAAAGGTATAACTGATATATCAATAACAGGACTGTGACATGAGCTGTCCTCAGGAATGCCTTTCTTGTCTGTCCATTCTGGAGTAAAAACAGCTATACCTGCAGATTCTACTAAAACCTGTGGGATCTTGCTTTGTTGTTTTCTTCAGTAAAAATTCCCATGTTATAAGAAAAAAGGTATTGTAGTATTTTAGACACAACTCTCAGTGGAAATTTCATTTCACCTCGAGTCATTTAATTATATCTTCTTTAAATGTCTGGAAAATACTGCCATGCAAACATGAAGAATAGGCCTGAAGTCCTTTGTGCTTCTCTAAAAACCAAGTTTTTTTATAACTGTTGCAAGACACATATTCCATTGACACTTAGCACTGATAACATCATGCAAGTGTGACTGTCCAAGACTCCTAGCGATAAGAAATTGGGATGGCAATCCGGGATATTCTGGTTTCCAAAAGTATTTCTACTGGTAACAGAAATGAATTACAAGAAATATGACCATAATACTTTCTTGAAACACAACCACAATACTTTCTATATAAGAAAGGGAAGAAAAGGACTATTTCCTGAAGACTCCAGTTCAGATATTTTTAAGAAACAAGAAATATATGTGCCAACAGCAGCTTGACCAACACTGTGATTGAAAAGGCTCAAAGTTCCTTGCTTTTACAGACTATTTGCCATACCAGGCAAGACAGCATTTTCTTTAATTATCTGCCCTGCCATAAGGGCAGATAATTACTTTCCTAATCCACTTCCACCTATATATGTGCAAATATTAACTTGCACACATTGCTTGTCTTCCAGGGTGCCAATGAATGATGGCAAACAATTGTTCTGAGCACTTCTAACTGTACACAGCATGCTGGGCAGTCAAGACAGATAAGAGCAAGGCTTTAGAAGAAATGCATCATAAGACAAGTGGCATCATACATTCTTAAAGCACCACATGAGAAAAACAATCTTGTTACCAAAGAAGAGCCTGAAGAATATCAAAGAAAGTTACTATTTTTTAGCAATGTCTTGGTTTAAGACAATTTAAAGAAGTGCATTCTCTAATATGAGTTACCTCCCCTGAGTTTCAACCAATCCCTTTCCACAATAAGGAATGAATATGAGTAGATATTAAAAAAAACCTATTTGGGAACAAGCAAAGCAGCGACAAGCAATACATAGCAGTGAATAGTCACTAGATAGAAAATTGCTAAATCTCACGAACTCCAGAGGAAGAAAGAAACACCCAAAATGTTTCCAAACCTCTTGCAAGATGGTGACCCCGACTGCTGACCACATGTAGGGAGACAAAGGGAGAATGGAGTCAGACCCTCTACAAGGGTGCCCATGTGACACCCCAGTTACTTAATTCCAGGGTTTAGCCAAGGTTCTTTCACTCTGGGTAGACACAAAGGAGACAATGCCAACCAGCTATCCTCAAAATGTAAAAAATACACAAGAGTTTATGGCAAACCATAGGAAATAAAGGAACATTGGCAAAAGAGTAAATGCAACACAACATTACTTATCACAGAACAGACTTGGCCCAGAGAAAACCTTTAAACTCACTCAGTATTATGTTATGGGAGAAGAGAGCTGGAAGAAGAAAGGGAGAAAACCAGAGAGGCAGAAGAGGTATAGAAAAACAGTCACAGTACTCAACTCCTGGGCTGCTGCGCTGTAACACCCCAAGAGAACAGGAAGGCTAAAAGACAACAGGCTCAGCCTGTGGTCAGGCTTTTTAAAGCCTTGGACCCAGGTGGGACCTGCGGTCCCTTGGCCACTCAGGGGCTGGGTCACACAACACTGGGGCTGCTCCATCGTGCTCTGACTGCCAGACACTGCGGGGCTGGGGGGTACGGCACCCCCTCATCAGGGCAAGCTCTGACCCACCCCCTACCACACATTCCAAGCTTCCCAAGATGTCTTGTAACAGATTGCTTTTCCAGTCTCTGACAGCCCGCCACGGGTGACCGTGTGATCTGGCAAACAAAGGGACTAGGTGGTGGCAAGAAGAGCTCTCCCAGGAAGGCAGGAGCCCAGGCAGGAGTTCTAGTGGCCGATGAGAAGGGCTGGCGGACCGGGATCAGCTCGGCCGGCTCCTCCTGCTGCCCAGGGGTCCTGCTGGTGTTGGTGCTGCTGTCCGCCCGCCACGCAAAGCGCTCTGTGGCACCAGCGCCGGCTGACCCAGCCCCAGGAACCGGCGCACTTGGCAAAGTACACTCGGAAACACTTTGTGATGGCGAAACGCAGCTTTTCTGAGTGGCTACTACTGCGAGCCCAGAAAAACAAACAAAATGCCAAACAGGCAAAAAGCCAACTGCCCAAAACAGCCCCCTGTGAAGCAGAGCCTCCACCTTCAGCAAACACCGCCAGGCACAAGAGCAGGTTGGCTCGGGTGCCCCAGCCTTGCAAAGGGACCGGGGGAGCAGCACCTCCAGCTGCCCTGCAATTCCAGGGCTGGCAGTGCTAGGTCTGAAAAAACACAGTAACAAGTTTAGGGCACAGATAGATAAGGAATATAATATCATTCTGTGTTACCCACAGCAAGCATTTAGCCTAAATTCAGTTCTCAGAATGTTTTTAAACAGATTTATAACAAAAAGAAGTTATCCTGAGCTTAAGCAATAGAAAAAAAAAAAAAAAAAAAAACAAAAAAACCCCAATCTTTCATGAAGAAAAAAAAAAAAAAAAAACAAACAAAAAAAACCACCAATCTTTTATGAAGACTATTAAAACCAAAACTCCTTTTTGTCACATTTTGTTGTCATTTTATCATAAAACTTCCATACCTTCCCAGTGATTTCTCATGGGCAGCCCCTCACAGCACTAACACCTTCTTCTTCACAGCACAGCCAACAAACTCCAGCACTCTTCACAACCAGCAAACCCACTCTTTTATAGCGTTCATCCTTACTGGACACAGCTGTGGCCTATTAAGGGTAGGCCTGTTCCTAATCTTTGCTAATTAGCACAGCTGCAACTCCTCAGGGGTGAGATTGCCTTCTGCACTATCTCATTCTATCCCCCCACAATATTTTAGTAGACTTTTAATTCTTTTACAACTAAGTTCATAACCATATATCAGAAAATGCCTAATACATTTTTCTCTTGTAAGAACTTAAGGTTAGTGTTGTATTAGCTGGCAAATTTTTAGTGCTTTCATTTTTCTGATTATCATGATCTTCTAGCATAGTTTTAGCTATGGATTTTCATATTTCCCAGTCTATGCTAAAAACAAAATGTAGAGATGACATATACTACTACAGTGGCAGTGACACTGACTAAAGGAGAATCAAATTATGTGCAAAAAAAGCCAAAATAATTGTTTTACCGGAAATAAAACTAAAGCAAATTTTTGTCAATAAAACTTTATTATTTGAACAGAGTATGAATTTTTTCATAACTGTAACATAAATGTGTTAATTTATTAGTATGATAAACTTACAGCCATGTTCCTTAGTAAACTGAATAGGCTGGACTAGATGAACAATTTGAGATTTTATCTTCCCATTAACCTAATAATGAAATAATATGTTTTGTGAGCCACCCATGCTGTGAAAATTAAGTAAGATCTTATCCACAGGTTACATTTAAGGATATTACATTGCAATAAATCTAAAATATTTATGAGTGTTGTTTCAATATAAAACCACAACTGTTAAAGATTTTCTTAGATAAAACAAGCATCAATTGCCTCTATAAGACATGAGGACAGGCCATGTTTTTCTAATTTAATTTTTATTGGCCTTATGAGTTAACAATCACATATCTTTTTGTAACTCCTGTATTAACCTTTTGAATAAGATGGTAGGAAAGGTACAAGATACATATTCGACTGGTACAACTTACAAATAGCTATGCAAGTTTGAGGGATTTGGGTTAGAATCGCCTGTTTGGGACTTTCCATGGGAGAAAGAAGAAGTCATTTTCCTGAAAAGACATGTGCCATTTGCTTGCCTCTGCCAAGCCACAGAAACTGTGGCTAGGAAGGTTTGCTTTGTTAGCATACTTAAATAGAATAGTATTAAACTTTTGTGCTTGCTTTGTAAAAACAACAATGCTGCTGACAAAATCCTTCATAACTTTCATGTGACAGGTCAAAAAGATGAACCTCATGAAAGAACAGTTAATTGACTCTTTTATCTTCTTCTTATAGGAAAGAACTAGGTGTCTCAAAATGAAATGTGGACAACTGCCTAAACACAGCAAAGGGCAGCTTTGAAATACTTTGCACAGGAATATATTTGAAAAACTGCCTCTCTGGAACAATAATATTGGGAGGGTATTCTTTTGTTTGTTTGTTTTTAAGTCATGAGTAGCAGTATATTAAAAAAAATAAAAGAGAGATGGAACAGAATGCTAAAAGCCTAAATGAATCCATCAGTCTAAAGGACTACTTCTGCGAATGTCCATGTCTGTTAACTTTATGTACTTACTTTCTCAGACTTTCATATTTGAAAAATTCTCATTCCAGAACAAAAATAATGCAAAATGGCCACGCTATTTGCATGCCCTGGACAATATGCATGATATGACTATTTTAATGCACAATTTTAGCATTAGTGAAGCATTTCTTTCTCACAATTTTTTTTCCTCAGTCATGATTAATCTTAGTAAACTGAGCTCTTGCAACAGTGTATTTGTTCTGTGAAACACCTAATGAGCACAAGAGGGGCAGTATAAAATAATAATAATAGATCAAAAGTACTAACATTTACTTTTGGCTTAGTAAAAGCGTCTGATAAATTATTCCCTTCAGTGTTTCTCTGTTATTGCAACACAGTACCTTGAAAGTGATATATTGGCACAAGCCATTGTGTTCTACCACAGTGCAATTAGGAGGTCCATTTAAACAGCTTTATCATATGCACACATAGCTTGATTAATTTTCTAATCAAATGTTCCAGGAAATCATTAACCATGACATTAAACACTGTTCTGCTAATTATACTCTCCACAAAGAATTCCAATATAAATTTACAAAACATCTACAGAAAGGTGCCAAAGGATGAAACAGTTTAACGTATACAAATAATTACGGCATCTACTCCGCGTGGCCCCATAGCTCCTCGCCCTGCAAAGGCTGAGTCTGGGGCTGAATTCTGCTATGTTTCACCAGAACTCTGTGTACTGGCAGATGTTACATTTTGTAGGTCACTGCCTGTGTAAGTCATGGTGAAGAACTGAATGACAGAAAAGAAATTCTTCCATTTTAGGAAATACTCTAGAGGTATAAATGCTGAGTATTAGCTTTTTCTTAATGATCCCTAACACTGAGATTTGGAAATAGATTTTCCCCTACATAAATCTCCAGTTTGCATCATTATTCTAACTTCTCTTAATTTAAAATAAAGATAAATGCAAAGTATTGATTGTAGTAATGAGAATTCAATTGCCTTGTAAACCAGATGCAATTTGCTAGTTTACAGCATAATGAAATCTCTATTTATGTATTTCCCCATAAACCACAGCTTCTTGCAGGTCTTTCAGTGATGGAAAACAACAGATTGCATTAAACAAATGCAGACTGTAGGTACACCTGTTCTTTCGGCCTTGGCAGAACAGTTAACAGCTCCTCCACACAGACTATGTCCACCATTAAACAGAAACTCGGACGCAGGAGGGTGATGGAAACACTGCCACTGTTTTGGATAGGGACTATGTCTCTTCTGTATTCTGCCTTCTTAACCCAATACCGCCAGGTTGGTATAAAAGTAATATGAGAAGTATTAATAATATATATAACACACACATATATATGTATTTTTATATATATGTATGTATGTATGTATATGTATATGTTGCTCTCCACAGCTACTATATGAGAAGTATTAATAATATATATAACACACACATATATATGTATTTTTATATATATGTATGTATGTATGTATATGTTGCTCTCTACAGCTACCAGAGAAGAGGTTCTAATGGAGGTGGGGGCCAGTCTCTAGTGTGACTGCAGTGACAGGATCAGAGGAAATGGCCTGAAGCTGAGGCAGGGGAGATTCAGATTAGATATTAGAATTTTTTTTTCACTGTTCAGATGGGCAGGCATTGGAATAGATTGCTTGGGGAGCTGATGGAGTCACCATCCCTGGGGGTGTTTTAAGAGGCAATTTGGATTTTTGGACTGGATGATTGTAAAGGTCCCTTCCAAACCAGATGATTTTACAATTCTATATAATAATGTATATTTACATATCAAAGTCAGTGCTCTAATGATATAAAAATGTCATATAGAAATAGATGAACCACTTTTCACCGGTCAAACAGTGGCTTGAGTATGGAATCGGAATTTTTAACAAAGCCATGTTATAAATAAGAAGCTTGACTAGGCCAATATTCAAGCAACAATCAATTTATTAATTAATATGGTAAAGTATGAGCAAAACAGCGCTGGGTACAGTGGGGGAAGTTTTCCCTCCAACTGCACACCGATGGTTGAGGCTTACAGGTATTTATAGGGGTACCCACAGCTTTCTCAGCAATTTCAATTCCCGGCAGTTTCTATTCCCAATTTTTACGTCACAATTCTATACGCTACATTCTTAAAGCTTTAATTCAGATGCTATTTGCAAACAAAGGATAATTTCCAAGGCCTTTTTCCATGCTTTACTCCCACAGTTATTTTTTAGAATTCATCTTTTAATTGTCCCATGATCAGTTTCCACACAAATCGCAATCACAAGTACACACGCTACCTGTATGTACCTGACACGAAACACAACTTTGTATCTCACAGCCACTTGTTGGAAATCGGCATCCTAGGCCAAACAGGTGAGGGACCCGCCCCGTGTTCAGATCCTGAACAGACGGGATGCAGAGAAGACAGGATTTGCACCAGAGGGAAACCAACCCTCCCTTCCTCTGCGCGCGCGTGTGCGCGCCCCGGAGGCGGCGCTACCTCACCCCGCGGGCCGCTCCCGTTCCCGGCGGGGGCACGCGCGGTCCGGCGGGGCGGGGCGGGGCCCGGCGCGCGCCGCTGACTCACGGCGGGCGGGGGCGGCGCCGGCGGTGGCGGGACGGTTCGGACGGCGGGACGTTGCCGCGCTCCGCCAGCCGCGGCCGTTGGGAGCGCGCGGCCCCGCGCGGCTCGGGCGTGGCGGGATTAGGGGCTTCTCCTCGCTAAATCCCGCGCTGCGGTGAGGCCGCGGCTTTAGCGCTGAGCCCCGCTCCTCCCCCCCCGCGGCGCCCTGCTGGCCGAGCCCAGCTAAGCCGCGCTAATCGCAGGCGCCCAGCTCGGCCGGGGCCGCCGGGCCTGGGCCCGATCGCGGGCAGCGCGCCCCCTGCCCATCTCCCTTCCTCGCCCGTGCGCGGCCATGGAGCCGCCGCGGCCGCGTTACTGCGCCCCGTCCTCGCCGCCAGGTCGCGGCGGGCGGGAGAACAAGGGGCTCCGTCGGAAGGGCCCGCCGGGGACCGGGAGCGCTGGGGGCCCCGAGGAGGCGGCGGACAGCAGGAAGCCCAAATTCGTAAGTACGAGCCGGTCCCGCGGCGGGGGTGCCCGAGGAGTGGGGCCTGCGGTGACACCTCCGTCTCTCCCTCGCCGTCCCTTCCGGGGCCAGTCACTCTCTGCCTGGGGCCCGCCGAGACCGAGGCACTGAGTGGTAATACGTGGCGCCGTCAAGCTCAGCTGGGCTTCGGAGGCTGATCCCGCTTGGTCCAGCTTGCCTCTTGCTTGCCCCTGTGAAAAGATGCAGCAAGTTTTCAGGTCTCTCCCGAGCCCTTCATCACAAAGGTTCATTGCCTTTACTTGGTGCGTGACAGCGATGGTTGCAAGGGGAATAGAACAGACTTCCAGCTCTTACACCGTGTTACTTCTCATAGGACTGGGGCGTTTGTTTTGTTGTTGTGGGGTGGTTTTTTTTGTCGTTGTTGTTTTTGGTTTTTTTTTTTGTGTTTTGTTTTTAACTTTAGTGATACAAACTCTACAGTGAAAAAGACAGTCTTTGCATTTAAAGGACATAGTGAAGTTCTCTTCCATAGGCCTGCTTTTACAAGCTTTTGGCTAGCGCACTGAGAAATTGGGAAACTCAAGACCACTTATCACGAGATAATGTGTCTGCAAGATGTGCTCTAACCAAAGCGTACCCAGAAATAACCAGTTTTTGTTTGGACATGGTGAAAATCCCAAGCATTAGAGTTGGGACCAACATATGTTCTACAGGCCTTATATCCGCAGAATCAGTTGGGTTGGAAAGATCTCTGGAATCATTGAGTCTAATTTATGACCGAACACCACCATGTCAACTAGGCCATGGCACCGAGTGCCGTGTTGGGTCTTTCCTTAAACACTTTCAGGGATGGTGACTTCACCACCTTCCTGGGCAGCCTGTTCCAATGTCTAATTACCCTTTCTGTGAGAAATTGCTCATTATGTTCAGCCTAAACGTCCCGTGGTGAAGTTTGAGACTGTGTCCTCTTATCCTGTCGCTGGTTGCCAGGGAGAAGGGGCCAAACCCATCTGGATACAACCTCCTTTCAGGGAGTGTCTGCCACATGCCGAGGAAATGCATGCACCCCGTGCTCATATTTAGGTGATGCATGTTGATCTTTCCCTGATCCCACCTGCTCTAAAATGTGTTTGTTACATAATTACAAAAGAGACACCATAACACTTAAATTATTAGACTCTTGATTCTAAGGTGTATTTATGAAGCATTACGTGCTTGAGTGTCTGGCACTTGTGCACAGGTTCAAAAAAGTTAGCCAATAAGGAGTATCAAACAGGCTGGCCAGACCTGTTCTGGAAGGTCACAGCTTGCTCCTGGAATATTCCTATTTGCTGTTATCTTTTTGTATTGTGGCTGCAGAGACTGCTGTTGGAACCATGTCCCTGTGCCTTTTTCTGCATGTTAGAATGGGCATATATATGAAACTGTGACCTAGAGCTATTTGCTTGGCTTCATAAGTGGCTGTGTGTCTATCCACTGGGGACACGTGTTTTAGCCGTGCAGGTGACATGGCCCCTCACTTGATGAGGCTTTCAAAAGGGCTCATAATTGTTCCTGTATTCTGAGTTAGATGTACAGGAGAAACAGCAACAAGATATTCTCAAGAGGTCAAAACAACAAAAAGAACTTTACTGGCAACCTCAGAAAATCAAAGATCTTTGGCAAAAGGTTTAGTGCAACATTCAATCAACATAAAATCAAAAGGGCTTAAAGTTTGCCAAGTTGAATGGGCTAAGTTAATGCTTTGAGATGTATTTTAAGTTACTCAAAAATTCTAAGAGGGAATTAGAAGAAAAAGGAGAGGAAGACAAAAAAGATCTAAAAAAGGACACGCATAGCTACCAGCTGCTGGGCTCCAGCAGTGCTCAGCTGATAGAAATTCTAAGAGGAGGTGGGGTGAAGACATGTGCTTGCATTGTGTTCAGCTTTAAATACCCCTTGGCTTTCCTGGGCCCTTCCCCTGGGTGGGACTTCTGTTTGTTTGGCCACTCGGCAGCTGGGTTAGGGGTTCCAGAGGCCAGGTATGGAGCATTGCCTCCTCTGTGCCAGGGATTGGAGCCAGTGTGAGGCTGAGATACCCCAGGAGTGGGGTGTGTGTGCAGAGCAGGGCATCACCTCACCAAGGCGAGGCCCAACCAGCCCCTTGCCCCACACACACGTATCCTAAAATGTCTTGTGACACCAGATCTTCCCAGTCTCTCACAACATGCTTTAGTATATGATCTGTGAGGAGAAACCCATGTGGTCTGGCCACTGTAAAAGATTGGATAGTGTTGTTGCTGTATGAGTTGAGGGTTGGATGATTCCTTTCATGAGAGTCATGGATTTTTGTGTGTTTGCAGCTGACAAGAGCTCTGGGTCAAGAGGTTTTACTTAGTAGCAATACTTTGATTGCCAAGTTCTTACGCAGATATCACAATGGTTTTCATTTTTTCCTACAATTATGTCCTAAAACAGAAGTGGTGTGTTGCCATCATGTTCAGTTTTGCTAATCATGTGTTAAAATGGCAGTACAATAGTTTCTAGGGAGTAGAATGTGGATAGA
Organism: Pyrgilauda ruficollis; assembly: GCF_017590135.1. Taxonomy (NCBI): domain Eukaryota; kingdom Metazoa; phylum Chordata; class Aves; order Passeriformes; family Passeridae; genus Pyrgilauda; species Pyrgilauda ruficollis. The sequence continues at coordinate 9,553,011 of NW_024519207.1, read as the reverse complement.
GATGAAATAAAAGCCATTGAGGTTTTTTTTCTTAGATGAAATCTCACCTTTTCAATGAAAGAAGGCCTTTTCTCTGGTGCAGGTGAGCTTGGTGGGCATATGTTTAGGCTTCCCAGGCTATGCAAGGGTGATTTTGATAATGTTTCAAGGTAGGTATCAGCTGACTGGTTTTTTAAGGTCATGGTGTTGAAGTCACAGCTACAGAAAATAAAGGGGGTTGAATTTGGGGTTCTGACTCCGTTTTATAGAGTATATAGTAATCTTGTAGGTAGGTGTGAATTTTGATAATTTTTTTATTTTGCCCTCTTCCTGTTCCCCTTCCCAGTTTCTCTTTAAGCAGGGATAGATGAGAATGCCCTTAATTCACGAGAATGCTTTGTCAAACTGCAATTTTCAAAAGCATTTCACCCTAACGGTAGTCCTATTTTTCACCTTTAAATAATGTCTTAAAGCAAAGTTTTTATCCTTGGATGTTGATAGGGACTGAAGAATTATGGATTGAACATGGATTGTATTCTAGGTGTGCCATTAACTCACTGGCTGACCTTATTGCTCTCTCCAGCTGCCCGGAAGGAGGCTATAGTGAGGTGGAGGTCACTGTCCTCTCCTAAGTAACAAGTGACAGAACAAGAGGAAAGGGCCTCAAGTTGCGCCAGGGTAGTTTTAGATTGGGTATTAAGTAAACTTTCTTCACTGAAAGGGCGGTCAAGCACTGGAAGAGGCTGCCCAGAGACGTGGTTGAGTCACCATCTCGTAAGGTGTTGAAAAGATGTGTAGATGTGGCACTTAAGGACGTGGTTTAGTGATGGACTTGGCAGTGTTTGGTTTATGGTTGGGACTTGATGATCTTAGAGGTATTTTCCAACTTGACTTCATTGCATTTAACTCTTTCTGTAGTACATGTTCAATGTAATTTTAATAATTAAATTAGTTTTGTATATGAATGTGTAAAGCTTGGCTCTCACATCTTTGGACTCTCTGCAATCCAGTCTTAGATTTAGTTTATGCCCTTTTCTCTGTGTGGGGTACTTAGAGTGCCATACCTCATGTTCCCTCAGTTTTATTTCTATCTCTGTACGCTTGTCAAATTAAAGTAGCTGTTAGATTTATTGACCTCAAGTAATACGGATTATGTGAGTGCAATATTTCTCAGTGTTCAGGGCTTGAAAATAAGTTCCAGGTTGGACCCTTCCAGTCAATGCAACATATTGATCTGTCATAGCAGATATGCTAATCTGAAAAATAATGTGATTCCCTGACAAACCTTGAAGTGAAATTGGATTGCTTATTGACAAAGGTGACATCATTAACATGCGCCTCCTGTTTTTTTCTCCCTTCTAAAGAAAATTCTGTTTTTAACTGAAGAAAATACAGTTTTTAAAAACCCACTGCATATGAGAGGTGGAGGGAGGAGAAAGAGGCATTGGAATCAGCCACTATAACTGTTTAGCCCTGTCAAATGAGGCCCTGAAGGACTCATTTTGAACAAACTAGCTTCTCAGAAGAAGTGAATGAATTTTAAGCCTCAGTTGTCTCGGTTCTTTTGCAGAATAATTTTAAATACTTTTTTTGAAGGAGTGATGGCTCATTTTGAAGAACATACCAGCATGACTTTGTTCAACAGGTCCAAGTTTTTAGAGGAGTGGGACTTTTAAAAGAGTAAAAAAATTTCTGTGGTACTGTGGTACTTCAGCTTATTGAAAGTTTGTCCCTAAACCACTTGTGGTTTAGGACCTTGTAAAAAGAGGAAATCTGCAGAAGGATGGCAGATATTTCACCTGTTCTCTATGTATACATTGACTGAGCAAGAAATTTCTGAAATCTGCTAGGGCAGGGTGGGGCAAAAAGCAATTGTTTGCCCCTTGAAGCTTTAACTATAAGAACGCCTGGCTCTGTCTATTCATTACCCCCCCCCCCCCCCCCCCCCCCCGCCTTAGTAATGTTTGGAAAACATTACAGTGTTTTTATTATATAATATTATGTGGCTTATATTATGTCACTATATTGTGTGACTTCCAACTGCACTTTACAGATACTACATATTGTAGACACTGGTCCTCAAAAGATCAAATTCAATTTCCAGCTCAAATTAGAGGTGTTTCTATCATAGAGGTGTTTCTGTTAATTTCAGTATACCGTTGACCTGACTTCAGTGACTTTCAGGTTATGGTTTTGATTAAGTTCTTTACAAAATTTATGAGTCAAGAAGGGTTTGTTTACACCAATCTGTTAAAAATAGACAAATTAACAGTTGCATTTAACAGTGTCTATAAATCAAAGAAAGATGTAGTTAAGAAGAAAAGCACTTCCATTTCTCTGGCATAGAGTAGAAAGGTAAGACCAATCTGTGTCAATATCTTTAATTACAAAGTGACTGAATTATTGCTGCAGTTATGCTGCAGTGTAAGACCTTGAATCTAAATTAGTCTTTTAAAGAAATGATTGCTGAACAGATGTTACCTCAAACACTTTATCGCAGCTTTGTAAAATTGTAAATTCTTCATGCTGTTATTTTTGTTGGCATGAATTAACACTGTGGGTTATGATACTAAATTTTAGTGCTGTGTTATAGCACTTTGTTATATGATCTTACCTGTAAGCACCAATTTTGAGTTTAACTCATCAATGCCTAAAGAATATCACTGTGTAGAACCTGTCATGTTAAGGTAGTTTTGCTCCTGATTGCTTTTCAGACTGCTTTTCAAGCAGCAGAGACAGAGTGTGTGATAAAGCCATTATCTAAATGCTGAAGTAGTATATTGGAAATTAAAAGCAAGAAATGCTGTGCAGTTTGTAAATTGCATTTTCAGACTGAGGTAGCAAAATTACTGAGGGAATATTGTTACAAAGGAGATCCTAAAGTGATAGCATTTTCTGTAATCATCCAATTAACTTTTCTCTGAGTCTACAGGTTTCCTTCAGTCCTTGATTTGGTCTTCTACTTGCGTTTCTGCTGGAGAATATCCTTTGGGGTTAAAAACCAGCTAGTGTTGAATCTTTCTTTGGTGATAATATTAATGGCAATGCATTCTTTCTCACTTTTGAATTTACAAAGGTGCAGAGGGGATTATGTGATTATATGAACATCCCTAGTCTTCTTTTGTCTTGTTTCAGTGTTCAGGCATAAGTTAGCAGGTTCTTCTAAAACTCATCCTGCTTAAGCTCTCCTTTTTCCCATTTTATTTCGCATAGCCACATGCAGGCTGGAAGCTCTTTTTAATTTATCAAAGAGCCTATATATGTGCATGGTGGTTTGGAGGGGGTGTTATAAGTAGGTTTGTTTCTTTGTTTTCATCTTTAAAAAATGAATATCACAAAATGCATATCACAAAATATCTGGACTGTGGGTTTTTAATTTTTTTTTGTATGTTGAAGAACTTCAAGGTGGTGGAGGACATGCATGTTGAAACTGTTGTTTAGTTGCCTGACATCCTGTTATGTTGCATGCCTAATACCCCTCTCATATTGGCAGGGGTGTGTGGCACTATGCTTGTCTGTTTTCTACTTCCATTTATGATCAAAAAATCATATTTTGTTGATCTTTCTGTCATACTAACAATGCCCATCCCTGCCAGGCATGATCTGAGTTTAAGTACCAAGCAATCTGTGTTTAAACTATCTGCTTTCATTCAGAAAATTAGATGAGTGACATCACTTTGTGCTTGTGCCATGGTGCAAAGACCACTTGTGGAGAATGTAGATGCTGCCCCTTTTGGTGGAGTGCCAAAACTCTTAGATGATACAGACTATACTCACTTTTGTACTAGGCTAGTCTTCATTGGTTCCAGGCCACACTGATCTGTAGTGCTGGTGGAAAAAATGCTCTAGACATGGTATCAGAGTCCTGTGTGGGACGTCATTCTCCTGAATTCTGATCCTGTTTGCCTGAACTGCTTGTACCACACCTACAGAGAATCGCATCCATAAATATGCATATGTGAGGACAGGGAAATGTAATGACACAAAAGATCAGACTAGTACTGTTGATCCAATTATGTAGGATTTGTCATTGCTTTGCTTTGCTTTACTGTCTCTACTTGGACTTGACTGGGGTAATTATATAGGCAATCAGTCAAGTTATTGCATTCTATCTAGCAGATGAACTTCAAGTATGTACTGCTGTTTGGATGTGCAGTATAAGATCATCGTCTTGGGTACTGATACCTGGGCAACAAGATAATGTTGCCCCATCACCCTCCCTGGTTCGCCCCCTCCTCCCTTCCTTCCTTTTGATGCCGAGGCAATGAGATAATGCTTGAGCTATGCAAAAAGCTGTAGCTATGTGGAAAGTAGTTACTTTGTAACAGGGTATGTGAATGAAGAGCTTTTTAGAAATCAGCAAATTTAGCAGAACAAGCTAACTGCAAAAAAGCTACCCACTGACTGTTTGAGCAGACAAGCTTATAGAGCATGTGCAGAGACAGAGGTGAAAAGTTCACCCCCGAGGAAGACTTCTGAGCCTTCATCCAAAACGACCACGAGGAGGCTGATGACCACCTCTTTCAGAAACCACGTATGTGCTACAAGAGCTTACGTAATCATGTAATTAGAAAATGTGTTACAGTGTGAAGGTTAGGAAATATAATGTGCACATTAAGTAGAAAAAGTATAAAAGCTTGTACTGTGCAAAGAACAGAAGAGTGAGTTTGTGGTGGAGCTAGCCCCCTCACTCCTGGCATCGAATAAAAAATACCTGCTCTATAGGCCTTATGCTATGGAGTACAGTTTTCTTGCCTGGTTTTCAGGCATAAGTATGATAATAAGATTCTTTACTGTGAATGTATATGAAGCGTTACATAGTAACATTTTTAGTAACATAGTTACATTAATACAAATAGTATTTGGCTTCCTTTAGCTGAGGGGTATGAAGGTTGCCTCACGCGTGTCTTCATCATGTGTGACCTTTTCAAGAGACACAGTACTCTGTCTCAGGAGCAGCCATCTTACTGCTGTGTTTGTGTTGTGAAACTCAGCTCTTGTATCCTATTGTACGTTTCAGCTTCTGTTTAAGACTCTCACTATCCTGGGAGTTTTGCCACCTCATCAAGAACACTGTACCACATGCTGCATGTGTGTGTATATCCTCTGTCTTATGACACTGGTTATTTAACAGTATGTCTGAGGGACATCATCTCTCATAAGGGGTAATTCTGTCAGATTGCTTGCTTTCTTCAAAAATGATATACCTATGCATTTCCTTTTCATTTGACTTAGCTTTAAGTGAATTGCTTCTACTCAACTGCAAAACAAAATGACCTCTTCCTCCATGTCTTACACTAAAAACTAAGGTACACTGAGGAGTGCAATTTTAAAATTTAGTTTATGAAAGTATAGCTGAAGACTAAGCAATGGTGTTACTTCTGCTTTTCTAACTGTAAGTGCAACTGACAAATATTTCCTTCTGAACTGTCCTGCTTAACTCTTTAATTTCTTAATGCTTTCCTATATCTCTGACTAGAAAACGTGATGTCAGCATACTTAAAATATCAATAATTTGTTTTTCAGTTTTGCATATCTACTTTTTACATGATAAACAGACCAGAGGAATACTTGTACATAGCTCCTATGCTTTCAAATCAATAGTTTTGTTATTGTGGAGGAGATTGTGGAAGGCTCAGAATAGCATAGAAATATTTTCATCCATTGTGAAGCAGTATTCTGTAAAATTACTTAAAGTTTTTAGCAGTGACTGAATATTATAGAGATATTACTTAAGTCATATTTATTTACTTGCGGGCCTGTATTTAAGGCAACCTGTTCACTTGAGCAGAATGTGTCTTTTGTGAGCTGATATATCTGGGTCTGAAAATAGAATTATGTCCCTGTGGTAATAAAGCACTCCAGTCTCTACCTGGTATTTACCTGATTCCTGGTCTAGTTATTTTTACCCTTACTAGAAATAATGCTTGTTTCCTATGGCCTGTCAAGAATAAAAATATGCTCTTGTTCTTGAGCTACAGCACTCCTCTATATGCAATGCCATTGAAAGATCCAGTGTGGTAAGTTTCTTTAATGTGGTGGTTGTTGTTAAGACCACATGTAATGTTCCACACCTCTGTATCCTTGAATACTATAGAAGAACAGTAAAGCTGTCAACTGATTTTACTTTTTACAGCCTTCTGAGAAGAGAAGGACTTGGCGAGGGAGAGGGGAAAAAGAGAACCCCAGTTCTGTTTTAACCAACTCCTCTGAGTGAGAAGCAATATAACATAAAGTTTACTAAATAAGTTTTTAGAGATGTCTTACAGCAAGTCATTCACCTTTTGAGTGCTGAAAGAGCTGAACATTAAGTTGTAGTTTGCATGTAATTTCTTCTCCTTTATGAGGTCTCTAAATATGTTACCAGTGTTGATATTTGATGCTGGTTAAGTAGACTCTTACTTAAAAACCTGCTTTTAGCACTTGCCTTCAAACTAGACTCCACAACTTTTATATGAAATAAATGCTGGTATTTTAAGACTTCCATACTCTAGGTATCTAGTAAGACGAAGACTTTGAGAGAAGGCTCATATCTGTATGTTGAGTTTGTTATAGCATTTGGGTGTGGTAGCCTTTTTTCAGTAATTAGTCAGATGACTTGGGTCAGTGAGGTGTTCTGATATGCAAATGGGAAGCTTTTCATTGTTATCATAGTAAATTGCACTGCTGAATTTCACCACTTAAATGAAAAATGAAATACTGGCTTGAACTATCCCACTAACTTCTGTCTTTTTCAAAGAACAAAACCTGAGTCTGAAATTGCCTGGTTACCTGAATGATGATGGTGTCTTGAATGGAGCAATTGCATGACATCCTGCCTCTGTTCTTAAGTGGAAATGAACCTGATGTTGTTGCTTTCCTGCATTTTTTTAGTGGAGTGTACATGAGTTTGACATGAATCTTGAATTTCCACTCAAAGTATAGAATGCAGGTGGTTTTCATTCTAAGCAGATTATGTAATCTCTTGCCATGTTAAAGGAGCTCCATGATGGTATTTGTGCATTGCTTAAGGCTTGGTGATTTAAGTCATCTGTTTGAAAAAGGAATAAATTTTCATGTTCTTCTTTATCTAGGTGCAGTGTCAGACCATATGTTAGTGTTTTCTCTTGTAGCTTTGCTCACTTAAGGATAGAAGTATTATACCAAACCTTGCTAAATGCAAAGTCATGAGCTTTTGCAAATGACACCAGTTTACACTTTTACTTTTGCAGATAATTAGCAGTATGGGAAAAGCAAGTAATAAACCCCAGTTCTATAGCAGTGTGTGAGGCAAAAGTCTGATCTACCCCTGTGGCAGGAGAACACCAGTGAGAAGACTGGTATACAGATTTTCAGTGTTCTGGCTGGATTGGAATAGTTGTTTTCATTTATTACAAATCCTCACCTATTAGAACATGGAATGGAATTATCATGAAGGTTCAGTAGTGCAAAAGCACCTTTAACTGTTTTTTTTTATTTTTTTTTAGTAAAACGTAGTGTGTCACTGAATACTGTTTCCTTGCACCTCATTTTTCTTTTATTTTGAACTTCATAACCATTCATCAGACACTTCTTCCTCAGTTTCTTGACACTATTCAGACAAGAGCTATTGTGTGATAATGTTTGACTTATTGTCAAACATTGTTGACACATACTGTTCTTTAATTCTGAGGGATGAACCAGAGAAGATGTCAGAAGTAATGGTCCCAATCATAGAACCATTAAAGTTGGAAGCCTCTGAGATCATCATCATTAACCTAGCACCACCACTTTCACTGCCTCACTCAAGTGTTAGGTCTCTGCATGACTTTTGAACACTTCCAGGGATGTTGATTCTACACTTCCCTGGGCAACCTGCTCCAATGCTTGGCTACCCTTTCGGTGAATAATTTTTTCCTAATGTCCAAGCTAACCTCCAGTGTTTCAATTTGAGGCCATTTCCTCTTGCTCTATTGCTTGTTAACTGAGAGAAGAGACTGACTCTCACCTTGCTATAATCTCCTTTGTAGAGGTTGTAGAGAGTAATAGACAATTATTGTTGACTTGGTGAAGAGTTTCCAAATCTGGTTAATTAGGATATAGTTGTTGACAGTTGCTGTAGCTGTTGCCAAGCTGTGCACAGTAGGCAGAGAGGGGAGTCTAAGAGAAGGGTAAGAGTCCACCTCAATAAGTATGTGACTTCACATTCTTGACATTTTCCTGCTTAATCTGTTCTCAACCTCCTCATAAAAATGATACATGGGAACCCTGCAACACTGACTCATCAGTCGCCAATGTGCTGTGCTGCTCTTTGGTTTTGTGTAAGAGCTGTACATCCTAGCACTTGCTGTGTTTGTAAATATGCAGTGGAGAGCAAATGTTGGTTCAGAAACTGCTGTTTTGAGTGATCTATAGATTTTTTTGAATGCTACTATTATTAAATGCTTAGTTCAGTTTCTGCTCGCAAGTTCATGTTCTGCTTGCATTACTCAGAGGCATTACTTGAGACTATTCAACTGTGAGTAATTTGAGTGTTGTAGCTTGATGGATAGTTTTGAACTCTTGAGGAGCTCTGTGTTCTTCTATTGAGTTTGAAATCTCTGGATGATTTGTTGTTGGTGTCCCCACAGCCATCTTAAGAAGAAGCCTCTTGTAGCTGAATTTTGCACAGGTCATCTGTATATGTAGCTATAAAGCATAACTTAGTTATGAAATATAATAAAACACAACTTGTCAAGCTGTGCTTGTTTCACTGTATTTTGATGTTTGTTGGAGGATCAAATGGAAGATTTTTAAAATCTGTATAACTTGCTGTGCATTGTAAACCAGCAAGGTACAACTTGCCAAGAAACTTGCTTCATTTCAAGTGTCAGGATTCAACACTGTTTAATTTGCATGTGATTTTAAATACAAGTAACTATAACTGAGCTTTTTTTTTTTTTTTTTCTGAGCAATTTTGACATGACTGCTTTCCTGTTTGATTTACAGCACTTAAATATCAAGACACTGACAGATGATGTGGTAAGACAACTTAAGTTTTGCTTTGGCTGGGCTAAGCAAATAACCTTACTGCTAATGCAATAAAAATAACCTTACTAATACAAGAAAATATCTTAACTTTGAGGATAATTTAGTTAATTGGCAAAGTCTCACTGAACTGGTAATTAGCTGTAACATAATCAGTACAAGTAGCAAAAATGTATGGATGGCTTTGAAGTATGCTCTAATCACAGCTAAATGAGCCTGACACAGGTAATTGTGCCAATCTACATGCACTATAGTTAAGATATCTGTGATTGCATGTTTAATATCAAAGTTACTTAGGCTGCATGGCTAGCTTAAAATAACATGTTTAACAAAGTAAGATTTGCTTGTGAAACTCATTAATGCTTGTTCAAACCACCTTAAGTATATTCAGTGTCATGTTTAACAGTGTTTATCAAATTTGATCAGAGATGAGGCTCTGTATCTAACCACAAACCAGATTTTCTTCTTGCTCTTGAAGTTACTTATTTCACTGCCTCTACTATTGTTTTGTGGGTAATAATATTTTTTCTTAAAATACGTAATTTTACAAAGTCTTTGAATTTGCCTAGGAAGTAATGTTTTGTCATCACCTAAGATCAGCTGTTATGACTTCAGTGCTATACAGAGTTCTTGCTGAAGTACTTCTGTGTGTAACTGGGAGCTGAAGTGCAGAGAGATTTATGTCTATCAGTACTAGTTTGACTTAAATAATTGTTTCTATTTCTTTAGCAGAATTTCATTGGATGGAAATCGTTATTAAGAAATTTGAGTCTGACTGGCTGATAATACAAGTTTGATTGCATAAACTTGTGTTTATCTTGGAAAGCTAAGGAAATGCTATCAGCTTTCTGAAAGCAAAAGTATTTTCTGGTAACTAGAAAACAAGTTTTGATAGTGCCATATAAGGGTTATAGTTGGGATACACAAGATCTTGCTGTTTGTTTTTGTGAGATACCTTTTTTTTTGTTTTTAAAGAGGCTAGACTGCTGCCTTTTGCACTTGTACTTTACAGAGCTTATTGGACTTGTCCAACCTGTAATTGTAGCCCCATAAAATCGGCAGGTTTATTGTGGATTTTTTGAATAAGGACAAAAAGTCTGTCAGCTCTGTAGTAAACAGACATTTCCCCAACTCCTTAAATTTCTCAGAGCATGAAAAAGACCCCTTCGCAGAGTAATGAAACTTCATTTGCAGGGTAGTACCAAATTGTTCATATGAATATATATTTTTGAAAAGGTAAACTATAGCTATTTAGTAAAAGGCTAACAGTGAAATAAATTACAACACCACAACATTTGAGAACTTTTAAATACATGTAAAGGGAGATACTCTGTTTGCTTGCAACATCATCTTGGAATGAGGGTATGCTTTTAAATGGACACCTTTTATTCCTCTATTTCAGTTTTCTGTTGGTTTACTCTTTCTGTGTGTGATTCTGGGACAAGGACAAAATTTGTAGTAAGAGAAGGTAAAGAAATTGAAGGCTTAAGATGACTTGATTTTGTAGCTTTCAATGAAATAATATATTTCCTTTCTTCTCATGGGCAGCCACTTGCATGTTAACTGCTGCATTATGCAATATTTATATTTCCCATTTCTTACAAATACAGTTGTATGTTGGTGACCAGGAACTTCTTTTGTTTGTAGATTCAGGTATGTTAGCAGCATGCTGAGAATCTAAAATGCAGACTGCTTTTCAATATCTAAATTGGATTATTTGTGAGATGCTGATGAATTGTCTACTTTTAGCGATAAATCCTCATTAAGTTCGAAAACCTTGGTTTTTACACATGTGCTTCTTTTAGCTTGGTTGTTTGCTATCTGCAGAGATGGAAATTGCACTCTTGCTCCACAGAGGAGTGGCAAGCAGGTAACTGAGATATCAAATTATCTCTCTCAATGCTCCACATTCCAACAATCACAGAATCATCAATACTCGAGGATACCTTCAAGATCATGTAGTTCTACTGTCAACATAGCACAACCATAATCACGCCTGAACTATATCAAGTGCCACATCCAGATGCCTCATGAACACTTTCAGAGATGATTACTCCATCATGCTCCCAGGCAACTCATTCCAATGCCTAACCACTCTGCCAGTAATTTTTTTTTTTCCTGATGTCCAATGTGAGCCTCCCCGGGTGCAACTTAGGGCCATTTCCTCTCATCCTTTCACTTGAGATGGTGGAAGAGGCCACCATCTTTCAGGTAGTGGCCTCTTTCTGGTATTTGTACAGAGCAGTGGGATCCCCCTTGAGCCTCTTCTACTCCAACACAAACATCCCCAGCTCCTTCAGCTGCTCCTCATGGGACTTGCTTTCTAGACCCTTCTTTTCACCAGCTGTGCCCTTCTCTGGACACACTCCAGCACCTCAATGCCTTTTTTGTAGTGAGGGGCCCAAAACTGAACACAGGATTTGAAGTGAAGCCTCACCAGAGCGTCACCAGCAGGATGGTCACTGCCCTCGTCCTGCTGGCCACACTATTTCTGATACAGGATGCCATTGGCCTTCTTGGCCACCTGGGCACATGCTGGCTCATGTTCGCCACTGTCAACCAGCACCTCCAGGTCCTTTTCTGCTCGGCCATGTTCCGGCCATTTTGACCCCAGCCTGTAGCTCTGCAAGGGGTTTTGTGTGACCCAGATTCAGCCTGAACTTCAGGCTGCTGTCCTCAGCCCATTGATCCAGCCTGTCCAAATTCCTCTGCAGAGCCTTCCTGCCCTCCAACAGATCAGCACTTGTCACCCAGTGTGGTGTCATCTGCACACTAACTGAGAGAGCACTTAACCCCTTAGTCCAGATCACTGATGAAGACTGGACTGGCCCCGATACTGAGCCTTGGGGAACCCCACTTGTGACCAGCTACCAGCTTGATGTAGCACCATTCACTACCACTCCCTGGATTCAGCTATCCAAACAGTTTTTTACCCAGCAAAGAATGCACCTGTCCAAGCCATGAGCAGCCAGTTTCTCCATGAGAATGCGGTGGGAAATGGTGTGAAATGCCTTAGTGAAGTCTAGGGAGGCACCATCCACAGCCTTTCTCTTATCCACTGAGTAGGTCAAATGGTCACAGAAGGAGATCAGGTTGGTCAAGCAGGACCTGTCTTTCCCAAACCCATGCTGGCTGGGCCTGATGTCCTGATTGTCCTGTACATTCTGTGTACTGACACTCAGGATTATCTGTTCCAAGACTTCCCCTGGTACCTAGGTTAGTTTGACAGGCCTGTGGTTCCTTGGATCATCTTTCCCATTCTTCCTTTAGGTGGGCCTTATATTTGCTAATTTCCAGTCAACTGGAAGTTTTTCAGATAATCAGGACTGCTGGTAAATGTTTGAAAGTGGATTGGTGAGCTCTTTTACCAGCTCCCTCATTATTCCCTGGTACATGCTGTCCAGGCCCGTGGACTTGTGGATGTTCAACTTCCATAGCAGATCACTAGTCATTTCCTTCTGGATTATGGGGGCTTCACTTGGCTTCCCATCCCTAACTTTCATCTCGGGGAGTTGGGTTTCCTGAGCAAAAGGAATGGTATTAAATTTTGGTATTAAAGAGTGAGGTGAAGAAGTCATTAAATACCTCAGCCTTTTTGTCATCCTACACTACCATCTGCAAGCAGCAAAGGATGGAGACTCTCCATAGTTGTACTTTGCTGGCAATGTATTCATTGAAACTTTTGTTATCTGTTACAACAGTGACCAGGTTCCAGTGTGGCTTTGACTCTTCTACTTTTTCTTCTTACATAACATGGCAACACCCTTGTAGTCACCCCAGGTTTTCTGACCCTCCTTCCAGAAGTGATACTCCTCTCCCTCTCCTCGTTTCTTTTTCTCTCCCCTGACCCCTGAGTTTCAGCCTAAAGTTCTCTGTTTAGCCAGGCTGGTCTTTTTCTCCACTGGATTTTTTTATGGCATATGGGGACAGCCTGCTTCTGTATCTTTAAAATTTTCCTTGTTAAAGTATGTTCAGCCTTCCAGGACTTCTTTACCCTTCAGAACTGATTCCCAAAGGACTTTGTCAGTCCATGTCCTAAAAAGGCCAAAATCTGCCCGCCAGAAGCCCAGAGTAGCAGTTCTGCTGGTGCCCATCCTTACTTTATTCAGATTTGAGAACTTTATCAATTTTGTGCTTCCTGTGCCCAAAATGGCCACCATGCACATTATATCACCCACTAGTCCTTCTCTGCTCACAAAGAACAGATGTATTGAGACAGCCCCCTTGGTAGGTTGGGAGAGGATTCACCTGGCATCCCAAGCAGGGACCTACCTCCAATTCTCCCTGTCTCTTAGGTCCCGTCCTGTCTGTTGGGGATAAGGATCTTCCACTTCCTGAGATGCAATTTGCTGGCATGTCTGCCTCAGCATTGGCAGAGAGAGAGAGAAAGACTCAGAAAGGTTAACTAAGCCTCCATATTAACAGAATTTTATTAAAAGGCATCTTATGTAGACAAAAAAGAAAAGCATACTAAAATTCCTTACAGCATCAAATTATACTGATTTTATAGCAACTGCTTTAAAGATTAGAAAGGCTGTATAATTTTCAGTATATAGAGAAATAAGATTCAGAGTGAAATATTGTCTACACATTTAGGATGTGATTGTGCGCAGGTCTAAATTCTATAAATTTAAGACTGGTAAAATAATCTCTGAGATTGAGTTTATTAGGAATAAGAAGTCACTTTATCAAAGGGATTCTTCTGTGTATCTTGGTTTATGCAAGTCTTGCTCTTCTTAAAAGCTCTACTGCTAGCAGTGGAATTTCTCACATACTAAGAAGTTAATCTTGTAGAGCAATTTGACTGTCAAAGAAAGAATATACTTTTTTAATCTTCTGGAGCTTCAAGGAGGAAAAATATGTTAAGAGGTCTTTGACTTAGAGTCATTGGAAGTAACTTCTTTGATCTTTTGAGAAGTATTTCTGCTGGTAAGTGGGTTGCTTTAAGTTCTGAAGATACTGAAATTGTTGCAACCCAATTCATCATGTTGGTTCCCTATCCAGTAGGAATAATAATTATTTCAAGTGAAGACACAGGATTTGTTCCACTTTCTATTCTACTTTTGTTCCTTGCTATATTGTTAATGTTCCCCTAAGCTTTTGTTGTCTGTCAGCATCAGGGTTTTACAGCAGACTTTCATGACTGAGCTCTTGGCTTCTGTGACTAAAATGACTGGCAAAATGTCTGGGAGACTGAGTTATTCTGTAGTGCTTGAGCAGAATTTTTTTCAGATGTGAAAATGTGTTTACTGATTAAATAAATAGCAGACAGTCAAAAACGTGAACTTGAATATAAAGGGTGGCAGTACTTTTTGTCCTAGATATCTATAAGGCAGAGAGAGAAGAATACCTGGAAAAAGAGCAAAAGCTGTAAGCAATACTCTTGGCTTTATGCTTTCACTCAGGAAAGGAATATCTTATACCTGCATATATTTCCTATCAGAACTCTGCTAAAAGACGGTGCTTAGTGATCACCATCAGTGTCTTAATCGTCCATATATATACAAATATATATTTATATATAATGTGAATGTGTGTTTCTCTTCATGAGAATGCGAGTGAAAGCAAGAAGGTTATTCAGTACTTCTAGTAACATGTTTTAGGTTAAATGATAATAATTCTGTAATGCTCTGTCTTCATAATGAGGTATCAGAAGTTGTGTCCTCAGAAAGACAACCTTATGGGGAAGATACCTGTGTCAGGGGCTGAAGGCCTGACGTATTTGGTCACGTCAACAAGATAATGTAGAAGAAGAACTTATTGTTAGTTGGTAGGACTAACCTTCAGAAATGAAACTATGTATCATTGGAATTCATCCTGTGAAAGGGGAGTGATAAAGTTGTTGTTGGCATGGAGGTGTGGTCATGTGCCCTTGTGATCTCATCTCATGCGCTGGCCGCATGTGAGATGATGTTGAAACTGGCCACTCCTGAGGGGAGATAAAAGGGTGAAGGAGAGAGGATGACATGATGCACACTGTTTTCATCAGGGGACGCCCTGAAGGTGCGCTGCCCTCCTGCCCCTCCCACTCAGGAGGCGTGTTCTGTCTCCTTCTCCTGCTGCGCAGCTTCTCCAACATCCAGGGGTTGGTATGTATTTATTGCTAACATGACTAATAAAATTGACTTGCTTTGCTATTCTGACTGTGTCTTGAATTTTTTTGTGCACAGGCATTCTCCTGAACCCGTAACAATATTTTCCTGCATCTTTCTTGCCTCCCCCTTTCATTCCTTCTCCTCCAGACCGATTACAGTAGCCTTTTGAGAATTTTAATGATTTTGAATAACCTTTGAATACCCTTGAAACCAACATGATCCTTTTTCTTGGAGCCAGCATGTTATTGCATAGGTTCAGGTCTTGTTTAACATCAGATTCTTAATTAAGAATGCCACCCATACATTTGGCCAAAAGCTGGATAGTGTGGAGTGGAGGAGTGTGTGGGACTGTATGGGCCAGTGTCTAGGGCAGTGGTCTGTGTTTGCACTTTACCCCTAGCAAGTGCATAATCCAGAAAAATTAGTAAAAGTTTTGGCCTTGGAAAAGGTGTTCTGCCACCCTGGCAACCCAGGAGGACCCAAACCCCTGCAATGTGTTGGGGCCTGGCGCAGGCCTGCTGAGCCATGCCCAGCACTGCCCAGTGCCCTCAGGAGGGAAAGAAGGTCTCGGAGTCTGACAGTGAGACACCAGGCCCCGCAGCTGCTCTAGTCACCGTGACAGACACTGTGGTTAGTTCAAGCCTGATGACAAACAGTGCCACTGAAGCAGAGAAACAACATGTGCTGGTGTCACTTGCCCCTGTACACAAGCAGAAGAAATGTATATGAAAGTAACCCTTCAAAATTTAGCAAAAGCAGTCAAGGAGAAAAAGGAGGGTGGAGAGGATGAAGAAGCAGGGCCGTCACAAGGGCCATTTTCAGTGCTGTTACTAAGGCCATCACTTACAGTGATAGTGAATGTGTTTTTTTACATAAATGTGCTGGATTTCATTTTTGAGGAATTTCTTAATACAGCAATAGGTGATTTGATGTGTTAATTAAGGGAGATATGAGGGAGGCAGGATGGCAGTGAAGTAACACCTTTCATTCCTGCATGCATAGCAGCTCTGTTAGTAGGTGATGTCTTGATAAGCTGTAGTGCCAAAAATTATTGTAGCAGTAATTAATCCATTGATTCCTTCATTATCAAATGTGTAAGTTCAATATATGCTATTTTCTTATGTAGAATGGTATAAGAAGTCATCACTAAGATCAAAATCAGAGCACAAAAAATTTACTTTCTAGGGACCTGATTAGAAAGTGTGATGAGCCAGAAAGTTTGTATTGTGGATCTCTGTGTAACTTTGATTTTTCAGGGCCATGGTGTGGGCATAAAATCACTTTCTTATTTCATGGGCTCTCAGTGGAATAATAGTCAGCCTATGAAATAAGCCAATAAAACCTTGCCATTCATCCTTGATGGTTGCTTGATTTTGGCTCATACAGATATTTTTCTTACTGTCCTAGAGCACTGTTCCTGTATGCATTTATATGTATCCATTGATAAAATAAATACCAAAAAATAGAAAAGATGCAAGGTCAAACCTACTTTAAACTCTAGTGAAACTGTATCAAAGCTAAGCTTAGCTATAGCCTGTTGGTTAGCGTGATTTAAAATGTTTTGGTGTAACATGGAAGATTATTGAACTTTTTTTTTGCTGTTTCCTCCTCTATGCACTTGGATTGCCAGCAGCATCAGTGGTAGATTTCATTACACCCAAGCAATGAAATTTCTATTCTTTTTGTATAGTGCTTTCTGTGGACCATGAAATTATTTGCCTGTATGGAATACTGAGAAGTATTAACTTTTCTGAAGCACTATCAATGTATAATTCAAAAGGGAAGTATATGTAGAATATCCACACTCTACTGCTGTGCAAATCTTGTTGTGAATTCCCTTTTATTAATGTATGGGAGCCTTCCTTTTAGACTGCATTGTTTTAAATTATTTAAAGCAATTAGTTTGACACGTTTAAATGTGTTTATAATCCTATTAACTCAATTTGTCTTAAATGTTCTGTCTGATCAAATATATTCCAAGATGTGCTTTCCTCCTCTAGGATGAGTGGTATAGGATTTGGTGAATATCGGGAATGTGAATGTTACAGTGTAATGTATGAGGATGCAAAACATCTACTATATATTCAAGAGAAGCTTAAAACCTGAACATAAACTAAAAACTAAAACTTTTCAAGGAGGAATAGGCCCTTCTCCCTGAATAGGGCCTGTCTGTTTTTAGAGACTTCTGGGACTGAATGCAGTTCTGCCCGGCCAGAACTTCTGTTGTTGCTGCTGTGTGGAGCAGGAGAAGGAAGAGGAGACACTTGGGGAGCACAGGCTATAAAGAAGGGACTGAGAGTTTTCAGGAGATACTGGAAAAGAAATTTAGGGCACAGCTGTCTTAAACCTAATTTGTTGTCTGTTCACTGATTCATGGGCTGAAATCCATTATTTCAGCCAAAGTGTCTTCCCTCTACACCTGTTTCAAGTCTGTATGTGAACCATCTGCAAATACAATGGCTTGTGGTTATGCACTTTATAGTGAAGATATGGGGGCATAGAGAAGCTACTGGCTAACTCATTTTTTGAAGCAGGCATGTTGCCTTTCATCAGTACTCTGTGAAAGACATTGCTTGAAAAGAAAAGTCTCATATAATAGGATTTTTTACAATTCCAATCTAGTCACTTCAGTTTGAAGTCTGGCTTCATCCCCCCATGCTTACCATAGACTTCAGGTTTTAAAAGCAGGAAGGGAAATTGCTTTCCAGTCAAGATGTAAGATCATTTTTGCTACTGATGACTACTACTTCATTTCTAGTAATGTTATCCTCCCTTTTCCTTTTGTTGCATTCTTTGTCTTCCTGGGTCTTGCCTATGTAATTATTCCTGTAGAGTATGCTCTTCCTCATTGCCTGCTGGTCTGATGTGACACAGAGGGGCCCCATCATCCATGCTGAGCTCTTTTATGTGTATGCTATATTAATTTTCTGCTTTTGCATGTTCTACAACCATCTGTGAATAGCTTACAATCTATTTCTATGTTCCAAAAACTGTTTCTTTTCAATTTTGAACTGGAAGAATTAAAGTCTTTATATTTTTCCTCTAAACCTCTCTTCATGGGTGTCTGATAGTCAATTCTTGTTCTGACTAGAGTGGAACACTTGTACCCAGTTTTTGCTACTGATTTTCTTTGCTCTCTCTGATCTTAATTCCACAGATGCTATAATAATTTTACTTGTCATTTAGTTTGGTAACTGATGTACTTGTCTCAAGATACTTATCTTACAGATATATTGAAGCCTCAGAATATTTTTGCATAGCATTCCAAGATAGAAGCCTGTTGATATGGTTGAAATCTTGTCCAAAATCTCTTATGCATCAAATGTTTCCTTAACTTACTTTTGTGTTGACAAGTGTGATGTTGCTGTTTGTATCTGTTCAAAAGGGTGTTACAAAGATGATGATGTAGCACACCTCATTATGTTGTTGTGAATAGTCTCAGTTCAGCCCAAGAAAGAACAGAGATAATTTCTCCAAGGCTGAGCCTGGGAATCTTAGAGGAAAGAATTAAAACAATTATTCTCTCTCTTTCTGTAACTGTTGTTTATAGGTATGGTTCTCCAGAGTGTACTATTCATAGTTCACCAATAGTGTGAGATGTTTCTACTTTGAGACCAATCAAATGTCACCTTAGTAAGTCACATCATAAAAGACCTGCTGCTTTCATTAAACACTTTTACCTTCTAAAACACTTGAAGACTATGGTCTTCTTTCTGTCCCTGACTCTGCAGCATCATTACGTGTCCGATGCTTTTGCCTTCTGTTGGTTCTTGCCCATGTACCTTAAAACACACAAGCTCTAGCATGGAAAATGGGTAAAGTTTCACTTAGTAACTCTTGATCAAAAAGTTGGTAATTATCTAATCGGTTAAAAATCACACAACCCAAACCACTTTTCTGAAGAAGGTTTTTGGCTCTTGGAAGGGTTAAAAAAGCCAGAGTGATTGATGTGTGCTGGGGATTAGTCATAAGGATCATTCATGAAATCATAAACGTACTCTACGTAGCTTTAATAGAGGAGTCAGTGGTTTCTCCAAAATGAGTTTCTAAATAATTGGAACAAAGGCACTAAATTTTGTATTACATGATGCAAAAGGAAATAGAAATAGAAAGAAAATAAATAGAAACCTTGTCTTAGTTACGCTAACTTGTCTTTTAATAAAAAGTAGTTTCTTTGCATGTCTGTATATTCTGTAGCTATGTTAGGAGTACAGCTGTTTCTGGGTAACTAAAAACATTTTAAAACTATGCTTTTAGTAAATAAGTCTGCTTTCTCATATTCTACATGTAACGCTTGGAAAGAATTTTTCATAAATTGGTTTTGTAGGTATCTGTTCCTCCAAACTTTCTGTAAAATTCTGATGTTCTGCATGATTTCTTTCTAATGTAATGGGATTCTGGTCGGTTAACTCCAGTGCTAGGCAACTGACCATCATATGTATCTTTAGGAAAAGCCTTTAGAATAAGGCAGTTAAATAACAGGTAAGCTACCGCAGAAAAATAAGGATGTTTAACTTTCAAGAACATCCATGTTAATTAGGGTTATACAGAATGGAAGCAGTATGTGATATGTTGCACCTTTTGTATTTTTAGTTGGATAGATTTGCCAGTATAAGAATTCCAAGAAGTAAAAAAGAAAGACCTCCTCTGCCACATATGAAGCAGTCACATTCCACAGATTGGTCATCCACCCCCATGGACCCAGAGGATTTTGCTACAAAACCACTGTCGGAAAGAGAAATCATAGCACTGTTTGAAAAAATGATGGTAAGAGTCTTACACTTTCTTTTACTTAAAGAATGACAACATGGCTAAGTGATAGGTGGAACAGGTATTCTTCTGTGCATGTATTCTAGTCTTTACCTGAATTACTAATATAATTGTTGTTGTGAGTTGTAATTGTGTATTTATTAGGGTGTTTCTCAGGAAATAAAGTATTGGAATTATTTTTGCAAATTTTTGATGCAAGTGTATTTAAAACAGAAATTAGAAGTGAGATTATGCAACACGTTTTGAGGAGGAACAAGAAATGGGGGATCCTTCTTCCTTTCAAGATGATCTGAGACTTTCACAAAGCGATTTTATGCCTTCAAATGTTACAGCCACATTTAGTTCTTAATTTATATGCCATGTCACTATTGCACAAAAAGAGAGAATTGCCTCCAAAGCAGCATTTGTCTGCAAATTTGCTTCTTTCCTTAGTTGTCATTGTTAGTGCACTACAAACGAGCAGTCACAAAGATCGTGTGGCACTGGTAGCACCTCAGTAGGTTGAGCTTTTTGTTGTGATGATGACATTTTGGGCAATTGAAAACTAAACACGGAATGGCCATAAGAAAAGAGTGACTGAAATCTGAAGAGCACAGGAGAATGATGCCTAGATTATTATTTCTTTCTCTGCCTCTCAGCAAATAACAAGTAACTCTTGAAATACAAAGGGACTACCATGGACTGGCATGTGAAGAAAATGCCATGTGCAATGAGAGAAGTACCTTCGTGGAATTTGTACTTCCTAGTACTCAGTGATGATAGTTTAGTTTTCAAGAAGATTTTGTAGAACTCTTGAGAACTATAACTGAAGGATAACATTCAGGGTTTTCATGGTTAAATTGGTGAGGGAAAGAAATAATTAACTGTTACCAACTTTTGTATTTGTACTTGTGCCAAATGGTTCATTTTTCTCTGATGTCTTGCTTCTCTTTAAAATTTCACTGTAACTGATAATTGCTCAGAAAATGGGAGAGTTCTTTTTAATAAAACTTGAAGGTGTGCATCCTTCCATATACCTCTTGCATTTGGGTTGTATTTCTCTACAATCCTACAGACATTCTGTATGGGGTAGTCTGTGATGTTGTACTGTGCCATAAATAAATGGAAACTATCAATAAATCCTCAGAAACCTACTACTGCATGTCTAGATAAATATAGATGCTTATATCCATGGATCCTTAAATAACTAATTCCAATTTTAAAACTACTTTGCAAAATATGTTAAAGTACTGATGACATCTGGATAATTTGAATGCTTTCCTAGTTTCATTGAATAACAAAGCACTTAAACTTGTATTAAGCTACTTTATCAGTGTTATTTTATCTATAACATGCACTACAGAAAGGATTTTTCAGATTATCCACATTTGAATGAGCTGGAATAAAGCTAGTTTAGTCACAGTAGATTACATAGCTAATTATATATTGTAGCCTCTAGTTTGCTGTTCTGATCAAATTAAGTGATTTGTAGGGGTGGATTGGTGAACAATTTGAACAATTTGTTGTAGCCAGGCTTTTAGAACTAATTTTGTATGGAAAAATAGTGAATGTGTTAGTACTGAAGGAAGAAGTTTTTCAATTCTTAGGGTTTAGTGAATGTCTTACCTTGTACTTGGGGTTTTCCTGGATGCATATGGCTTCCTTCTCCCAGTATTTTATGCAGTGGTGTCTTGTGTGGTTTTCATGGCAAAAATTATGAAAGAGCTCATAAAACCAGATGGTTAAAGATAATAATTAACTACTATTTGCCTTCTTTAATTTCTGTTAGTGCTATTAGGAAAATATCCATGTGAAATGATGTGTTCTTCTTTTCCAAAAAGATATTGCTTACCTGTAGAATATATTTCAATTATTTAAGAAATAAAAGATGGAGATGAAGTATTTTATTAACTAAGCAATATCTGTTGTGCCCATTGTATCGCTCTAGTCTGTACAAATTAATTGTCTCAATGATGTTTTGTTTGTTAAAAACAAGAACAAAGAAATTACTTTTTACTGTACACACAGACAGACTATTTCCCATAAATTAACCTGCTGTTATATCTAGCCTTATGGAATACAGTTTGTGTTGACAGGTTTCTTAATTCTTGGGGCTTTTTTTGTGTTTGGAAGTTAGATACTTTTATTTAAGTTTAGAAGCTACTTTTCAGAAAACATGAAAGAGCAAGTCTGAAAGAAACTAAATAGAAGAATGAACTTTGGAATAGCTACATAATAACTTGAAAAGGATTTTTTTTTTAGTTCAATTTAAGTTCAAAATTAACCCTATACCAACTGAAACCAAGACAGGGGTGAAGCATTTTCTGCAATAACTTCTCAAAGCTTGGATTTATACAAAAGTTGTGTACATTGTTGTAACTGTTTCTAGGAACTCTGCTTCATTCTCTTCTACTCAGCATGAAAGCTATTGAAAGACAAGGAAACTTAAGTTTTGGTGTAGTACAAATTCTAAGAATTGTCTGTGCTGTTTGTCTTTGATTTCTGACTAGGTAAAATATCTTTGATATCAAGATGGTTACTCACTGATTTTGTAGCATTGCTTCTGCCAAAGCTGGTGAGGATTCACCTCATGAGTCTCAGCTGAAAATAACTGCAGTAATTCTTGCTAAGCTTGAGTAATGCACATAGTAAAGCACATGGTGTATGTGCTTTATCTGTGTGTGCCAAAATTATTAATTGTTCCTGAAAACACTTTTTTTTCCCTTTTATTCATTAACTTACACCATGATGAGAAGTGCCATTTCTCACAGATGTGCAACTGTTTACAATGATCAGAGCATTTCTAGGCTGGAGCAGTAGAACTCCCCGTGTCAGAAATGCTAGTGACATCCAGAAGTGTCACTTGTGTGGTTTTCAGTGTAGGTGTCTCTCTGCTCTTTTTGACCTCTGTATTTATGTTGGGGTGAATTAATTATGTGGGGTTTTGGTAACGGTTGAGTGTTTTGATTTAATCCTTAAAAATTTTGGCTTTGCTTACTGCAAAGGTGATTATTAATTTGTGAACTAGTTTCAGCACAAAACACATTCTGCTGCCAAGATGAAGCATTTGGGAATAGAGGAAGAGAATTATGGAATAAATTAAAAATTAAAATTGAAATTAAAAATATGTAAAATACTGGTATGAGTACATTTATAAATGTTTTGGGAAGTATTAAATAGTACTCTTCTGTAGTTTGGTGCATGCGTGTGTGACACTGTAGGTTTTTCCTAAGAAGAGAGTGTACTCAAAATGATTGTGATGCACTTGTTAATCCTAGCATAGTTGACTGTTTTTGTTTTTTTTTCAGTCTGAGTTCAGAGGGAATATGGATAAGGATTTTTATGGTTTTGATTAACATCTTATGAAAAGTTCTTTGTATAATATCTTTAAGTAGTATGAGTTCATATTTTTGTGTCTTTATTTATTTAAGTCAGTCTCTTACATTAAAATCATTCTGTTGATGTATAGCATTTAAGACTGTTTTTTCTTTTTTTTCCTATCTCATTCTAGGAGGATATGAATTTAAATGAAGACAAGAAAATGCCATTGAGAGAAAAGGATTTTAATACCAAAAAAGAAATGGTGATGCAATATATTAGCACTGCTTCCAAGTCTGTAAGTGAATGACTAAAAGCTTACATTGTGTCCTGTTGGTCAGAAAAAGTGATGCGTGCATATAACATTACTTTGACTAACTTCTGTTTCTCATAGTGCTCTTTAAAAATGTTTCTGTCTGTCTTACTATTTTACAAGTTACAGTGGCAGATAATCACTTGTACTTGAAATGCGTCTTCTATACAGAAACCAGCACTTCTTTATGGTAAAGGTATGACTAAGAGTAGAGATGGAAAGATTCTGCAAAAACTTCTTGCAAAAGTTTGGTGTGAACCTTTTTCTTTTCTAGCATTGTTTAAAAAGAATTCCTCAACTGATGAACCTTTTTCATACCTGACTTAAAATAGAGTTCATGTTTGATGCTACGTAATAGCTGATAATGAAAGTGTTGTGCACAAAATCAATTATTGTCCATTTTTTACCTATAAAGATAATGATCGGTTGTTCTAAAGCAGTGCAAGGGGTTGTATGTAAGGGCCAAATTAAGGATTCAGTTGGCATTAGAAAAAGTGCTTAGTTTTTGCAGAGTGAGAACTGACTCCTGCACTAAATGCTCCGTAGCTAATCCTATCCTCAGATATTCTGATTGTTTTAGAATTCATATGTTTGAATCTTCAACTCTCACTCCTGTATGTAACTTGAGATATCAGTAAAAATTGCCTGGATGTAATTACAACTAAATAAAAAGAAATTAAAACATTAAATATAGTAATTTGAAATATTTATCTTACTGTCTACTTCACATGATGTATATTATTAGTCTTATGCTTTAGCACTTTTAGTAAGGTAGGTATGTCTAGTGCAGGACCTAACTGCCTGGAGATTACTTTATTTGAGTTTATCAAAGCTACTGGTCTTGTCTATAGCTTAACAGGTCCTTAATATCAGAAGATTAAGCTTGTTTTTCTTTTTTAGAGATATTGTATGGGAAATCAAGAAACTTCAGACTAGTAGATCTTACAACATTCTTGAAATTTATCTACCGAAGATAGTATGTGAGGGTTTATATATCATTGGTGCCCCTAGCCTCTATATGTATTTTAACATCTCAGTTGTTTGATCTAAAAAGCAATGTGATAATAGAACATGACTGGCTGTGCAGAGTTGCTGCATTCACATCTGTTGCTGAAATCATAGCATGCTGATGATGATGATGTTAAGGCTCTCTTTGACAAGAGAAAGGTTTTCATGTCTTTGCTTCTTGGCCACAGAGTACATCTCATTGGTTCTTCTTTCTGAGTGCCATTCACAATTTTCCTTTTTTCTTTGGATGTCGTCACACTTGTGTTTTGGTAATGGAGCTTCTTGCTCAGAGGAGCTGTATAAGGTGCTTTGTTGAAGCAGACAGGTCTGTTTCCTCCCCCAGGGCAATGATTTGTTACCACACACTTGTGTGTTTTCCTAAGGCCCACAACAGCATTTTCTCTTTTCTGTTCCCTTCCTCTGCTGCTAGCCCATGTGTTCCTCTTTCTGTGATGGGAGATGACTAAACACCAGTCCCTGCAGGGTAACTTGTCTTTCCTGAACTCTCTGCTGTTATGTCTTTACTGGATGTGACATTCACCTGTTGTGTACTGGGAGAAGCTGTTTCAGTAAGGCACAGATTCAGTACTTCCATCTAATTGTGCTGCAGATGATTTCAAATTAGTGCTGGAGCTATTGGGATGGGAAATTCCTTCCCTTGCCATTCCTCAAGTTAGTTGGACTGAGTGCCTTCTGAGTCTAGAGAGAATAGTGCATTGCACTCCAAGAGTACTTGGCGAACTTCTGTTGTACCTTGACTTCGTGAAAGTGTCATACTTTTTTGGAACAGTTGAAATGCCACGTAGCTCATGACTATTGTGTGCAGCTAATCCCATCTCGGGCCTCTCCTTCTAAAAGTGATACTGCAGTAACTTCTTTTGGTAGTTGATACTTCTTTTCGTGCTTCTTGAACTTTAAGGAGATGTGTACTAAGATATTTTGCCTTGGAAAATATATCCTCATTCACAAATGTTATGGAGAGTACTGAGCATATTTCATTTAAAGCAATTATCATTTTAAGAACTATTAAAATGGAGAACAGAGACTGCACCTCTAATGAATCAATGAAAATGAAGCAGCCTCTGGTGGTCAAAGTGGGCTCTACTTTAATCAAAGCTTTATCATTGACCTCAGTGTCAGGGTTTCTCTTTCTCAGAAGTGCACAACTCCTTTCCAATAACCACAAAGCACCCCTCTTTGCACAGTAATGCTTGCAGAAAACAAAAGTTTTTAAAATAAAATTCCATGTTATGGGGTTAATACTCAAGGGGAAATAAAAATAACATTGCTATCATGTTACTCAACCATAGGTTTTACTGTTTTATATGTTCAAAACACACAAACTGGATTTTTAAAGTGAATTTTCTTCTCAGCATTTTGTTTTTGTTGTTCACGTTGTGCCCTTGTGATGTTTTAACTAGATTAATTAATGCTGACTTCATGCTGCATCTGCTCACAGACCAGTTGTTCTTCAGTTGAGCAATTAAGTTTCTAGAGGCACTGATGCCTCAAGATATTTCCTGTTTCTCAGTAAACTTGAACATTTTGAACTTAAGCAGCTTTTCTCATGCTGAAATACAGCTAATATAATCTGTTTCACAATTGATACCAAATGCAGCTCTCATTTTATTTAAGCACCGGCAGATGTATCATATTCTTATTATGTTGCAGAACTTTGGCATAACCGTGAATAAGTGGTACTTAGCACTGTGCTAGTTTGTTGTACAGACATTCACAGTTTACTGGTTCTTTTGCATAGGGTAATATTGCAGTGGGGAACTGAGTCTGAAATGGGATGACTGGTTACTCTCTGGATGTTGATGTGAGTCTCCACTGCACATGGCACTGTTTTCAGATGGGTCACATGAGGCTTTCTGAAATGTCATTCTAGTGAATTCTTCTAGTCTGACTGGGCTCCTGTCCCATGTGACCTTTGCACTGCACACACTTGCTATTGATTATATTAAATTCCTTCCAAAATATCTTCTAACCATCTTAACTGTATCTCCTGTCCATATGACTGCCCAATATGACTGTGCATCAAAAGAAAGAATTTTACTGACAACTTATAAGTATTTTGGTTACATCAGTTTTGTCAATTTTACAGCAGGAACTGCTGGGAGAAGTCAGTGGAAATGACAGATTCTCCACACAGGATATTAATCCTTATGCTTAGGCATACAAGTAGTGCTTATCAAGTAGTGTATGCACATCAGGAGCTGCCAGCAGAACTTTTGAGACTTCTTGAAATTTCTAACTCTCTTGTAACATTTAAGTTAAATACTTTGTCATGAAGGCTGCTGCGAGTTTGTTTGGTCATTTTGTCTATAGTCAGTCTGTTATCTTATTTATGCAGAGTCCAGCTGGAAAGATCCATGAAAGAAAACTGAAAATACTGAGTTTCATTTTGTTTGTGGGGACATTTATTGTTCCTGATTTTTAAAAATTTTCTCTGGTTTTCCTAGATCTGTCTTCCAGATTCTCACCTCAACCCTCATCCTTTGCTGTACATTTCATCTACTTTTTTTTGTGAAGTATAGTTATTGGAAGTTACTCTCATACTTAAGCTAGTAGGAATCCATCAATTCAGAAGCATGTTTGGAATGACATTCCATGTATTACACACGATGTTTTAAAATATAACATGAGATGCTATATTTTTGGGATGATTCCTGGCAGCATGAGATTTTTTTTTTTTTGGGTTTTTTTTTTTTTTTTTTGTGTCTGGAGAACTGTTATCAAGTCTGAGGAAATATAGTTGAGGTGGAGACTATTATAGCCCCCAATGTTCTGTTGTCACAGAGTCGTGGAATAGAATTAGAGTGGAAGAGACCTCTGGAGATAGTCGCATCCCACTTCTTATCTATTCCACTTTTAATATCTCTGATAGGGGAGACTACACAGTGTGCCTGAGCAACCTGTTCCAGTGCTTTACCAGCCTCATGCTTAAGAAAATAGAGGGAGGAGGGCGGAAGTTTGTGTTTGTCTTATGTTTAACCAATTTCTTGTATTTCAATTTGTTCTTCTTGTCCTTTCAGTGATAGGGTTCCCCTGAGCTTTCTCTTCTTGGGGCTAAACAATCTCCGTTCTACCAGCCTCTCCATGTACTACAGATTCTCTTGTAATTGTGTCCACTGCCCTTTCTGGATTCTTTCCAATATCTCCATGTCTCTGATGCTGGGGAGTCAGGGGCTGGATAGAATTCTCCAGATGTTTCACCACTGCTGAGCTGAAGGGAAGGGTCATCTCCCTCAACCAGCTGGTGATGCACTTACTGTGGTCAACTTGTCATCCATCACAACCCCTATTTTCCTACAAGCCTACATTCCAGCTGGTAGCCTCAGCACATGTTGGTGCATAGGATTATTCCTCCTCAGGTTCAAGATTTACAGTTTTCTGTTGTGGAACTTCCTGAAATTCCTCTGCCCATTTTTCCTGTCTGTTGATGTCCCTCAGGATGGCAGCTCAGCTGCCTGGTCTGTCAATCATGCTTCCTAGCTTTTAACTTCATTTCTTTGCTAGAAACTATTTAATCATATTCTACCTCATGGAAGAAAACATTACTTCTCAGTATTTCCTGAGGATCTAACAAAGGCAGAAAACATCATCTAATATGAAACTAATATAATATAATAATATAATGAGAGCTAAAATAATATAATGACACTACCTTACCATTTACAGTGAACAATTTCAAGTTATTATTTCAATTTCAAGTCTAATTCTCTTCAATTACTGACTTAAGCTACTAGTTGATCAAGAATTATTTAGTAAATTTCTTTGTGCAACATGACAGTTGTGCTTCTATTTTCAAAAAAAGGAGTCTTGCAATGAATTAACTCTAAGTTTTATGCACAATTCTTTACCTGCTTTTTTGTATTTAGATATGTTCTGTAGATAATATATCTGTCCTTCCTGTGAACTGGGTATTAGGTGGACTAGACTTCTTGTTTTTTGATGTCTACAAGAATATCTACTTCTGCAAGAGCAGAAGTTACTGCAGTAACATGCTGAGTGTTCTGGTATGCTGCTTTTTCGCTCTGTATGCTTATGTGAGTGCAGTCACCCTTCTGGACATGTGCCCTCTTCAGAGAACCTCATAATTGGTTTTTTCTTCTGTTGAATACGGAATGTTAAGATTTTTTGCAAGGCATAAACAGAATCCATTCAATACAAAATTTTATTTCACTGAGCATGTGTGATAAATTTGTACATTTCAATACAAAATTTTATTTCACTGAGCATGTGTGATAAATTTGTGTAAATTTGCCTGTTGTTTTTGTCTGTTGATAATAAATTTATTCATAAAATGGCCAAATTTAGTCAGCATTTGGCAAATAGTAGATAGGCATCAGTTATGGGTTTGCAGGTCTACATTATATATTTTTCAAGGAATATTAATGAAGCTTAGCCATTAATAATCTATTTAAGTTCTATATGCACCAAATAAAGAACATGTCTGTTTTCTGTGTTTCAGGGAAGTCTCAAGAACAGTAGGAAGATTTCTCCCCAAGAATTTATTCAGGATTTAAAATCTGGGTCAACGGATGAAAGATTAGTCACTTGCTTAGAATCTCTCCGTGTGTCCTTGACTAGTAATCCTGTCAGGTAACATCATTAGCACATGTTGAAGAGATTAATAATATTCTTATTTCTTAATGGATTAAAATTAATGGATATGTACATGTACATGTCTCAAGGTTTTCCAGTTAATGAGTATGTATGCATTAGTGAGTGATTTTAACTTCTTTCTGCTTCATTGATTATGTATCCTCTGTAGGTCTGTTATTTTTAATAGACTTGGCTGATCTGTACAAGATAATACTAAGAGAAGGTAAACTAAATGTGGTGCAGAAGCAGTTCCTTTTGTTTTCTAGTGCTAAGTAGTCAATTGCTTCTCATTTTAATTTTTGAAATATTTTCTAGATTTTGATCTTCTAACTTATTTTTGTCAGGGTAATCAATAATGGGAGTTAGGCACCTTGGTGTAAGTTTGCTCACCAGAATACATATATATTTCTAAATCTGTGCTGCTGCTTCTGTCCAGTGTACTTTAGGCTTTCTTCCTTCCTTCCTTCCTTCTGGTATTTTTTTTTCTGTACCTGTAGGTTTTATCTATACAGAAGAAAGCACAGCCTTTGTTTACCTGTGCTTTATCGAAGGAAGGCTAACTCTTCAGTAATCACTGATAAGTCTTAATTTTGGTTTGTTCCATGCAGTTGATTTCTGAATGCTGACTTTATTTCATTAAATTCTATTTTTTTTCTATTCTGTTCTGTTTACATCCTTTTGTTTAAGGTTACCATTTAAGACAATGGTTATACACATGATTTGGGGAAACTGTTTAGGGTGTAGTTTAAAATAATGCAAATTAAATATTAGGACATGATTAGAAAAGGATTGCACAACTTTCTTTTCTCTGTGTCTGGCTTGGCAGAGTTGCTGATATGGGTCTTCTCTATGGGTATTTGCCTCTTTCCTTCTGTTATTTTGTTTCCGAATTGGGTTGTCTTATTTAGAAAATATAATGGTTTATGTGGAAGGAAACATGCTTTACAGTAGCCTGAATTATTCTGACAAAGGGTTTTCAATTAGTCATTTTTGTAAATTGTATTTTTAGTTCACAGAGAAAATCTAAATCAAGTGTTACTGAGTTGTTTGATCTCTGGCACTTAGAAACAGGTATTGATATCCATGGTTTACTGCAAAAAGCTGTGTTTATTTCCCATCACTATAAAAAGTGAGCTTCTAAAAGGACAATCTTGGTCACTAATCTTCAGGTAAATAATTTAGGTGTTTTGACCTCACAGGTGCCAGCACAGTTCATTAAAAGTGGTTCAAGTGATCTAGCTGTACATATTATTACAGATAATTAGTTACCTGCAACTCTTTCTTCCCCTTTTGTGTAATAGTTGCAACAGGTTGAATTTCATTAAAAGAACATTTTTAATAAATACATTGAAAATAGAGGCACTGATAACTTAGTATTTTTTCAGAATGACAAAAAGCTGAGTGTTTTCTTTGGGTAGTGTAAGTAGTTTTTGTTCTCCTGTGGAAGCAGAGGTAAAGGCAGTAAGAATGCATCAG
Source organism: Pyrgilauda ruficollis (assembly GCF_017590135.1). Lineage (NCBI taxonomy): Eukaryota > Metazoa > Chordata > Aves > Passeriformes > Passeridae > Pyrgilauda > Pyrgilauda ruficollis. Next base: position 9,522,477 of record NW_024519207.1, on the reverse strand, counting down.
TACTTTAGTTGATCATCCCCAGCTGTTGGATGTGCAGCAAAGTGGCTGCTCATAATTCTGCTAATACAAAATGTTCAAATAAATGAATCTTGTAGGATTATCTTTAGGACAGGTATGGCCAGATATGCCAAAAATAGTTGCCAGTTATTTGCCTAACCTGTTTCACATTAAATGCCCAAGAAAGAGAGAATCTATTTTCATAATGTATTTACTTCTAGAAGGGAAAAAAAAAATACGGTTTTCTCTTCCTGTAATTGTTAGTCCTGCTGTCAGTGTGGCGTTACTTGTATTTGATATCATGGTGTTTTGAGCAGTACTAAACAGGACTATGAGCCATTTGCCTCATGAAGAAACAACTGGCCAAGGGTTTAACCTGATCAAAAGATGCACTTGGTAGTAGCTGAAATTTTAAATTTTTGTTGTATTCTCTTGGAAATATTTTGGGTTTAATACCATCCAGTTATTCGTGCTTTTATTTATGGTGACAATTTTCTTTCACTGTGATTAGTCTTCAAAATGTCAATTTTTTAAAATGTCTTTTTTCTTTCTCCTAGCTGGGTTGAAAACTTTGGCCAAGAAGGTCTGGGACTGCTGTTGGATGTTTTGGAAAGATTGGTTGAGACAAAAAAGTAAGGATTTAGTATAAAATTAGCTTTTCTAAATATAAATAGAATATAAATAGAATATAAATGATATATAATCTCTAATTTTATATATAAATATCTTAATATAAAGTTAGCTTTTCTTAATATTTAAAGAGCATTTATTTACACTTAATTTTTGATTTGTTCAGTCAGGACAGACTTGTGAAAAGAAGTCAGCATAAAGTTATACAGTGTTTGAGAGCCTTCATGAATAATAAGGTATGGGATTTTATTTATTCTAGAAACAAAATTACTACAGTTCAATTAGATAAGGTACCTGATGAGTATAAGTCTGTGCAATTTGGTGGAGTGGTGGGTTGGTCATTTGTAGTTTGAAGTTCTTTCTGTCTGCTAGAAGTCTGTCACTTTCTCTCTGCAGAAATATTCCAAGACAATGTAAAATTTTGATGCTGTTATATGCTCTTCTTACAGAATAAGTGACCTATTTGTGACTTTTCTCTTGTTTAATTTTTTTCATTATTTCACAAACTAAAATGTCATTTGAAATATCTACTTGAGGGGAACCATTGCTGTCATTACTAGTACTTGATGGTCATTTGGATTCTCTCCCTTACAAATATTCCTCTGTTGTTTAGTATGGGTTGGAAAGAATTTTGGGAGAAGAGAGGAGCCTTTTGTTGCTGACCAAAGCAATTGATCCCAAGCAAACTAACATGATGACGGATATAGTTAAACTCTTATCTGCAATGTGCATTGTTGGAGAGGAAAACATGTAAGTACTGCATTTAAGCAAGAAATACTAAGGTAATTTTACAATATCCCAAATTATAGTTATATCTGAATGAAATGATAAAATTTTCAATTTAGATTTGAAAGTAATGTCTGTATTATATTGTCAGTTTTCAGAATACCTTTGTGATTTTTTTATCGTGGTCATATCAGTGAGGCTTTTTTTCACATCTGGATTATTGGTTAGATGGAAATAGTTCTGCAGCAATTCTTTTACTTAATACTTATTAGCATAATTTTCTTAACCCTTGTATTCCAGTAAGTCATTCTTTGGTTACAAAAATCTCTAAAGGCAACAAGTATTGCTTAAACCTCCCAAATTTGTTTACAGGAAATTGAGGCAGGTGAATAATTTGGCAACATGGCTTTTAAGATAGCAAATAAACAAGTTTAAATATCTCTCCTGAGTGAAATAATTCTCTTTTTCTTACAGCCTTGAAAAAATTTTGGAAGCTGTAACAGCAGCAGCAGAGGAGAGGAATGTTGATAGATTCTCTCCTATTGTAGAAGGTCTTCAGGATAACTCAGTTCAGCTGCAAGTAAGTGCTTTTTTTTTTTTAATATAACCGCTGCAACAAGTGAAAATAAAACGATATGTTTTTCTGGACTAAACAAGTCATTACAATAAAAAGGAGTAGGGATGTTTCAAACTGGGGTCAAATTTTGGGATATTGTTTATAATTTTGTCTTTCAAGGTGTGGCATGGGAAGATTCAGCCTGGAAACATGGGGGTGTTGCAGGTCAATTTGTTGATTTCTATTCACTGAGCTCTTACCTTTGCAAGTTAAAAGACAGTATATATTTAAAATAAAGGATAAATCATATGTTTGGATGCAAAAAGATCATATCGCTTCTGGAAATATTTGTTGAAATTGAATATTAATAGTAGTAAAAATCAAGTTTTTAGGCAACTGCATTCTATAATTAATGTTTTAAATCATTGGGAGGTCTGTCCCTCATGCTCACTTTATGATATCATAAAATTGCACTCATAGGGTCTGAGGAAAGAAAACTTTCACCTTATTTTCCATTTGCTTCAGTTGGATGTAAAGTTTGTGCCTGCAGAAAGGCACAAAGTATTACACTTTGAATAATCATTGATATTCATGTAATCAGGTTCAACTGAGAGCTGTTAATAATTTAAAATCTTTAAAATCCTCTACTATCTTGCTTAACATATTTATTTGCTTACATGACACATATTTCTACTTGCTTAAAACATATTTTGGCTTAAACTGCAAATCTTTATTCTTGTTACGTGTCTGTTTCACTATTCTATTCTAAAGCTTCAAGCCTTCTCCAAGGTCTTAGGTCAAACACTGTATCCATCTCTATCTCTGAGCTTGTATGTTTGAGGCCTTGGTAGGTTTCTATGCTTGCATTTCTCACATCAATTCTTTGTTACTATTACAAAAATAGTAAAAGATTAAAGTTTGAAAGAAACTTTTGCATTACTCAGCTTTTATGTGAAATAGTTCATGTCTGACAATAAAAGTTGCTGTTTGTTTAATTTGTCTCACAGAAAAGCTAACCATAAAGGAATGTTTGCAGGTGGAGAATTGTTTGTAGTTCAATTTTGCCAGTACCAATGGAATTCTCTTTTCAAAAATTGTCGCTTCCTTACTGCTTCTCTCTTCTAATCATAGACTAGTTTGGGTTGGAAGGACCTTTAAAGACCATGTGCTTCCAGCCAGCTACCATGAGGAGGCATCTTTTCACCAGAGCAGGTTGCTCAAGGCCTAGTCCAATTTCACCTTGAACACTTTCAGGGATGGGGCATCCACAGTTTCCTTGAGCTATCCATGACTTTTATGAAATTTCAAAAAAATTCTGAGATATTAAAAAAATTTTTTTTTTGATTAAAAAATATTAATGATTCATTTGTCATTATTTGAATCATTGATTCAATACTTTAGATCACAAAAATTCTTTTTTTCAATTCCAGGATTTGTATCTAAGTTAAGAGAATTCAAGAGTCGGTGTAGAGCATATAAGTATTTGAGGACTACCAAGCTGAAATTAGGAGGATCTTGTTTTGAGTGTAATGCTGAATTTTCAGGGCTTGTGTATATTTGCATCTGTGTAGATTTAATGAAGGAAAAAAACTACTGTAGATTTAATACACAAAAAAAATTATTATCTGTAACTTCCTTTTCTTTATAGTTGAAAATGCATGTGAAACTCCCCTTACAGCAGGCCATTATTGTATTTGAGCCATCAGGCAAGTTAAGTTAATCCTTTGTACCTCTCATTTTACCCAAGATGGGTTCCCACTGTTTGCAGGGATGCTCAACTCCATGAGCAAGATACACTGGTGAGATAAGCAAATCAGTGCAGTAAACTTCAGCTGAGTTACCTATGCAGTAGCAATTTAAATTTTTCTAGGACTACTCTTCAGATATTAAAAAAGTTTGTTTCTTCTAGTTATTCATTCTATCAACTGGGCTATACCTCCATCTGGTATTTTGTTATCCTCTAATATAGAAGATAGAAGCATTGTTAAAAATGAGAATTTACTCTAAATTTTACTGTTGCAATACTTCTGCTAAAATACTTATGCTCAATATATTCATTTGGCTTTGCTGAGAGTGTTAGCCTGAAGTTCCTGCAAATAGGTAATGCTTTGCCATTGCTGCATCTTGTGTAGACATGGAAACTCATTAAAAGTTCTTTTCTGTTTAGTTTTTTTTAACTAAACTTTCATTAAAGTATGTTCCTTCTGCTAAAAGGCTTTTTGATATTTACTTTTTCAGAGTTAATAAATGGTTGCTAGATTTCTGTTTTTTAAGACCAGAAAAATCAAGCCTCCTCATGTGAATCAGTTGTAAACTTTTCTAACAATGACATTGATGACCTGGTGGTTAATTTGACAGGGTTTTAATGAGACAGAAGTTTACAGTTGTCAGTTACTTGGCATACTTGCCTTGATTGTCTGCTTGATGTATATATGCTTGCTTTGTGGCAGTTCAATTTGACACTAACAACTGACCTTTTCAATTCTGAATTGACTTAACATTTCTGTTACTAGAAGACTGAATACATAAAAGGCCTCAGTAGGGTGATTTTTGTGTTTTTCATGAAAGCTCTGTCTATCTATCTTTTGCATTTGTTGAATGCAAAAGATGTTCTATCTTTCATAAAATCTGAAATTATGGAAGGCATACTTAATTGATTTTGGTTCAAGATGAGATTAGTAGTCTTATTCTAAAAATATAACTATAGCCAGGAGTAATATCAAGTTTCTGGTTTTGTTACAGTAAATGTAGTTTAACATCTTAAGCCTAAAACGCATATAGGGCAATCTGATACCTTGTGTATTTATAATGACAACTGAAAAGTCCAATGCTTTGCTTGTTCAAGTCATGGAGGCAGGAAGTACAGCTTTTCTGGCACAAACCATTTTGATAGATAAGAAAGGTATGAAAACAGCAACAACAACTTGTTTGTTGTCTTCTCATTTTTCTAGGAGGATCAAATGAGTGCTTATACTCTCTAATAATCAACTTTCACCACTGCTTCTCAGGTGGTTTAACTAACAGGAGAGTGTTATTCTTCCATGCAGATCTAGTTGCAGATGCCAGCTCCTTCTAATTTTCCAGTTAGGACTGAGAAGAGGGACAATGGTGAAGCAAAGGTGCAATTTTTCCTTTCCTGGTTAAGTTCCTGAAAAATGAATACTGCTCATTCCTCTGGAAATGTGCAGGTTCATGCATATCCTAGGAGAAGCGTTTTTGTGAGAAAGTAAAAGATCCTAGGTATTCATCAATAGCCTTATCCTCCCAGTATTTTCAACTGTCAAGGAATACCTTTTAATCTTTGTCATTTAATAACAGGAGGATGTGAGATGGCTGTGACATTTTGGTTTGCTGAATAACCTGATGATTCTTGGTTGCTTTGTGCTAGGGAGGTCCTTTCCATAACTGCTTATGTGGTAGGGTCAATCAGAGCAAAGCTTACCTTACCTAAATGTCAAGACTGCGCAAACTAATTTTAAATTATTGTGGTCTTGTGTGATTTAAGCATTTTGTGCTAACCCCTAGGTATTGAATTAGTTTCACTTGGAGTATGATTTTAATGTTTGTGATCTACTATCAGGTTCCTGCTATTGCCTTTATCTTTAGTCCTTCAAAAAGTTTTTAAACTTAGAAAAAAGATTTTGTGATCTAATTTACTCAAATCTAGATGTGTAAGCATTGTGCCTTACTTAGACTTGTTTTTCTTTTCTCTTGTATAACTTTTTCTCACTCTGCTTTTTGTAGGCTTATGATTGGGACTTTCATTATTTGTATTCCTACACAAATAAATAGTTAGCTAATATTATCCAATGGATCTTTTTCTTGTTTGTTCCAGGAAGGCTAAAGTATGTTCTTGTTCTGAGCTGCAATTTAATTCCCGCTTGATCAAATTTGACTAGAAATACTAGAATAGCAGTACATCTTACTGATGAATTTCTTGCTTTTCATCGTTGTATCATGGCTCTGTTTGAGTAACATGTGCATGTAGTGTGTTGATTTGCCAAATTAAAAGAAAATAGTATTTTTTGGGGTACAATTATATCTGTAGATATCCTTTCATTGAAATTGCCTTGCTATCTCAAAGATAAAACTATAGTTTGCTCTTGATCAGGATTTTCATAGTAGTATTTTTTTAGTCTCTGATTGACTCTTCACTAGTTTAAATCATCTGTGATAAATGCTGTTTCCTTGCTTAACAGTCCATTCATAATGTTTTGCAGAAAAACATACTGTGTTTTAAACTGCTGTCATAACAATGACAAAGATTCCAAATTGTATGTAATCAAAAAACATGGAGTTGAAATGTAAATGTAACCTTGTAGTACTGTACTTTGGTACTGACTCTATGGTAGGGAAGTCTACAATCATTGAAATGCCTTGCTGATGTTAACAGGAGAGCAGGTGTTGGTGGCAGCTGTCAGTGCACTGAATTACTGGTTTTGAATGGCACAACTAATTGAATCCGGAAAATGCAATTGAGTGAAAGATTTTGTACTCCAGAGAGATGAATTGGAGATGGCATAACTTGTTTCAACTAAATAAGATCAAAATTAAGTGAAGTAAAAATTTTAATCTTGACTGCTGAAGGGGAAGACAAACACTCATAAAGTAGACCCATACCCAAACAAATACAAAAAGCTTTAAAAATAAAGTTCATACTCAGATAATAAGACAATAAGTTCTGTAAGGTTTTATTGCAGTAAATTTAACTGGTTTGGTTGCTTGCATTTTAAACCACTTGTGATGCCCAAATTCTTCTGTTGTGACATTGTAACTTGTGCAGTTTGTGGGCCTAAAAAATACACCTGGTATTCAAAGCCAAGGATTTAATTTTTAGTCTAAGTGATGTCTTAGTGGTCTAATAAAATTGCTCTCAGTAGTGCTAACACTTCTCTACCCCATCCCATTCCTATACATTTCTATGCTGCATTTCATTTATGGTTATATTCTATCCACTAGTTACAGAAATGTATGTAATGGTAAACTTTATGCCAGAGACTTGTACAAGGCTAAGAAAAATGTACAGCTAGTGGGGTGATAGTGATCCTGTTATTAGACAAATCCTGTTGCAATTAAATAAGCCAAAACTGAGCTCCAGGCAAGCCAAGTTTCGATGAAGCCTGAGACGTGTGGAAGCACGTGGTGTTAGCTTCATACAAAACCTGTAGCCTGTTACTAGCAAAAATAAGTGGGCTAAAAGGGCACATGTCCTGAACAAGACTGTAGAGGACTACAGACCAGTATTCAATATGAGGAGCTTTTTCTGTGTTCAAAGTGCTTGGTTGTGCAGCAGAACCTCTCATCTGTGTTTGGTTGCTGTCGAGACAATTCCTGGAAGATTTTATTCAGTCTGCTTTTGAAAAGTGGACTGGGTACCTTAGCTGGTTTCAAAATTTTTGGTATTGTAATGTCAGCATTTAGATGTAAGAGAATTATATTATTTGTATTTATCTTTTGGTAGTTGTAGCTTCCTTTGCTGGGGTTAGCACCCTTATTTGTTACCTAGTGTAGAGTGATGCTTTGGCAGTAACAAACATATTAGAGTAACTCTCAGGAAAAAGTAGTTGCACAGAAACAGGCTTGAAGAGTAATACAGAGGTTTTGTTTGAATTTGAAGAAAATAATTGATGAGTTAACAAAGTCCTATTTTCCCCTATACTGTAGACATACATAGAGAAGCAAATTGTATAAAATGAGGGCAAGAACACATTTCAGGGAGGAGAAGTATCATAAGAATTGTTCTGACAGGCACTACAAAGATGAAAAATCCACTGTGACAGTTAAAGGCTCAAACTGTTATCTATTTAGCAGCTATATAAGAAGAGAAGAATAACCAAGGGTTGCTTCTTATTTATAACTTCAAAGAAGCCCCAAATCGGAAAGATCTTTCTCCAGGAAACATACTTTCTGTGAGGCAAAACAGTCAATGTTGTGGTATTGTTAGCTATATTCCTATTTAACGGAGTTCTTTTAAAGCTGAGTGCTACTAATGTAATGTCAATATCTTTCTGAAAGAGAACACAGCAGAAGTATATTCCTCTTTGATACGTGAGGTCATTTACTTTTCCTCATCAGGTGATGATCTAATTGCCCTCACTGTAAAGAATATGGGGAAGGGACAGGAACAGGCTTTCATTGCCTTGCCAAGTCTGTTAAACACTTGGCTGACAAAACATACAAAGGCAGACTTACAGTGAGGCAGGGGGGAAAATGTTAGGAAACATTACTTCAACAGAATTTAATATGACACAATTTTTGAGCCATAGAAACCTTTTAAAAACAAACTTTTAAACATCAAATTCAATATTACTTATTACTAGTAGAATTTTTGATTTTGTCTACTTAGCATGCTGTTTTCTACATTTTTCTGAATTGTTTTGATATTTTGCAAACTTGTTTAAATTTTTGAAGTCCAGACTTAGGTTGGAGCACTCTTGCCTGCTCCTTGGGCCTTTCAAACACCTTTCATTGCTACATGAAATAGCACTTTGCTTTGCAAAGCCATTTATTTACACTGTCTATTTATTCATATTTCATATTTTGTATTACTCATTTTGTTCTCAACTATACAAAATATATTCCTACTGTCAACTATACAAAATATATTTCTACTGTCAAAGAAAAAGTCAAACTTGCCAATCAGTATTTGTCCAGATCTTCCTGAAAGTGGTCTTTTAAATGTCAATATAATTTCTGCCATCTTCATTTTCTTCAGTGTCAAAAGATACATTTCAGTATAAACTTGGATGTAATAGTATGTAGTTATTTTGTCCTCAATTTTTTTAAAGCTTTGAATGTTTGAAGAGTGAATGCTCTTTTGTTACTTCTCATATTGGCTTAATTCTTTGAGTTCTTCTACCACTTTTGAACTGTTTTGTCTCTGTTCTACTTTGTGATCTCCTTTCACACACCAGCGTGACAAAGTGTTGCTGTTTGTGTTGCTTTGTTTTCTTTGGGCACTTCTTTACACCATGGTCTTTTACTGACCCTACAGATTCTGTTGTTGTCTTCCTTCTTTGCAATTTTTGAGGAATTAGATGTGTTAATCATAGATGCTTTTTGCAAATTCAGAGTTCTATGTCTCTGTTAATACATTTTCATGTTTGATGTGTTAGTTTTGATTCCTCCTCCCCTCCACTGGTGTTGAATTATTTTGTTTAGGTGTTGTAACTTGATTATTGTCTAATACTGGAGTAAGTTACAGAAGTCTATCTTAACACTTATGCAGTTGATTTAAATAATCCTTTTGAGTCCTGTATGCAGTTTTGGGTGCCACAATATAAGAAGGATGTAAGACTGTTAAAATGTGTCCAAAGGAGGGCAATGAGGATGGTGAAGGTCCTTGAGGGGAAGCTGTATGAGGAGCAGTTGAGGTCTCTTGGTCTGTTCAGCCTGGAGGAGAGGAGACTGATGGGGGACCTCATTGCAATCTGCAACTTCCTTGTGAGGGGAAGAGGAGGGTCAGACACTGATCTCTTCTCTCTGGTGGCCTGTGACAGGATCCAAGGGAATGGCCTGAAACTGTGTCAGGGGATAGTTAAGTTAGATGTTAGGATTGGGTATCAATTTTTCACCCAGAGGGTGATCGGGCCCTGGAGTAGCTCCCCTTGGAAGTGGTCACAGCACTAAGCATGTCTGAGTTCAAGAAGCATTCGGACAATGCTCTCAGGCACAAGCTGTGATTTTTGGAACTTCCCTGTGCAGGGCTGGGAATTGGACTTGATGATCCTTTTGAATCCCTTCCCACTCAGGACATTCTATGATTTTATATGTTTAATTTAGTGTGATTTTCCTTATTTATGTCAATAAAATAAAAACAATAGTTTTCTATTATTATGCAAATATATATATTTGCATGTACTGAATTTCATAGAAGTTCTGAGGGAATAGAAATTAATTTCAGCTCTTTTTTCAAGTAAGAAGAAGGATCAAAGCTTGTTCATTCCTTCTATTACTGTTTTGAAGTTATTGTTGATGCAAGGTATGTAGTATGGCAGAGTAATCTAAGAATAAATGCCGTGGCAGCTTTTATACAGGAGAGGTATTGGATGAGTTAGTACAGTGGTTCCAGCCATGGCATCCTCCCTTGAGCATTCTTGTCCTTTCAGACATCTCCAGAAGTTGAAAAGATGGTCCCAACTCCTAATGCAGAGTTGTGGGGCCCTCGAGGTTCTCTTTTCAAGTGACTCCAAATACTGTCATTGATGGGTTTGGGTGGAGAATACCTCATGCTTAACTGGGTCATTTGTTTTTAGGGCCTTTGTCCCTAAAAACGTGTTGTAGCTCACAGTCTGCTTGTTTTTCTCAGCAGGTTCACTGCTCTCACATTAACAGATTGTTTACATTTGTTACATCTCTGTTCTCATAACTAAGCTGTTGTCTTCTAGAGTGTTATCTAGTAAGTTCATCTACATAGACTAACACTGCAGTCAAACAGGCCTAAATTATGCTAATTGCCATTTAGCTCCATAACAGTTCAGCTGAAATAATATATTCTTTGCAGTAGGATAAAAGGTGAGGTAATGGTTGTGGTCTGTGCTGTTATGTAATCTTAGCATGTTCCTTCTGGAAACCTAATGGGTGCTATTGTTTCTCACAGTCTGTATCAAAGTAGCTTGTACATCTTTGTACATAGTTGTTCTTATGACCATATGTAAATTCAGCACTTGGAATTATGCATACTTTGAAGATGACTGATATAGCATCTTTCCAGTATCACCTTTTGTCTATGGCATAATGCATCATCATTTTTTAGACTATAAATTGCTTTACAGCAAAGTATTAGAACCGGATTGCTTTAATTGTTGACATAGTATGTAAGGTCCAAATAGAATTCTAATGGTCTGGTGCTTTTAAAAAGCCCTTTAAATGCTGGAATTATTGAATAACATATTTTTTGTAAATTGAAGCAAAACATGCAATAAATATTATTTATATTTCTTGTCATCTGTATTAGAGATGAAGAGTAAGTTGCCATTGTTCTAAAGGCTTATGAATCCAGACAGTGAATTCCTGCTGCTTCTGGCTATGGGTTTTCAGGCTGAGTCTCTTGATTTTTCAGAACAGGGTCTGCTTAGTAGTTGCCCTGATTCTTTCTTTTGAGCTGAAGGAGCGATTCCCATGAAGTATTCTATAATACTCAGTATATTTAAAGAATGACTGTTTCAAAAACAAGTGGAAAAAAAAAAAAAACCATTCTGTTCTTCAGGCTGAGTTTAATTTATTCAGCATTTTAAAAAAAAAGATATGTTTCACTGTACACAGACTGTATTCTGTCACTAACTTATATGTATGTATAGCTAAATGTATATTTGCCATGATTTTTATGTGTCCATTATTATGCTTTATCTGTTAAAGTTCATTGGTAAAGGAACTTGATATTTGTATAAAATTACAAAATTCAATGGAGTGATCAAATATTTAATTTTTATGGAAATTCGTGAACTAGAGTTTGATATTTATAGCTCGTGCGGCTGATCAGGAATTTAAGTAGCTTAGTTATAAGATTACAGTAGTTTCATAATTAGAAATGATGTAATGCCTAATTATTAGTTTGTTGTATCTTTTTGATTGTGATGCATATTGAAATCTTAGAAATAAGATAGTTTATTATTTACTCTGTTACAGGTAGCTTGCATGCAGCTCATCAATGCTCTCGTTACATCTCCTGATGACTTGGATTTTAGGCTTCACATCAGAAATGAATTTATGCGCAGTGGATTGAAAGAGATATTGCCAGTAAGCATCTCATCTTCCCTCTTTGCATTGCTGTTTAAATTTTTTAATTATTTGAGCCTGAGAGTGGGAATGGAGAACAAGTTCTAATAACTTATTCTCAAAGGCATTTTATTAAGTTTGGGAAAGAGCAGTCAGGTACAAGAATCAGCCTTAAAATAAAAATGTAAAGGTGAAATGTGCTCTCTGAGCTTGTCATGGATTGACTCTGGCACAGTGCCAGCGCCCCCATGAAAGGTGTATTCTCCAAAATGGTTACTGTGAGAGGGGGCTGCCCAAACCATCCCAGGACTCCTCCACCCCTGCATCTTGCAGGCTCCGGCTTTCCCTCTCTCAGGCCGCAGGCCTCCCCCTCCACCACCCAGACACAGCTGGGCAGGGGAGAGATCCGATCCGCTCACCTGCCGGACTCCAAAGAGGAAGTCTCTCTGGGAGTGCTCTGCTTTTAACCCCTGTGTGTTCTCAGAGGCGTATCCAAGTCCCCAGTGGCCACACCAGGAGCCAGTTTAAAATCTGGCTACTGATTGGTTTGACCATAACTTTCCCAAAACCTCACTTCCTGGTCAAACCATGACAGAGCTTTATTCTGATTTTATTCTGATTCCTCAGAATTTTATGACTTTGCTTAAGAACATGTGACACACTGTTGTGCAAAAATTTTAAGCCAGAGTGAAGATATATTTAACTTTTGAATATTTAATTTAACTCATATGTTCTTGGAATTTTAAACTTTTAACTAATATAAACTTATGGAATTTATTAAAAAGATACATTTATTTACATATGGAAATGCTAATTTTGCAATTCTTTATACTGTTTCTTCATTGCAGCAACTACAATGTATAAAGAATGAAGCACTAGATATTCAGCTGAAAGTGTTCAATGAGCATAAGGAAGAAGACATGATTGAATTCTCTCATCGTTTAGAAGATATTAGATCTGAACTAGAATATCCTTTTGAGGGCTGATATGATCTTTGCTTGTGTCAGAAATAGTGTGGCCAGAAGGAGCAGGACACTGATCATTCCCTTGAATTCTGTGCTCATTTTGGGCCCCTCACCCACAAGAAGGACATGGAGGGGCTGGAGCGTGTCCAGAGAAGGGTCTGGAGCACAAGTCCTGTGAGGAGCAGCTGAGAGAGCTGGGGTTATTCTGGAGAAGGATGCTCAGGGGGGCCTTGTAGCTCTCAATGACTACCTGAAAGGAGGTTATAATGAGGTAGGGGTCAGTCACTTCTTCCAGGTAACAAGTGACTGAATGAGAGGAAAGGGCCTCAAGGTGTGCTGTATGAGGTTTAGATTGGATAATAGGGAAAATTTCTCAGAGAAAGGGTTGTCAAGCACTGGAATAGGCTGCCCAGGGAAGTGATGGAGTCCCCATCCCTGGAGATACTTAAGAAGATTTCTAGATGAGACATGTAGTGGCATAGCTGAATTGTGGACTTGGCAGTGCTTAGCTAATAGTTGGATTTGATCATCTTCTTAGAGGTCTATTCCAACATAAATTATTCAATGATATCAGCAGGACAAACATGAATAAAATAAAGCATATAATGGGTATTTTTCTGCTATAATTTCTGTTTAAAGAAGCTGTCAGTAAACATTTGACTGAAATTTTTTGATTCTTTGTTATTATTCTCCTTAACGCTTTCACTGAAGTAAATGATGTTTACAACATGGTGTGGAATACAGTTAAGGACACTAGTGCTGAAGGATATTTTCTTTCTATTCTCCAACATCTTTTGCTGATAAGAAATGATTATTTTATCCGGTATGTTTAATGCTGTGTTAAATATTAATTATGGTTTTTTTTAAATTATTCAGTCATTAATAGAACATTTCTTCCATAAATCCAATGATAGGTTTTAGTTTTTCTGTGTCAATTGTAATTTGTGAGCTCATGTTTAAAAGAATTAACTTGGAATCAAAAATGCCATGTATATGTTTTTGTCTCTTCTGCTTATAATTCTGTGTATAATTGTACTTTATAAACATAGAAAACTATTTTTGTTAAGAGCGGGGCCTTATTGATTGTGAATATAAGTGATCAGGAGAGATATCTTAATCAATTATAAATCATGGTAGTAGCATTATAATTTTGTGCTGTATTTGAGTCAAAGGACAAAACCAAGTTTGCAAAGAAATGCACTTTATACAGAAATCTGAACGTATGCCTAATTTAGAGTAACTTTTGGGTTGGAATTGAGTATTTTCAGTATACATTATAGGTCAGTATAAACATGTTTGTATCTCCTGGAAAATTCATCAGATAAATTATGGGGAAACAGTTAATAAAACTTTAGTGTTTCAAGCTGACAAATACTTTCCTTCCAAAACTCTTGTGTTGTCTTTGAGGAAACACTGGAGGAACGAAGTATGAACAGGGGGCCATCTGTTTTCTGCACAACATTCTACATAACCTTGCATTTCAGGCAAGGTCTAGCACAGATGTACGTTTAAAGGTTAAGGGTGCTTGCCTGCTATGGGTACATCTGTGCTAGACCTCTTCCACCTGAAAAGGTTTGAATTCACAGCTTGCATGGGCAAGTGACCCAGCTGTCATACCCCGTGGCATTTTAGAACAAGGTGTTTTTCATTCCTTGTACTGAAGCAGGGCTGCAATGCACTTGTACTTACAAAAGTCACAAAACTAGTGGAATCAAGCTGAAGGAAGAGCATTTTCTTTGCTTAGAGGAAGCAGGAGGTGATCTTTCCTTCCTATATAACCATAGGGAGGGAGAGGTAGATTTTATAATAAAAGAATTATTTATCTTTAGTGCCACTGTTTTTTCAGGCTTTTTGTAAACTCCTTTTGTGTAATAAACTGCCAAATGTAATTTTCCTTTGAAACTTTTACCTTTCTATGGAAACAAATCAGCCCAAAGCTTTTGACTTTACTTTGTTCATAGACAAGATTTTAAGTATAGATTGATTAATAAATATCTGTAAAATAGCTTATCTCTATCTTTAGTCCACAGTATTTCAAATTAATTGAAGAGTGTGTGTCACAGATAGTGTTACATCGAAGTGGAACAGACCCAGATTTCACGTATCGTAAGAGATTAGATATAAATTTCAGCCACTTACTAGGTAAGTACCATGTTTGGAAATGATTACAGCATCATTCTTCCTTATATGAAACTGAATAGATAATTAAGAATCTTGTGTTCCCTGTGTATGTGTAAGTGTGCTTGTTGATTTTTTTCCAGATGTTTGTGTAGATAAAGCAAGGTTAGAAGAATGTGAAGAGAGGGCTTCTGAACTTTCCAGAAAAGTAAGTCATTCTTCATCACATGTGATCAAAAGAGGGACATGGGATTACTTACTAGATTAATGAATGGCATAACTGAACCATGGCATAGTTCTTAACTTCAACTTACTATTAGTTCCATGTTGAATTGGGCATTTGGATGTTCCTTGTATGTTAGGAAGCCAAGTGGTGTAAAGTAGTTAACCTTAATTGAGAATCTTTTTACTATTTAAGTTTTCATGTA
Source organism: Pyrgilauda ruficollis (assembly GCF_017590135.1). Classification (NCBI taxonomy): domain Eukaryota; kingdom Metazoa; phylum Chordata; class Aves; order Passeriformes; family Passeridae; genus Pyrgilauda; species Pyrgilauda ruficollis. Next base: position 9,507,340 of record NW_024519207.1, on the reverse strand, counting down.
TAACTCTTCCAAAAACCAACTGAATACTTCATTTCAGCAGTTATTAGTTTCCCTAATAAAATAAACAGTGGGAGAATAAATACAGACTCCTTCATATCTACAGACTGTGTTAATGTACATCCATGGCTTTTAAGCTACTCTGTGTAATACTAACTTAAGATACATGAAGTCTTTATGCCATTTTCTATAGTGGAGACCTGTACTGGTGATTCAGATGTCTCTTCCATTCAGCAGACACATGGAAGTTGGAGTAGCAGACATGTGTGCTTGGTATTGTTATCATGTGTGTTTTAACAAGCAAAAAAGGAAAAGTTGGAATTTAAAGAAACTGCAGAATTCACTGGTATCAACAATTTTTTTTTCTTTTTTCTTAGTTTGAAAAAGATTTTGTAGTTCATCAGGAGACCCAGGCCCTGCTGCAAAAAAAAGAGGAAAGAATTAATCAACTTGAAACAGAATTACAAGCTTTTAAATCACAGGTACAAGACAGTATAAATGAATATATGAAATAATGTTTTTGAAAGGGACTTCCTTTTGCATCTTCTTCAGATTCTGATAGTGCAGTTTAGAGTTTTTTTAAAGAATCTTTATCAATTATTATTGAATTTTAGTTTCCTTTATTTCTGTTTTATATAAATAATTGTAATGTGACATTAATTAGCTGTGAGGTCCCAGATGGTCCTTTTATGCCTAGGCTCAGTTAATTAAACTAGTTTCTTAAGTTTCATTTGGGTTTTGCTTTCAGAGTCATAGATTTCCAAAGTAATTAACCACATAGGGTACTAAGTCTCATGCTTTTAGATTAGCATTCATCATTGTGATCTTTATCCCTGCACAGGAAATTGCTTATTATGCAGTTTGCTATACTGAGGCCTTACCATGGATATCCAGCAGTGAAAGAAATAACCTGTGGCTGGATAAGAACATTTCCTAATAATTTTTCAATTTTCAAGCATAAATAGATATTTGAAAATGTGATGGAGAGGAATAGTGCAGATTTTTTGAGAGTAATACTTAAGTTACTTGTAACTACTTCAACTCTTAAATTTATGTAAGGACACTGTGTGACCAAGTGGTTTTTCCTGTGTCTTATTTTTTGTGGAAATAAGAAGAACAATCCAAAAATGGCTAAAGAAGAAAGCATCAGAAAGACATGCTTTATAGGGGTTTATTTTAATACTTCTGAGGATTTTTAAAAAATATTTATTGGCTTTTTTAATTTTCTTAGTGAGGAAAATTAATTTAGCTCTGCTTTGGTCTATTTAGAAATGTCATTCTAATTCATGTTTCTGGTCAAAATTGATTGTTAATGTCAAAGTCAAACATTTAACAAAAGCAAAAAATTGTTGCATTCTAAAAAACCAAATATAATAAGAGTGGCACATCATTCATTAAGAAAATACTTTTCTGTGTGTATCTTGAAGTCATACTTAAATACTTTTTGTAAGTATTTAAGTATTATTAAGGGAGGAAATTGGATTCGTCCCTTTTTTACTTTTTCTGTTATTCACTGCATGAAATATAGCTTTTTTACATGCAGACAGAGAGCATAACATATGATTCTGCTCACTAATTTTCATACCATGAATTATCCCACTTTTGTTAGTGGGATACATGATAAGTTTTGTAAGTGTCAGGTAATTGGTTACTGCAACTTAGTACTTTTAAACTTTGGCTTCCATATGGCATCAATTGCTACTTAGCATGTTGACTTCTACCTCTAAGACTATTTTTTTCCTCTGGTCTCATTCCTTTACTCTCTTCTTGCAGCTGGTATGTGTTTCTTTCATTTCTGGAGTCCAACTGTTTAGTGTCTATTTGTTAATGTAAACAGTGCTTATGCTCAGAAATTCAAAACATCATGCTGTTGTGCATGCATTTATTTGTATTTATTGATATTCAGCTATTTCCTTTTAGAAATTTAAAATCTTTTGCATATTGTATTTCTTTTAATTTTCTAAAATAATCAGTTTCAGCTCATAGTTCGTTGAAGAGGTAATTATTGCTATCACCAGGAGATAAGTATTTCTTAATCAATTTATTCTTTTGTTGTTTTTGTCAGATACTTTCTCATTTATGTTTGCAGGCCTATGATAGAAGTTTTTCAAATAGTAGTAGTAACTTTATTAGACTTGCTGAAGTCCTAATCCTATTTTGATACATTATAGATGTCATTTCTGTATGGAATAAGAAGCTAGTGTGTAAGGAAGCTTAATTTTTGGAAGGATATTTTTTCATTATTGCTTCATGTTTTCAATTCTGTAGAATGAGAATGCTTCTACATGGGAAGATACCTATTTTTCAATAGAATTATTTATCTCTTCAGATTTTGCTGTTATGTACTTGGAATGTTTCTCTGTCATCTGTAGGATGAAAACAACAGAGACTAGGATGCTACTTTTCTTTTAATTTGAGCTAAACCATAGTAGTCTAGATAAGATCTCAGGATATCTATCATACCCTTTTTAGCTCATGGTCAGTGAAATACAAAAAGTGGGAAACACGATTTCAGTTTGTAATTTTTGGTGTGCACCCCCAGGTCTGAATGTCCACTTCAAATATTGACACTTCCGGTCATGAAATCAAAAGCACATTGGGCTCGTTATCATTCTGATTTGACTTTTCTATACAAGACAAATGGCACTGACTTTCAACTGGCTTTCTGTATTTAATCTGTAGACTATGATTGTTGCAGCATTTTGTTGATAAAACCGTGAAACTGAATAAGACTATTTTCCTTATCAGTATGGCCCGGTGCCACCTGGTTTTCTGTCATCAACTCATGGAGATGCATCAGTTGTTCCACTGGAAGGTGCAGGACTACATCCATTTTCACCCCCTCCTCCTCCACCGCTGCCTTCTAATGGAGCAATTCCACCACCGCCGCCTCCCCCTCCTCCTCCACCACTTCTGAATAGCTTGGGAGCTCCTCTGGGTTTTGGTGGTGCTCCTCCACCACCACCTTTGCCAGGCCTGCCTGGAATACAGTGGTCCCCACCTTCATGTGCTTTGCCATTTGGAATGAAGCCTAAAAAAGAATTCAAACCTGAGGTTACCATGAAAAGACTCAACTGGTCTAAGGTAGTGTTGATTATTGGCAAATACTTGATGTAAAATTTGACATTGAACTTGGTGAAAATACATTGTCAGAAGTAATACTAGATAAGCAATTTATACATTAGTTAAAATTATGTAAGATATGAATACTTTCTGTCTTTAGCTTTTCATTGTTTTTTTGAAAACTGTGTTTAATTAACCCATTAATCACCTGGGCAAGTATCTGTTGACTTTATGAGATGCCTGGAAAAGTCAGTTCTGGTCTAGAATAAAACTACTGTGGCTTCTTATGCTTCCTGAGTCCTATTATGCTTCGTTTTTCAGCAGACACCTTATGTTGGATCAGTCACTGAACTATACTGATCTACAGTTTTCAAACAAGTGTATCAAATCTATCTAGCCTGGACTGGAAAAAAGGAGTGCAGGTCTCTCCATTTGTCTGTAGTACTTCAGTGTACCTACATAAATGTACTTACATAAATTTAATGGCTGACGAAATACAGACTAGGTTTGGGGTTTGCTTGGTTTTGGTTTTGTTTTTATCTCCTTCTCCATTGTCACAAGATTAAGTATACCAGCCTACTGAGTTTGGAAACTATAATTATTTAGGCCAAAAATAAGTCAGTAAAGAGATTTTGACAATTAATGAAGTAATCCAAGCTACATTCTGAAAAGTAAGGTACTTAGGATCCAGTTAAACCAACTGTGTTCAGAGATTATTTGAAGTTTGCCCAAGTTTTAAATCTAGACCAAAGCTAATTTGCTCCTTTTAGATCTTGGATAACAAAGTGTGTTGTCTGCATTGTTAGAATATTTTTTTTCCAAAACCACTTATTTTAAGTGTTATTATTTTTAATGAGAAATATATTAACAACTCTAAAAATGAGTTGTATACTAAAATTTCATGTTTTACAGAGCTCTTAAATATTTAATGTGCTTTAGACTTTATAGAGCACAGTTTCTGCATAGTATCAAAATAATTAATAAAATTCTGTCTCTTGCTTGTAGATCAGGCCTCAGGAGATGACAGAATCCTGTTTTTGGGTTAAGGCAGAAGAAGACAAGTATGAGAATGCTGACATGCTTTGCAAATTGGAACTTACGTTTTGTTGTCAAAAAAGAGGTAAGTACCTGATGGATTTGATTTTCAGCTTTTGGAGATACCTTTAACATTCTTGGGACTCAAATAAATATATGAAAAAACCGTCAGAATATAATATTCATGTTCTTGTTTCTAAATGGGATGTATGAAGAAAAATATCTGAAAATTCTGGACTGCTTAAAGCAGTAATATTGAACTATTTTACATAAGCATGACGAAAATCGTGTGACCTGTAGGAAAATCTCACAGAAAAAAAATGCCAAAAATTCTTCTGGATAATACAGATTTTATTTATCATGTTTAAAAAAATATGTATAAAATTTTATCAGAATGCCTTCCTCAATTACTGAAATCTAATCTGTGGCCCAGAAGGTGATGTGTTTACCCTCAGAATGGATATGATAGTTGATGTGTGTTGGATCCATGATGGATGATAGTCTTTCAGTGATTATTTTTTTACTTCCTGATAAACCGGTAGATACATGTCCTTTGATATTTGCTTAGCTTTTTTAGCTTTTAAGACATTGTGAAGAAACAAAATATTTGAAAGTATTCCTGGCTTTAAAACTTTTCTCCTTTCTGTAGCAGTAAGTCACAGTAGTAGTAGTAGTAGTAGTAGTAGTTTAGGTTATTCTGTCCCATATATAAAATGCCTGTTACTTCCTGACACTTTTTTTTTCTTCCTCCTTTTTTGATATCAGAAACATAGTACTTTAGAGCAGCCAAAGGGCTGTAATTTTTCTGCAAATTGAACAGGGGTTATTGTATTTTTACTTTGTTTTCAAAATTCTATTTTGATATTTTTGTTAATAGAATGACATGGCATTCTCAAATGTCTCCTTTTTGGGGGTATGATTTGGTGTGTATTATCCAATTTTTTTTTACCTTAACCAAGAACTTTATTCCACTCTTGTCAAAGCATGATTTTTATGCCTTAGCAGTGTTTCAACTGATTTAAATATTATAGCTTGTTGCTACTGATACCTAATAATATTAAGAATGTCGTACAAAGATAAAAAGGCAAGAAAACCTCACCATAGACACATTTGCTTGAATCTATTAAAATAAGTCTAGAAGCTAATTATGATGCCTTTTTAATGTTAGGAGAATTCCCAAGAATATTCCCTGAATTAATAGGTTGGAAGTTTTAAAAGCCACTGGAGGAAATAATTTCCTATGTGTAATTAAACAGTAAAATTTGGGAGACAAGATGATGTTCAGGCCAAGCATTTTAATGCCTCAGAAGAGGATTGTGAGTCTCCACAGACAGCAAGAACATTAGAGTTAACAAGATTAACATCCCTCAGTATTTAACGGAATGGACTGAATACATTGTTTTGACAAAACCCAATAGAAGAGAGTTTCTGGATCTACAGTTGCAAAGTCAGTGAAGTACACTTTTATACCAAACCTGTGTGTGTGTGTGTGTGTGTGTGTGTGGCAATTTAAAGCCTGTGGTCTCCAGAGACAAATTTATTTCTTTTTTACAGGTGAGGCTTACTGCTTAATCATTTTAGTTTTAAGTTTTGAAATCTCTCTAATCCCACATGGCTGATATAAGTGTGCCATCATCTTAACTTTTCAAAGGAAGTGGAGACATTAAAGATTTTATTTAGAACAGCAAGTAGGTGTTTAAAGGGCAACGTGGAACTAAATTTCATCTTTGTTCAAATGAGTGATTTACAGAACTTTACATAAAAGATTAAGTGTGTTAGTAGGCAGGACCAGATCTCAAGGTCCCTTGTTGACAGCATGAATTCCAGAACAGAGGACAGCAAAGCAACTGCTTTTGTTCTTATGACCATGGAGACAGGGGATACTTCTTTGTAGCTTATACTTCATTTACTGATTATAACAAAACTTACCAAAGAAATTAGATACATACAGCTTTCTTCATGGTCTTGAGGAGATTTAACATTCAGTTTTCTTCACAGTCTTGAGGAGATTTAACAACAGGCTCTTTAAAGTAGAATCAGCAAGCTATTCACTACACTCAAATTTGGAACAGTCCTTAACTATTTCTAAAGCTTTGTCTAAAACCAGAAAGAAGAGAAATTGAAAATGATTCTGTAGCTAAATTATGCCATGCAAAGAATGAACTGGATTCCACTCTGCTGAAGGGTCTGCTTATGCACTCTTTTCATTAAAATCTTTGCATAAGAAGAGGTATCTGGTAGAGGAAGCAGGGATCAGAATGTTCAATGATGCTTTAAGTGAATTTTGTTATCATTAAGTAAAATCAAACTGAGATACTCAAATATTCAGTTGCTGCATTTTGCCAGCTAATATGCCAAAAGTATATCAGCATTGATCTAGAAAAGGAAGTCTTATGTCTATGTAAATAATCCACTGGGGAATTTTTGCTAGAAAAAAGAATAGAGAACAGTATAGAATACATTTGAACATTGAGCAGATGTACAGGAGTTATAAAATATGTTGATTCTGAAGGGGCATTGAAGCAATTGAAAAACTGAAGCTATTATGGAGGTACAAAATACTGTTGCAAGAATAAAGAAGTAAAAGAGGGCCTAGCTTCAGACTGTAGGAAACCTTTGTTGAGTATATCCAGGGATATTGCGGAGACATGAACCATGGGTGAAAATCCTGGAGGTCATCTGAAAGTGATAATAGCTTTTTGTAAAGGGACCAGCCTAGTTCATCTTGTTAAGGACTTTCTCCAGCTGAGTTTGAGGTATTTCTCAAGATGGAGATGTAGGGATGGACAGTCTGTTCCCATGTTTATCATTGTGGTGAATTTTTTTTTCCATAATATCTTTTGGGATATATTGTCTTGAAACTTTTGCATATTTCCTCTTGCTTGTTGTGCACCTCCAAGAATTCTGATTGCCTCTTATTTCCAGCCTTTTGTCAAGTAATTTTTTTGTCATCAGTAAGTTTTCCCTTATTTATTATCCTTCTCAAGACTGATGACTTTTTCAACTTTTCTGTCTGCATCTTTATGTTTCAGCCCTCTAATCATATTGATGATTTTCTGCTCTACTCATTTCAAAGTACCTATACTTTTTTTGAGGTGGAGAAACCCCTACAAAATACTCTAGATACTTCTCCCTGAGAGTGGGGAAGTATCTCCCTGAGAAGGGGAGTAGAGGGAAATAACTACTTCTTTGACTTGCTGCTGGCAGCAGTCTTGGTACTTCACTGGAGGAAGTGTTTTCACTGTGCTGCTTGCTGATGGTGATTATGGAAAGTCTGCACAGACTATGGATAATATAGAGTATTTTCTTTTGTGTGTTATAAAACTGGTTTTTTCACTTTTCAGAAGTTGAATAATTTTGTGAAAGCAACATGTTTTATAACAATAAAACCTTGAGATGAACACTGAGAAGTATCAAAGCATCACTTGTTGATGGTATTCTGGTGCAACTTACTGAAGATGAAATGTCATTTTTTTTATTGATTTAGAATTTAGTCAAGGGCATAATGGTAAACCAACTCCTTTGTCACAAAAGCCGGAGCAAGAGGACTCCATGTGTGTCAGTGCATGAGTGTGAGCTTTAGGTCGTTGCTCCTGTCCATGTTGTGGTGATATCCCCGACTGATACAGTGAACCTCTCACCTGTGAAATGTCACTGGATTGTCTTCGTGGTTACCCTTGTTGTGGGTTTGTTTTGGCCATTGGTTTTGGTTGTGAGTTGGTTACCTGAGTAGAGTTGGTTTTGTGTACCTCTGACAGGTATTCTCTGGCTGGGGGGAAAGAAAAGTAATTGACAAGTTCTGAAAATAAGGTGATGAATGTGAATGGCTTGCATGAGTGATCTTTGGTTATCTGATACATTTTAATGGCAAAAAGAAGGATTGGTATGAAGGGTAGTTGGAAGAGACATGAAAGAGAAAGAAATGAAATATGAAGAGTTTAAGAATTACCCACCAGGGTTATCCTCATGATCTCAGACCAGTGAAGAAATTCTGTGTAAAGCCTTTCCGGCAACAATGGTTTTAAAGGAATCTCTTACTATGATTTTTGGAAAACATTTAACTAAATGCTTAAAGTGACTTAAAGTTAATTGACATGTGAGATACTGAATAGCAGAGCTGGAGCTTACATGTGCTTTTATATTATTTAATCCTAAGAGATAAGATGAACAAACACAAGTGCTCATTATTGAATGTCAGATGCTATGTAATGCACTGGTAGCCTGATGGAAGAATAATCACTGGTCTGTAAAGCTAACATGCTGCTAACTTTGCTGGAATTATTAGATGTACAGGCAGGGGAGTGACACTTTGCATAAAAGATAGCATGAGCTCTAGAATCATGGAAATCTTGTGGGTTAAAAGGAACCTGTACAAAACCTTTTGAATAGAAATTCCTTCTAATAATAATTTTTTGTATTATTAGCTCTTGGATCATAACATGTGTATGATGAGAAAATGATAAGATTAGAGAAGCTGAATATTTTGTTATAATAAAGTGGGAGATTTAACTATATCCAAGATTTGAGTAAACTTTGTATTGTAATACAGAAAAATTGCCAGTGGCTAAAGCTATGGGGTAAAAAACTGCATGTGTCTTGATAGGGTAGTTCAAGGTAGTATTGCAAGAAGAAAATGAGCATTAAAAATGTAAAAGTATGAAGATAATGGAAAAACTCATTAAATGTATCTAGATAAATATAAACAGGATGTTCTTCACTTATTCATTGTGAATCTTGAATTTCTTGCAAAGGAAGCCTTTGCTAATTACCCTAATTAGCCTTCAGCTAATTTTGAAATGTGTATTTAATTTTTTGTAAATGAAGCTATCTAGGGAATTGGTAGGACCACTTGGAGACAACTTCAAAAGTTCAGTAGGTTCAAGGAATGTTAGAAAGATTCAGGGATAAATGGTCCAAAAGAAATAGGAAAGGATATAATTGTAGGAGGGAATCTTTCTCTTTTGCTAAGTGAGGAGAATGGATTATAAGATGTGGTAAGGCTGGCATAATGTCTTTTCTACGAACCTCTCTTATTACAGTTCTTGTTTTTATATAATTGATAGGAGTGCCAGGTTGCTTGGAGTGGCTTCAAACTACTATGTTTAGACTTAAAATAATGAAACAAGGTACATTTTAATATGCAAACACTGGGTTTGTGGAGTTACTTTGAAGGTACTGGTGTGGAGAGGATTATAGCAGTAAGTTGCTGAAGTTTGTGAGTAAGTGTAATTAGTATAGTGAGACTGTAGTGGTTAGGCTTATGTGAGATGTCTGTTCAGGATAACAAGAGAGAGCCAGCTGCATATTCCTTACACTAATCCTTTGGGTGATTGAAGTGGTTTGCCAAGGTTGATTCCAAGACTTAGGAGGTTGTATAGAGTACAAAAGAAGGCAATCTCTAACCAAAAAAGAAATCTTGAAGCATTTCAGTCCAAAATGACAAGTTGGAAATCTCATGTATGCAAAATATAAGAAAATTAGTAGTTTCATGAAATATGTGCTTTATAATTAATATGCTGTATTTATAAATATCCTACCAATAAATTGATTTGGCTTGATCCAAAGACTCTTATGTTTAAAGTGATAAAGTCCAAATGAGGATTAGAAATTGCACATCAAACATACAAGAAATCACTTGTAAATTCTTCATTATTTTTAGCAATATGCAGATAACTGTAGCTAATGGGAGATGGCACAAAAAATTAGAAATGTTCTCTTCTTTTGTAGATATCAAAGGGAATTAATCTAGGTAACTCGAGAGAGAAAGATTGCATGATTTCTCTCTATTTTTTTTTTATCAACTAGGACAGATTTTCATCCTAATCTTATTGGAAATGGCAGTGCCTGATCCCATCACACCAGAGCTCCTGCCAGACCTGATTATTCAGAAATAAAGCACTTCTGTGGGAGTACTATCTCTGTTGGCACTTGACTTGAAAAGGTCAATATAGTTATAATTTTTTTTTCTCCCCTGTATACTCTGTAAGAAAAATCAAGACCTAAGGTGCTATAGTGCCAATTAAGTCTCAAATACTTTAAATCAGAAAAGAGAGTAAATGCTACAGAGAAGATCAAATTAGCAATATAAATCAGTTTAGTGCTGTGTTTAACATGCCACAGCATACCCTCCATAAACAAGAGAACATGCTGTCATCCATCTGAAAGATTAGGTGGAGCCCACTAACCTTGTATTTTCCTCCTCCTCCAGAGGATTTATCAGAGGTAGCTCCAAACTGTACTTCTTCTAGAATCTTATTATTACAAACCTGTAAGACTGCCAACAATATAGTTTAGTAACTTCTGCTATAATACAGCACTGAGTAACCTGAGTTACCTTTAAATGTAACTGTACAAGTAGAAGTAAATAAGTCCTGCTATGCATTTGTTTGACAGCCTTTCAGTATCATCCTAACTATCCTGAAAGCTCAATTATTCAAAAAGATTTGTGCATATAAAATGAAATAAGGAAAAACAGTTTCTTTCTGAAGAAGGCAGGAGTAAGTTACAAGCATTTGCAAGGAACAGCAACTAACTGACATTAAAATGTCAGTGGTATCTTGCAACTTGAGGGTATCATCTTCACATGGGAGAGAGTGAATCGTATATTTAGTGTTACTTCGTAGTAACTATATTAATTGTTTATATTCTTAGCAAATAGAATGATATCTGCTCTTATCCTTTTTAAATATTTGTACCAAATAATATTTGTTATGTAGAGATTGTTGCATAAGAATCAGTGAGTGAATATACTTCTGTGGTGCATTGAGCTTGGCTGGCTGCCAGATGCCCACCTAACTGCCCTCTGATAAAGCAGAAAAGCTTGTGTGTCAAATTCAAAGCAGGGAGGCCACTTACTGGTTACTGTCACAGCAAAACAGACCCAATTTAGGGAAATCAATCCAACTTAATTTATTTTTTCTGATGTCCTGTCATGGATAGGAGAAACATTCAGTTGTTCAGACTGTTAAATACATTTAAAGAATTGGGATGTGAATAACTCTTAAAACCTGACTTTGATATGCAGATAACTCTGTGAATGTGTGGCAAACAAAAAATAGAAAATCTGAAAAAAACCATTAGCATAGCAGTGGTTAAAATAGCCTAACAATAGCATTTTTTTTGTAGTTTGACTTTTTTGAAGCTAAGATTGTGGCATGTTTTCCCCTTTATTCTCCTTCTTTGACAATTTCTTAGGATAAATTCCCCCTTGAATTAATTAATTATTGAATGACTGTGTCATCAGTGTTCTACTCCATGTTAGAATCATGAGTAACATCAGATCATTCTTCTGGTAGGACTGTAGAAAAGAGTGTGTCAGCAGATGTTGTAAATAGGATTAGAAAAACTTTTATTAGATAAGGTATTTTGATTTGTATTTTAAGTTAGGAACTACTTTGTCAGGTAGTGAAAATATATTATTGAAGAGTTTATTACAGCATTTGTAAGCATCTACCTAAGCACAGTATTAACTATACCTTAATTTTAATTTATTTTACTTTTTTTTTTCTTTTTGACAGAGCAGTAGTATGTGCTGTTATTAAATAACTGTTTCTTACCTTCTACACACAGATTATTATTTTCTGTCAGCTTCAAACCAGATTGAGTTGAGTGCTAGCCTTTTCCCCTCAGTGAAGTGCCTGGACAGAGTAGTTCCTTTATTTCACCTTTACCTTTTTCTTTCAAACAATTGATTCTTTTTTTTTAATAGTTGATTTCCACACAAAATACAATATCAGTCTGCAGTCACTTTATGTTTGATGAAAATATGACAGTATATTCAGAGTAACGAAAGCACTCCACTCCCATTTCCCAACACTGTGGTGGGAAAAGCTTTTGAAGGCTTCATGTTTTAGAAGCAATAAAAGTGTTTTTTTATTGACTTCTACTAGAAAATGTTTCCATAGTGTGAACAAGTAAGATCTTAGAGGAGATAGATATTGTTTTCATGTATCCAGAGATCAAAAAAAGTCTACTCAATTTCATAAGGCCTAAACTATAAATACCAACAGAGTAGAAAAACAAGTTCAGATCCTAAAATGCAAGTTATGGAAAGTCATCTCAGTGCCCTCCTCAGTCTAATAATTTTGCTTATTTAATGGAAAATACTCACTTTAAGAACGTCAATATAATTGTCACTATACTGGTGAGGATTCTGCATGAATTAATTTGCTAATGTTTGTATCACACAGGAGGTATTAAACTCTACACCTGGTACAAACCTATTTTCACGGGTTTTTACCTTCTATTTGGTTTTGCTACATGTTTACGCACTAAGTGCTTTTGGTGAATTTCCAATCTAATGTTGCAAGCATTTACATCTGACTAAAGGTAACACTATATTTTTGTGTAATAAAATCTTCATTACAGCGCTGCTTTTATTGCAGCCTTTTTTCATTGTGAACTGAGAAAAATAATTTACATGCAAGAAATGTTTAACAAACCTTATTTGGCAAACCTTCAAAGTCACTCTTGATGAAAATTATTAGCATTTAAATTTCCATGAGCACTAGTTTTTGTCCTTTAGAAAATCTATCATTTAGTTTTTCAGTGAGTGGCTTGTTTCAGAGGAAATTAATTTCAAGGACAATTCATTTTGAAAAACAAAAAAACCAAAAAAAAAAAAAAAAAAAAATCAAGGAGATTATGTGTTAATGGAGCAGTGATGTCCAATTAGGCAGCTGTTAGACAGTACTTGGGTACTGGCATGCCATGCAGACTTGAGCAGTATTATATCTGGCAGTCTTTGGTTCTGTTTGCATTTGATCAGGTTCAGCTGGAACAATATTTTAAGTATTCATATATATGTATGGTTATAGACATTTTCTTTCCTTACCCACTAAGATTACATACTCTCATTATCTACTGACTTTGTATAAATATGGCCTGGCCCTATCTAATGCGTAATTTATTTTCTTAACTAAAGTGAGTTCCTAATTTTAAAAAAACCCAGTAAATTGAGTACTTCATATGGATTTTTGTGAAAGAGGCTTCCATTGTGGGCTGCTGTTCTTTGCATGATTTTAGCATGATAAATTTCTCATACAATTTCCTCATTCTAAATAGATTTTTCTAGTCTCTATCTTGTCCTGATAGTTGCTGACAGATGTCTTAACAGGGCTCTTTCAACATTTTTTATGAAATAAATATCACCATGAAGCACTTTTGTAAATGTCCTGTAGATGATGTACTCCCCATTAAGAGTAATCAGATTATGAAGGTTATGTAAGAATTGAGAGGATTTACTTGATCTGAAATCATTGAATTTTTGGGGGTTAAATCAGAGCTTTAACAAAATATTTTTTTTACATAGGATATAATCTAGTTCCACATTCTGAAAATTTTTGTAATAGGGTAGGATGTGTTTGCACTGTTGCAGTTGTTGGCTGGCACAATTGTTGAATATTTACAGTGAAATAGTTGTGTTTTCAGATACATTCTTCTTCTGGATGAGTATGTTGCATTCAGTGTCATTTAAATGTAAGAAAATGAAGGCATGGACAACATATCCTGTTGATTTTAACAACTTCATATTTCTGTTTTATGGCTTTGCTGCTCCACTCCTCCAATTTTTACAAGTTAGTGGAACTCTACTTTTTAACTCACAAGATAGTTCTTCAACCCTACTCACCTCTAACATCAGTTACTGAGTAATGAAACTTAGAAATTTCATCTGCTGTATTACTCAGCTTAACAGTTGTAAAGACTAAATGTTTCCTGCTGTGCAATCTGACTTGTCCTTTGATATAGAAATGCCTTTTTCTAAAATTGTAAATGCATATGTATAGCTGGCAAGTATAAGAAGCTAGAAAGAACCTGCTTAATATGACTGCTTATCTTTGCCGTTCCTAGACTGCGCAGTGTAATGTCTTGCGGCGCTTAAAATTTGGCTGCAGTGGACTTGATGTATATGAAACAGAATTATGGTTTTTGTTGCTGGCATATCAGTGTAAGGTCTTGAGAAATACTGGGTCATCTATTTGAAACAGTGGGAGGGTGAAAAAATCAAATTGGTGTTTAGCAAGATTGTTTGAATAAAAGCTGCTACCAAAGCTGACACCATGGAAGGTAGCTGTAGCTGGAATGCTGGAAGAGAAACTGGGGTTCAAGGCATGGTTACACATTGCAGTAAAAATCTTGGCATCAGCAGATCTGTAATCTTGCTGTGAAAAGAAACAAACATGGATAGATGCAGCTAAAACCAAACCAGGTTAAATCACCTTAACTTCAAAAAGCCAAAGAGAAAGTTTATTTTCAGTACTAATCTAGTAGTGTGAACTACTGTTCTGTGAACTGCTGTTTTAATGCTCTATAGAAGTGAAGTGGTAGTGATAAATGGACTTGTTCAAACTTTAAAACGGGGAAGATAAAATCCATTTGCTGCTAGCAGTTGACTCTCAGAATGTACCTGGGATTGTTCCTTATTCAGCAGAATAAGGAAGAGGTAGTGATCAAGTGGGGACAAATGGTGACATAAGCTGAGCTGTGCAGATGCATGCTTTATAATAAACAAAAAGAATCTCAACCACTTCAACAAAAATAGGTTTTTGAGAACAGGATACTCATATGCACTGGAAATAGACAGTTTTGATCTCCAGGTTTCTGTTGCTGAGAACCTGAGAATATAGACTGAAAATCAAAGTAGGAAGCATGTTTGGAACTCCTCCTGAAACTACAGTGGCAAAAATGAGTCTGTATGAAAAGAAATGGAGAAATTAAGGACAAAGCTTTCCTTGTATGAAGGAGCTAATGTGTCTCTGATTTGTCAAGAAAATAATGTGATTCATTTTGCTAGAGCTCATGTTTGCCTTTAGGATGAAATGTAAATTGCATTATGCTTCACTTTCTTAAAAATAATAACACAATTTGTTAATTTGTACAACTCTCGTTTGTTTTGGGTTGTCGGTATAGCTCTCGGTACTTATGCCATTCCAGACTCTGAAGCTAAGGATTATTCTTTGATCACCAGCTGAAGTTTTCTGTTTACTCAGGGTAATATTAGTGTTCCACCTTTTGAGGGGGAGGGAAGTCATATAGATTTAATAAAATTATAATTCTGCTGCAGGAACTACATTTACATATAAGGATATTTAGGTCAAATAGAATGAGTATGTTGTTACTACTAGAACTACTAATTAATTTTTATGCATCTAAAATTAGACTAATTTTTCAGAAATCTGCAAGGTCTAGTGACTAGGTAGTCAACTGTTATCCATATGTGAATGTAACAGGAAGAGAGGGATAAAATCCTATTTTACAGCATTTGGAGATGCTAACTAAACAATACGAAAAAGACTCCAGCTGGTGCAAAATAGACGTATTTTTCCCTTTTTGTCTTTTTCCAGCATTTAAAAAACTGTGGCTAGCGCAAAGATGTGTGATGAGATAGTAAAGAAATGCTACTGTTGTTCTCATTTGATAAATTATATTTTTCTTCACAAAAAATGTGTGCAATAACCAAATCTGCATACTAGACTAATTATGCAGAATCTCTGTAATAGAGACTACATCATCTTCAGTCTCATAGAACTCTAGCACAGATTTTGAGGAGCAGGAATTCAAGTAGCTTTCATTGTACAAATTTTGTTTGCCTGAATTGCTGGAGGAATGAGAAGCTTTTCTGGACAGAGGCTTAAAAACGTGCTAATTAGAATTAGCCTAAAGCTATATTACAGTATATTTGTCTGATATTCCAATTTAGGTAGCTACATGAGATTATCAAATATCTATTTTTGTTGCAGAAATACATACCCTCTTTAACATAAGATAATATAAAGTTACATTCACTTTTAGACTGCAATGTGATATTAATGTGTTCCAACAAAGACAAGAATTCACTTGCAATTCCAGCATTTCTGTTGTTTAGCTTCTGTCAGATAGTGTGTCAGATAGAACAGCATTTCAGTGAGAATGAATGCTGCAGATCTCTCATACTTGCTTTTAAAAAAAATATTCTAAAATAGTAAATATTCTTAAAGCTTGCTTGCAATGGATGCTTTCTGAGTTTGAATCTTTGTGTTTATGATTGGCTCATCACTTCATTCCTTAATGTACCACAAGAGTGTCTCATAGTACAGTAAATGATCTGTATGACCGAATTGCTATTACAGGTTTGGTGAAAAAGGAGAGAGAACCCTAATACAGATGTTAGAAGTAAGGTAGATTGTACATCTGTAATAATGCATAAGAAATGTGATTCTGTAATTGGAAGATGCACAGTGATGGTTTTAACTGGAAAACTTTTTTGCACTTTTTGGAAAAGCTATTTTCTGGAAGATTTATTTTCAGTGAAATAGCACTTGTTGTCTTGTAACCCAGAATCCAATTGCTTCATTGATTCCTGTTTGTGTAATATTTTTCATATTTCTCTGTTATATTAGAGAGAGCTTTTAACAGAATATTTTAATTTGAAGAAAATTGTAGCATTTTCTTTGCTATTTATATGGAATAGTACACTGAATATTAAATCTTTGAGTCTATTTAAATATTGCTAAGCACTTAGCTTGTGAACTAATGGAAAAGGTTCTTTTGTGGATTCCAAATCATGTGGATTCACCTAAATTACTAAATTTACTTCACTCTTTGTATTTTTTATAATAGTGATTAAAAGCTTTTAATGTGCAAATTGTGAAAAACTGTTCTAAGATTAGAACACTTAGGTGTTCTTGGAAAATGGTGCTGAAGATTATTATATAGTCTTCAGTTATACACTCCACTTCTGAGGAAAAGGTTAATGTGACTTACATGTGCATCCTGTTTACTTTCCTACAGAAGCTGGAACTTCAGTGTCTCTTTCTAAATAATGTATATGTTATAACTGAGCAAATTGATTATGTTTATGATTTGAAAGAAATCCTCATATCCTGTTTCAGAGTTGAGAACTACATAACTCTTTACATTTTATTTTACTACACATCTCATGCCACTGACTACAAATAAATAACATGTGCCTTTTTGAAGAGTTTGTGTGGCTCTAACTGTTGAGTGCAATCACAAAAAATGCACTTTAAAATATGAGGAAATTTATGCAAAGGGAAAGTATAAATGTAAACATGAAAAACAATGAAGTTTCTTGGAAGTATTTTTACCAGGTAGTTTTGTATTGCTAAATATAAGTGAAGATAAGCAGTAGCTGAGAAAATCAAATTAACTGGTGTAGATTGTAAAGTTTTTTAATGCAGATTTCTGGAAGGTGATAGTATGGAGTAAGGACTACTTGCACAAAATCAATCTGTGGATGTATGACAGCACCTCTAGTTTAAACGTCCTTTGAGAATGAAATACATGCTTTTGTTTCAATATCTTAGTTCTGGCACTGCAGTATAGCAGACTTGAAATAATCAAGTAAGTTTTACTGGTTTTAGTATATAACCAATATTTCAAACTTATTTATTTGGAGAAAAAAAAGATGCAAACTGCTTGTATCTTTCAAAAAGTTGGAGAGGTGCATCACTGTCAGAAGCAGCACTGACAGCACTATATTACTTTCCCCTGTTTGATTTTATTATTTTTATAATCTGGAAAGAACAGATGTTGTTATTTACAGTAATGAACCAGATCAAATAAACCCTCTCTCTGTTATGTGTTCAGATATACATTGATAAGTGTATTGATAGGAATCAATCATGGTAGTTCTAATGGGTTGTTTTTCTTATAGATTGCTATTGTGACTTGTGGATAGAGTTCCTAGATGTTCCTTTCCCTCTTGTTTAGCCTTGTTAGTGTCTTTCAAGACTTATTTCAAGAGAATCAGAACTTTAATCGACAGTGTACAAAGTCATAAAATTAACTAAATTATAATTGCCTCATTTTATATGTTTTTCTCAGTACCTTTTATTAGATTTTTTCTGTGTCAGATCTGTCCAAAATCAATAGCTTAAATGGGCACTCTTCTGAACAGACTTGAATAATTTGCTTGTTACAGGGTATATTAAAGCATATAATCTAAATAAAGGTATGCTCCATTTACCTTTATTTGCAGTCTCATTATGGCTTGAGAGTATGAGAGTTTAGAGTTCAATATGATGAGCACAGATTCTTAGCTGTGTAACTCAGGAGCTTAGAGGGAATGCCCTGTAACAGTGTAATCTTTCGCTTGACACACTGTGCATTGAAGCTTCTAAAACCTCATTTACTCTTCCTAATGTTTTGCTTTAGCTACTCCTAATATACCAGGCAACCCTTATATGTGTCTGAAGTGGTTTTATAATTTGATGTAAACTGTACAGTGTTAGGTAGAAACTTTTAATCTAGAATATGTTGATAGAATCCAATGGTATCCAGCTTGAATGTATGAGGTCAGTCAGATCTCTTGGCCTATAGAAGATTCAGAATTGGCTATGGTTTCTTGGCTATTAAATATCCCCCTCCAAGAAAAAGAAAATAATAGACCCCCCCACAAATGACCTGCCTTTGTTTGTGCTCTGGAACACTTAATTTCTTTCACTAGAAATTCACTAGTTAATTTTCAAACGTTTTTTAAAAGTGTACTTAGGAAGTAAGTTGAAATTGTTTGTCAGATTTTTTAGCAAAAGTCATTACAGAAATACTTAAGAGTAATTTCTGTTGTTTATGAGCTGAAGCCAGCATCAATTGAATGAGCTGGTATTTAATTTTAAAAACATTTTTTAAAAAATTATTTTTAGCAATGTTAACACATGAAATGAATGTGGAGGTCAAGGTGGGAAATAAGGTTTAGGTGACTGCATTGCCTTATCTTTTTCTGCTGAGATTCAGCATACTTTTTGGCATGAGAGACGCCTTGAATTTAAAGAACATCTCATAAACTAATTGTTAGTGTTTGGTCTGAAGTCCTCAGGCTGTTGTCAGAAAGCTACTTTTGATGTGCATTGTATGACTGAAAGCCTAGTATTTGTGATAGTTAATGAATTCCTACAGCAAAATATGTAAGGCTATTAATTATGCTGCAGTACAGACTTATGCACAGTAGTTCTTTATTCTTAATTAACTTTTTTTCTACAGAATGTGGACTATGTTCTTAGTATTTATCTACTAACAAGTTAATGCTGTTGATAATACCTGGATTTATTTATTAAATGTGGCAAATTGAACCACATGGAGATTTTGTGTGACCTTGATTGATGTTGGCTTTAGTTATAGACCTCTGTAACTTGTTTATCATGCAACTACTCCCTTGTGCTCTGGAGATTTGCTGTTCAGTCCATTTTGTTTATTACACTTAAAAGTGGATTACTTTGTTACTTACTGGTTTCTATAAGTTTGAAACGTACATTAATGATGCTTTCAGTAAGTAAATAATCTGGTTCATTCAGATTTTTCTCAGAAACTATTTTGACATTTTTATCAAGTAGAATGTTCCCTTGTGCAACTGAGAGCTTGCTCACCTGTAACATGATTGCTACATATATATTAAGCTTCAAATGCCAGGTTGAGTTCCCTCACAGAGACTTTTCTCAGAAAACTCTACATCTATGCAATGACAGTCTGTGATTCAGAGAGAAAATATATTCTCCTATTTCTTGGACATTCAAGACTAAATCTCTGAGACACTCCTAGCACAATAGCTATACACTTTTTGCATCTACGCTGCAAACTGCTCGCTACTGTTCATATGCTGTCTGTTTCCACAGTGCTAAGTACTGTAGTTTAGTTTCTACAGTGCTAAGTACTGTAGTTTAGTTGAGGTGGAATGTAGCATTCTTGTAGGGAGACAGATATGTGAGGTATGGGCATTCCCTTAGTAGAGCAAACCAAACATTCTTATAACTGTAACTTCTGTTGTTCATCTTCATTTCCTTAATTCTAGTTAATTTTAAACCTTAGTCTTTACTTTGATGACTTTACATATACTTGTAAGAGTAGGTAGATCAGAATTATAGCTGTTGCTATTCCTCTTGTTATTTGATGTCAAACTAATGTTTAAAGATGATAGTTTGGTTGCTTAAGTATTAGATTATAAATTTACTGAGCTTTAGCATGTTTAAATCTGCCTGATGGTTTAATGGCTGAAATAATTTAAATTAAATAGACACTTCTGTTACCTTACATCTCAAATGTTTTAAACTAAATCAGACACTCATTATTGAGTAATGATTATGACATATGAATATAATATGATTAAAAAAAATTATGTAAGCAGTCTTTTTGTAATCAACAAGATTATTCTTCTAACAAAAACTTAATAATTATGAAGAATTACAGTTTGCACTGTTATTTTCTAGTAGAAATAGTAATGATCTGTTAAATTTCTGGCTCTGCATTGATTTAGATTTATCAGTAGGCTTCCAGTTTATGTTTCTGTCTTTGTATATTTTTCTTTAATTTTTCATATATTATGTCAAATCAGTGTAATGTCTTATGTTACATTCTTGTACCACGCCTTATTGTTATGTATCCAAATACTTCTAAAAAACTATTTATGCATGTCTTTTTGACTTTCTGCTACCTCCTCTCTTCACCATAGCAACTATATTCTTGAATCTTTTTTCAGCCTGTATTATGTGTTATATTACTTTTCTCTTTCAACGTGTAAAAAAATTCCAAACTTTACTCATCCTACATTCATATTAAAAATGGATCTTAACATCATATTGGATAAGCTGGTAATTTGTGCTTCTCTGTAAACCTTGCAACCTCTGCTTTTTAAATAAATAGATATGTATGCTATGGTTTTAGAGATTAGGAAGCAAAGCATCTTTATTTTTTGTTTCATTTTTGTTGCACTTTAGAACTGTGATTTTAAAAAAATATTTGGTTGAAAGTATAATTTTTAGTATATGTTGAAAATAATGGCTATGCAGCTTTAAGCATAGATTTTTTCCCCAGTCTGAAACAGTAGAACATTTTTAAAATGTGTTTTCTATTATAGTTAACTTGTGGTTTTAAATATACCCATAGAGATTTAAAACAATACTACCTTTATAGTTTCTAATGAAGAAATGTCATCTTATACCAAAGTTTCAGTTTTTCTTGGGGAAGGCTTTTATCATGATAGGTTTCAAGATAAAATCATAAAGTAATATTTTGTAAATTTCTCTAATACACAACAAAGAAGTTTTTTTTCTACCAAATTTCAGATAAAATGCAGATCATTGCTTAGAAACAACTATGCTTCTAGGTATGTACAGTATTTTAAGTGTAAATGTAAACAACAATAGCTTTGCATATTTATTGACAGAATTAAAATGATGTCTCTGAGTGCCATGTATAGTCAAGTCTAGATCTGTGTGTTGATTTGAAGTTAAGTGGACAGAAAAAAAGAGTATTTTAAAAGTTGAACAGGTCTGTTATTGTTTTTTGATTTGTAGCTTATGTGGCTGCATTTTTCTCACAAAGTAAATGCAAGAAGGCAACTCTGGATCATTTTAGTGGTTAGACAGCTTTAGAAGTAGAATTACTGTGCAGAGTCTCAGTGTCTGCTGTTGAAAACCTGGATGATAGTAAGGGAAATTGTAGCTGCCAAGTGCATGTTCCAATCACTGAATAATGAATCAGTTATGCTGGTTCTTTTGATCAACAACAATAAAAGTATCAACATTATACAGCTAGTGTAAGCTTGTGTATTTCTAATCTCAGTGTTGTATGTTTGCAAGTGGATAGTGTAGAGAAACATTGCTGTTTGGTTTTAGATGGTACTGAATAGAGTTATTTTGAACATTGAAGCACTACAGACTCAGTATTTGGGGATCTAACTTTTGAAACATTATGGGATCTTTTAGATTTATTTGGTTTACTATTTGAAATATTTGAAGCAGTATGGAAAGAAGTACAGCTAAAAGGGACTGGGAAGCTTTGGAAGAAGAATTTTGCATTTTTTCATTGTCTAATACAGTCCTGGTTATCTATGCTGTTAGTGTGGACAGTTTTAAAGTAGTCATGAAAAACTGAAGGCTGTACTTGGAAGTGGGAAACTGCTGTATAACCTCCCTCCTGCCTCTTATAGAGCAATGTAAATTCAGCCACATTTTTCTTCAGGTTGACTGGGTAAAAGGCATTTTGGATCCAACTGCTGAGTGATTTCAAAGAAACAACAGCTTCCTCTTTTCTTTCTGAGGAACAAAGGCTTAATTTTTTAGAGTGGATAAAAAATACAAAAGTTGGAATTACTGTCCTGATTTTGAATATTGATCAAACCAGTTCTTCTTAAACCCACCACCTCAATTATAAAACATGACATTATGAATATGTTGTTATGACACAGTATCTCTTTTTCTTTTCTTAGCCTGAATTTAAAATCACTAAGCCAAGTTTTGTAAAGTGTATTATAAAAAAGGAAATTAAAAAGAGAGCATTTTCTTCAGAGGTTCAGGAATTAAGCTATGATCACCTCAATCCTGCATAATGAAGGCGGATCGTTGTATTTGACTGTGGACAGAGTTCAGACCAGTTCCTTTCCTGGAGGAGTTCAGTGTTTGATAGGGGAAAAGAAGGAGAGAAGGGCAGGAGCATAGCTGACAAAGAGCCTTCAATGGTGACTGCATAATGTTTAGAAGTCTTGATTTCTGATGGCAGAAAAAATAAAATGCTCTCTATGACTATATGGCATTTTCCCATTCTTGTATTATGCTTTTTTTTTCTTTTTTTTTTTTTTTTTACATATGCAGAAATTTTTCTTTTTCTTTTTCTTTACATTTTTCCCTATCCATCCAGAATGCAGAGATACTATAGGTATATTTATTTATTTTTAGTAGTGGGGGTTTTTTTCTGCTATAGATTTTTTGATTAATTTTTCTTCCAAAAGTTTATCCATCTAAAGTTTTGGTGGATATGTTTCTTTGGATGCACTTGAGATCCAATGGAGCCCTAGTAAAGAAAATAACTCAAATGGGTTGATAGAATTGCATCTACCTTCTCTTTTTCCATAAAGTCCTTCCATAAAGCACTGCTAGCTTTGATGTGTTCTTTTTCCCATTTTCCAGAGAAAGTATAGGAAGTCTAAGAGCTTTTTGAACTTACTGTTTCCAGAGTAAGTGTTGAAAGTGTGAGAACTATAGACAAACAATGCTTAAGTATTTGGGAAAACAAAACTATCTCCACCATCAGCCCTTCCCTCTCTGCCCCTCCCCTGCCCCGCCACCAACAGTTCCAACAGCTTTCTCTCCGTTCTTGACTTGCACTGGTATAGTTAAACCAAACCAAAACATCATGTTTGCATCTCATCTGTTGCAAGTGTGTCAAATTCTGTATTGTATAGAGGCCCCAAAAGACTTTATTTGCAGATGCATCAGACATTGTTATAAGGGGAATGAATGGGTGGGATTTAGGATGAACAAGCATTGATTGCTATATGGAGAGAACTTTATGATAATCATGTGTTTGTTGGTTGCTTCAAGTGCATTTGTGATTTTACCAGCTGTTCTCTTGCTGATATCTCTAAGCATCATATTGCTTTTAAAAGAGTGATATTTATTCTGTAAACTCCAGGATGCTGTTCCAGGTAGTGGATGGTGTGTGAGTAGAGCACAGTAGAGAGTTACACAACTGTTAGAGAGAAAGATTGCTTGTCAGTGATTGGAATTCATTGAGGCATGTTTTCCATGTGTACAGATGTAGCTTTTTCTATTTTGAATACACAAGGTTGAAAGTACAGTTCCTGCACCATGTTTGTATGGGAACATCCCACCTTTGGGGAAGACCATGATGACTTAAAGAATGCTTTAAGAAATGGCAGTGGCTCAAAGACTAGGGTGTACTTGTGCCCTTACACTAGAAACTATAAGTGCATTTGTTCTCAGTGCTGCCTTTGGGAAGCAGGTGCTACAGAAAATAATAAATTAACAACTGGTTTTAAACTGTACCTGAAATCTTTCCTGATTCCTGAAGATTTGTTGATGCAGAAATGTAGGTTCCTTCCTTCCTTCCTTCCTTCCTTCCTTCCTTCCTTCCTTCCTTCCTTCCCTCCTTCCCTCCTTCCTTCCCTCCCTCCCTCTTTCCCTGCCATTCCTCCTTCCCTTCCTCTTTCCCTGCCATTCCTCCTTCCCTTCCTCTTTCCCTGCCATTCCTCCTTCCCTTCCTCTTTCCCTGCCATTCCTCCTTCACTTCCTTTCATTTGTAATTATGCTTGTCCAGGATTGTGTTAGGAATAGACGCAGTGGTCTGTCTCCATGCTGTCATTTTGTGTGGTCTTTTCTTAAGGCAGTGGAAAATTTTAATTTAAGTCTGTTTCTTTTTTAAATTATTTTTCCCTACACAATTGCCATCACTATCTGTTGCTGGAGGCCCATTTACTAGTTTCAAATTGAGGAATTTGGTCAGGATGTAGGTTTCTAATGGATTCTCAGTGCAGTTTTTTGTCTGCATCTAAAGTCAGACTTTCTGTTGAAAATTTGCTTTCATTTTTATAGCTCTTCTTTCATCACCAAACTTGTCTTTTTATCCTAGTAAAAATAGCAAATAATTTCTGCAGATATCTGTCACTTAATAATGACAATACAAACAAAACCCATTTTTATTATGAAGTCAGTCTTCTCACTCTGAATAATTTTAAAGAAATAATGTTTCTCTAGATATAGAGATTTTTCTGTTGCTGAAATGGAACACTTTAATTTCAACAATTTTCTGGGAAACTAGAGATAAATGTAGATGGTGTTATCCTCTGACTTCAAAAAAGGTTGAGTTTTGGGGCAGCAAGAGATAATGCAGCATTGAAGTGATTCTTCTAGAAGAGACACGGAACATTATCAGCACATAGGAGTGTATTAAAAGAGTTAAAAATCTGAAAAAAATTTAAACATTATTTTATAAGTAATCTAGGTTTAGTGGTGTGGGTTTTTGTTTGGTTTTCCTTTTTTATTTTTGTATCAGTACATTGTAATAATAATAGATTAGGTAGACATATAGTCTATTTTCCTTTAGCTTGTTGTGGAATATGATTATACAGCTCTATATACAGTTGTTTTCCTTAGTGATTTGTACTTGATCTGAATTGTTTTGTTATATTACTAAATACGACACTTATCTTGCAGAAGAGTGCAGTAAAGTTATCATCAGAGTTTTGTAAAGGTGGTTTGTGATCTGGGAGTTATATAAATGATTATTGTTATTTTATTAGCATTTAAATTAATAAATGACAAGCTAAGCTTCAGTTTATATCATATGACAATTTTATAAATACTATGGATCTGTGAGCTCACATATTTTGATATTTGTCATGTGTTCTGGAGAAATTTCTATCTTAGAAAATATAATACAATTGGGTCATTAAAACCTAAAATATGTTAGGATTTCTTTAGTTGCTAATGAAATATCTTGAAAGCTGCTGAACAGGACAGATGACTTTTAAAGCTAATTGTAATTCACTGAGGCACACTATAATCTATAGGAAAGTTCACCTCTGCACTGTTCCTGTCCAGTTGTTGTCTCAAACAATTATCAGCAAGTTATTGTTCTGGTATGAGCCATGTCATGCTTCAAAGTGAGATGAAAAAAATTAATGAGGGTGCATGAATGCTTGTTAAGTAGATACAGTTATGCTCAGTTATGCTCTCAACATTCTTCACTATGACTATTGAGATTGAGGCAATGTACTCTAATGAGACCATGCAAACAAATGTGCTGATTGACAGCTCTTGCTTTAGTAATAAGAAATGTTGGCTAAATTCATATTTTGTTTCAGCGTAATCCTTCAAGTGCTTGTGCAAATAAAATTGAAGTGCTTGTGCACTTGAATTTGACTTATACTGTGGACCATTTTTTTTCTTTATTCAATTATGTAAATCCATTTCACTGCTTTTATTAGAAACTATGTATGATATTTAGTGATGATTGCAAGGGAATCATGCATCATTTAGTAGTTATAGCAAGAGACTACTGAGGGGTTTTTATTTATTTTTGCTGGGAAAAGATGACAGCACCTTTTCTAAAAGTTACATTCAAAAATGACCAAGGACTTTATTTCATAGATTCATTAATTCATTATCAATGATATGCAGAAGCACTGGACAGGTTTTCTACCAATTACAATCAAAGGCACGGTGCTAGATTAAAAAGAAAGGAGAGTAAAGTGTATGTCAGATTCAGCATATGAAAAGTAAATTATGCTAGGCAGTAGATAACATCTTAGTTTTTTGAGAAGATGACAGTTTTTCTAAGCAAAACAAATATGATCAGTTTAACCTCTGGATCACAGTAGGACTGCCATTGTACCAATATGAATGAAAAGTGGGATTAGCTGCAGACTTGTAAAACAGGTAAGTTTAAGAGGATGTGGGGAATATTGAAAAAGGATGCACTGGACTATGAGGCTAAAAGTAGAGTTTCTGAAGAATCAATTTTGGGAATAATTGTTTATTAAATAGTCTCAATGATCTGTTACGTATGTTAAGAAAAGGCTGAACTTTGTGATGGCAGAGTTTGGAAGCATTTTCAGATTCAAGAATGTTACAGAAGCTGGATGAGTAGAAGAAAGACAGATTTGAGAACAAAGCCAAATACTTAAGTATGATTGGCAAATTTTATGTTACTTTTAAGTCCTGTTAGTTCTGAAAGAGCTTGCTCTATTCAAGTGTGTTTCAAGTAATCTCAGTATATTTAACCCATGTAGGATCTACAAAATCAAAACTGCAGGGCTTCTTTTTTAGAAAACCTTTAACTGTAACTTCACTTGTTTGTAATGAAACAGAACTTTTCTCACATGACAAAGAAATTTTATCATGTTCAATCCCTTGTTCACATTGCTAAATGCTACTGCATTTGCTTACCTTATATTTAACAATATGCTATTGAGGCCCCAGCATGTACCTGATGGTTGCAGGAGGGCCAGTACAGAGATCAAGATAGGTAGCAGTCACTAAAAAGTTTGTTACTGTCTTTGCATGGCCTTTCTGGCATTCCGTTGCTAATAGTAGATTATGGAGACCTGTAGTAGCTGACTGACTACTTAAAGGTGGGAGAGTATTGGTGGTGTTTGAGAATGGAGAGTGTGAGTGTAAGTGTACTTCAGAAGAAAGCAAAGAAACCTGGAAATTAAACACATGAGAAAGAATCAGTCTGAAACAAGCTCAAATTTCTCCAGTCCATTCAGATGGATTTGATATTGTGTAAGAGCATGGCATAGTTTCTTTGCCTTCCCTTCTGGTCAGGGAATCAGAACTTAGTGGAGATGCTCATGCCTGAAATTTAACACTGTGAACACAAACTTTAGGTTAGCACTAGAATCTGTGATATTTTACTTCAGTTTATGTACATATGGGTATTTTTAGATATATATATGTATTGGTTGTTTACAAAAAAAAAAAAGGAAATAAAGGTAAGGGAAGAAGAGCAGAACAAATCCTGGATTTCACAGAAATGTTTCCAGTAGGGAAGCATTGTCATTAATATGTTTACAAGTCACGCTTTCTAATGTGACTTTTCAGTTCTGCTATCCCAGACGCAAGGCAGATTAAATCACAGATGCGTAGAAGCTGCTGGTATCATCCGGTGAAGAGATTAAATGGATTTGAAATATTTAACTAAAAAAATCAAAGATCATGTTGTGGTGCTAAGATATTTTCTCATTCTTTAAGAAGAGCATTAGAAAGGGAAAAGACCTGTTTAAACCACAAGAAATAAGTAAAAACTAGTCATGAATAAATTGAACTGCAGATTGGTTCCAGACAAGCAGTTCAGAGAGATTCCGGCACACTTACCTTAGGAATGCCTCTTTAAGGAAAAAACCTCAATATTTTGAAAATAGACCTAAGAAAATTATGAAAAATGTATTTACTGTGCTTTGTTTTAGGAGTGACCTGAACTTTGGACCATGAGTTCCATTTATTAGACGACACAGTAGTTGCTATTAACTGTTGCAAAAATTTACAAGTAAGGGATAGATTTTCATTCCTTTATCTTATTCCTTTCTCTCTCCTGCTCCCATACACCACATAAGATACGCATTTGTAAGCAGTGGGTTTATCAGGGGTGCATGAGGAAGAGGATGTTGCAGGATGGGAGATCCACAGTGATTTGTCTTTTATTTGGCTTGCCTCCCAGGTTTTCCAGCTCACAGGGATTGTAACAAGGGGTAAGCAGTCTCACTCTCAAGGTTCAAACCCAGGCATCTGACCTGCAAGGCCGCTACTTTCAGGCTGCTATTCAGCTAGTGCCATCTTCCTGGAGATCTAGTTGCACTGTCTGACTATATACCAGCATTTCATGCCTTAGGTTGATAGAAGTGTCCCATCCTGATCTCCAGACATGCTTCAGGTGCTTTGATGTACTTTAGGTGCTACTGTGGGATTGCCCTTTATTATTTTTGGTACCCTTGGTTTCCTGCTGCGTTTGTAATTTGGCAGTCCATTGCTGGCTGTGGCTCTTCATTCAGTTTCAGTCAGAATACACCAGCTCCTCCCTAGTAATCCCAGTTTGCTATTCTTGTCCATTTGCCCTTTAAGTTTGGAGTCCCATGTACTGCTGTTTCTTGTCACAAGTTAATGATCAGCGCTTTGTCACGTTGGTACTGCCCCTGCCATTGTGGTTTGTGAGGCGCTGACAGTGCTATGAGGTGATAGTGGTAGCTTAGTCCCTCTTATATCAGATCATTCATTCCTGCCCTTGCACTACCCCATCTATTCTAGTTCCATGGCTTGGGGTTTTTTTGTATAGTCACTCAAAGAATTAGGTTGAAAGCCTCATCCAGTGTTTCCCTCCTGGAAATATCTTGAATTGTTTTAAATTAATATCAGAGATTAATAAAAGAATTAAAAATAACATCAGAACACATGGAGTACCCTTTATAAAACTGTTCAGCAAAATTACTTACAGATGAATAACGTATGCTGCAATATGCACTATATTGTATTACAGTGTTCTGCAATGAAATTACTTCTACATAATAAATAATAAAAATTGTCTTTCTTGTGAATTGAAGTATTGTTCATCAATAAGGATATTTAGTTAAACTGATTTTGAGAGCTGGGTGCTGGTAAGACTATACAACAATATTTTACACAAGTGAAATGAACCCCATAGTTTAAAGGAAGGAGATGAGGTCTTGATGGAATATTTTTTTTGTCAGAAATATATCTTCAACCTACATGTATACTCAGATGGTACTTGTTAACTTGAAATCTTACAACAACAAAGATCAAATCAGTTACGAAATATGTCTCTCCTATCAGTTGCAGTGTACTATTCTGAGAGAAATGACCCTTAAAAACAAGTGGTTGATTAAAATGTGTAGTTTTTGTTTATAATTTACATGATAGCAAATGTCATGAATTTGTTCAGTGGCAGGCAAATCTGGTGCTGCTAGATGGGGGAGTTCAATTCTTTTTCTTGTTTGATAGTGTCTATATGGTTGTGGAAGGAAGTGGCGCAACTGAAAGTTAGGTTCTGGAATTCACTATACAGATAAAAATAAGAAAATAGTGAATAGCTTCTTTCAGATGCATTGCAAACTTCTGCTCTGCTGGGATCACAGGATGGTGCTCTTTGAGCAACAGAACACATGTCAGTTCATTGATGCTGAACTGAAGAAGCCTGACTGATGTCTTCTACCCTGCTTCTGGTTACATGGTCTGCCCCACTTTGGTGCTCATTTGATTACTCCACAAGCTGATTAAACTTGCTACTTTGACATCACACTCCTGTTAATTTTTTTGGTAGTTTTTGTCAATTGAAGTTTTTAAAGTACATTGATTATTATGTTGCCCCTTTCATAAATTCAAGGAATATGCAAGAAGGAGGAAAGCAGAGTATGCAGAGGAAGGAATGGACTCCCATATATTTCCAGAAATGCTCGGCTATGTCTCCATACGATGACTTTTGGAATCGTAGAATATTTGGGATTGGAAGGGACATTTAAAAGGCTATCTAGTCAACTCATCTTCAATGACATCAAATTGCTCAGAGCCACATCTGGACTGACTTTGAATGTTTCCAGGTGTGAGGCATCCACAGTTTCTCCAGGCAACTTGCTCCAGTGTTTCCTCACCCTCATTGTAAAAAATGTCACCTATATCTAGGTATATATCTAGTCTCAACCCTTTTTATGCTAAAACCCTTGTCCTGTCACAATAGACACTAATTTCTATAAGCCCCCTTGAAATATTCAAAAGCTTCAAGGTCTCCCTGGAGACTTCTCTTCTCCAAGATAAACAAACCAAGCTCTCTCAGCCTGTCTTTGTAGAAGTGCTGCTGCTCTCTGTTTTTGTGGCCTTCCTCTGGACCTGGCCCAAGAGATTCATGTCCTTCCTGTGGTGGGGACCCCAGAGCTCAATGCAGCACTCCAGGTGGGGTTTCACCAGAATGGAGTAGAGGGGCACAATCACCCCCTTTTGATCTCTTGGCCAGGCTGCTTTTGATGCAGTCCAGGATGTGGATAGATTTCTGGGTCACTAGTGCACGTTGCCAGGTCGTGCCCAGTCATTTTATCCACCAGCACCCCCAAGCCCTTCTCCAAAGGTGAAAAAACTTAAATTACTATATGTTCAAAGACTTCTAGTGTTTAAAACTCAAGGCTGGAAACATCTGTATTAAATTGAAAGTTAAGATTATGATGAAGCAATTTTTCCAGTGTAGTAAATTAAGATATAAAAATCAAAAAGATATTTCTACTTTTTTGTTGTGAATAAATAATAAATACCCACGTTTTCAAAACTTGCACAGTAAGAAGAACTAAAATTAGCTTGTTGGACTTTGGTCTAGAAATAAGCCAAGTCCAGCTTCTAGAAGCTATTTAGTGAAGTTTAAAGAGTTTTGCTATCAAACAAAATAATGAATTCTTCATTAAAAGATAAAAAAACATATAACTGGTAGACTCACCTAAAAAGGCCTGAGAGCATAGTTAAGTAAATACGGGGACTGCAGCATGTTAAGCATATTTAACAGAGGCTACATATAAT
Source organism: Pyrgilauda ruficollis (assembly GCF_017590135.1). Classification (NCBI taxonomy): domain Eukaryota; kingdom Metazoa; phylum Chordata; class Aves; order Passeriformes; family Passeridae; genus Pyrgilauda; species Pyrgilauda ruficollis. The sequence continues at coordinate 9,476,444 of NW_024519207.1, read as the reverse complement.
ATATAAGCAGCAGAAGCCATGTCTTGAGTGTGTCTTTTTCATGCAGGTTTCACTTAGGAGTATATGCTTGTATTTTAATGGTGAGGACTTCAGTAGGTTTCTGATTGTAACTGCTTTGCGATTTAGAGCTAAGGTGTTAAAATTTTCATACTATTGAATTTTATGCATGGATAAAGATGTAATAAAAATGCTATACAAAAGTATGATTTAGCCTTTCAAAAGTCATATCTGCCTTCCAAAGGAAAAAAAAAAAAAAGAGTAACACACCTTTTTTCTGGTTTCCAAATGCTGAAGCTCTGAATTATTTCTGCTTGATGAATAATGAACTTACCTCCAAGCTAGACTTTGGGGGAACACCACATTAGCGCAAGAAACATAACTTCCATGGTCAGTAGAGTGAGTTTTAGAATAGGTCAATAAAGTGGACAGTAACAGATTGCTACGACCAGCTGGTATTCACCCTGGACTTCTAAGGGAACTGAAGGATGAAACAGCTGAGCTATGAACTGTGCTGTGTAAACTATTGCTTGAACTTATGCCAACATCAGAAGAAAGGAAGCAAGGTGACAAATGTGGTGACAGTTTTAAAAAAGGCTTGAATATCTACAATTGCCAAAGTTGACACCAGTGGTGGACATATTGTAGATAATCAATGATAAATGGCAAAATTAGTTAACAATCTAATAAATTACTGATATACTGGCAAAATGGGGTTTTGGGAATGGTTAATAACGGAAAACAAAATAATAAATAGAAGTTTTATTGTAAAAGTTCAAGCTGTGCCCACATTCTGCATAGTTTTTGTGGTTTCCATTCTTCTTACTAATAAAAAGTATAGTAGAGATACAGTGAAACTGATCAAGATTATAAAAAATGAAGTCTTTCTTTGTACAATGCACAATTAAGAATTGGAACGCTGTGGTGAAGGACTTAAAGTTTAAAATTTATTAGGTTTAAAAAGCAATTACACAAATGTGTGGAGGAACAATCTGCCAAGGATTATTAAATGAAAAGATTTTGCTCTGGAATTCGACAGTGTCTGAAAGGCAAATGTTGAACACCAAATAGTGGAGGGGAACAGTTGCCATTGCAATTTGCAGTCAATTATGTTCTGGTGTTTCTAGAATCAACTATGCTCCCTTTGGATACAAGTGCGCTCAGATCTGTTATTCAGCTTTTGATGCCTTTGACAAGTGATGGATCAGCTTTCTAAAGCCCAGACAGCTAAATCTTGATGTTACGAATATATCTTAGAATGGGGAGATCTGGAAACTATAGAATTATGTGTCTACTGGCACTAGACTCTGTTCTGCTGGGAACAGCAGTATGTTTCGCTTTTCCCTATCCAGCAAATTCCATTGTAGCAGAAAGCTCATTTCAGCCTCCCCTTTTATCTTTCCCCTCAGACAAGAATTAATGAAGTTTCAGATCTTTCGAGGAGTTGAATCACTCTTGGTTAAAACTTTCAGTTCTAGTGGGGAGCCCAGCAGGTGTTTAGATTGTAACTAAGAGTATGATTATTCTGATTTTGCATGCCATTTTTCTGTGAGCATTTTTGCTTCTTAACAAATTTTACTTCTTAACAAATAGTAACAAATAAGACTTCAGGGTTGTTTTTTTTTTTTCCCTTCAGAATTTTGTCAGCTACTGTTAAAAAATGTGAGAGTTTAATGTTCTTGGTTTAGAATGAACTATAATTTAAAACAGATCTTTAAGTGATCAGAAGTCCCTGATGCTAACAATTGTGTTGATACAACCTTAGGTTGCTTAGTTTCTGGTAAGTATTCTGCTTAGAAAGCAGAATATTTGTCAGCTTCCTGGTATTTCAGTGTTCAGGCATTCTTCGTACTTCTGTGGGCTATGCCTAGAAACCTTATTTTAGCCTTGTCTTCATAAAAAAAAGAAAGAAAGGTATTTTCAAGGCTATTGTAAAACTACCTACATCTAGTTCACAATTTTTTTTGTATTTCAAAGTAAATTGTCACAAATAACTGCTGGTGAACAGCTCAATATGAAATATTCAAGTGGAGCTGATGGCACCTGTGTAGTGTCATGGTCTAGGTAATAGGCTTGGTGATGGCCTTTTTATTTATTTATTTTTTCTTTTGAGACTAAAGGTTTGCTTTTTTTTTGTTGCATGTCATATTATAGGACAGTAGTCATGCAGCTGTTAAAACAATCCAATACTTAAAAAGTTTCTGTCCTGTCAGTCAAAAGGCACATATTCCCTGCCTGGCCTTTGATTTCAGCACTGGCATAGCCACAACTGGAATACTGTGTCCAGTTCAAGGCTCCCCAGTGAAAGAGAGACATGGACATACTGGGAAAGGCCAACTAAGGGTCATGAAGATGGTGAAGGGACTGAAGCCACCCTCATGTGTGGAAAGGCTGACAGAGCCATGGGTATTTAAAATGGACAAGGGGAGGCTCAGGAGGATCTTGCCATTTTAGATAAATACCTGACGGGAGAGTGCAAGGAGGATTGAGCCAGACACTGCCCAGTAGTGCCCAGTGACAGGACAAGAAGCAGTGTGCGCAAACTGAAACACAGGTTCCTCCTGAATATCACAAGCCACTTTTTTATTACTTTGAGGGAGCACTGGCACAGAGTGCCCAGGGTGGTTTTGGACTCTCCCTCCTTTTGGACTCTCCCTATTCAAAAGCCACCTGAATACAGTAATGGGCACTTGGCTGTAGATAGCCTTGTGTGAGTGAGGGGATTGGACCAAATAACCTCCAGAGGTCACTTCCAACCTTAATAGTGGTTGATACCAAGGTACTCCACATTGTAGCTTTAAATAACTAAGAAGGTCTGAAGAATTTTTTATTTAGCTAGAACCTCATTTTCTGTTAAAAATCTGTTCCTTTGATTCTACATAACATTTAGGAGATGGAGAACTTCAGGTTTTCCCATTGAATACCCTACTATATGGGACACAAGATATCGTTTACTTTTAAGAATTAGAGTTCTCTACAGATGAAGTAGACATCTACTTTCATAATGACACTTGGTATGGGTACCTCCTTTGAGTCCATGATTCCAGGCTAGTTCTTTCATTTTTCAGTGAAGAGAGAATGCAAGATGACTGTTATCTTAGCTAAGAGGCTAGGAAAAGTGTAAGGTCAGGTATAGTCTTCTGTACGCTCTTTTACTTAGTGACAAAATAAGTCTCTTACTGACGAAATAACACCACTGAGTGTTCTGTGTGCATTTTTAAGTTTCATCTTTTCAAGTTTCAAGTTTAATCTGAAATAGGAATTCAGACTTTTAAAAATAAATGTTCAGACCTAAATGTTCAGATATATTTCTTTTGAAGCTTGTATTTCAAAGGTATTTTGTTTTGGTTTTTTCCACTAGGATGATGTATTTTAGAAGATTTTTTTCTTGGGCATACAGATGCACAGACATGATTTTTCTTACAAAGATTGTGGGTAGCAGATTACATCAAGACCTGTGGTAGAAATAGAAATGTGTATTGCAATTCATGAATGTAGATTATTTCAGTGGCACCTACCAAGAATGTAATTGATTCAGAGTTACACAGAGTAGCTCCCTAGGATCCAGTCCACACTTTTATGAAGTGCTGTTCTGCAGGCTTCCAATACTTCCAAGTATTTATAAAACAGTCCTGTCACCACTCTTTTCAGGACCCTAATTTCAGTCAGGTCATTCCCGCAGATGGAGGTAGTTGACTACATTTGAATGTGTATATGGATCTGAATTTGAAGAAGACAGTAAAAGCAATCTGTCCAGTATCCAAAACTCCTTTGAGGTATTTGTGTGTGTGTATGTTGGCAACCACATCTGTTAATTTTAGAGTTGTTGATAAGGATGTAGGGTGTGAAGATAAGAGAAACTGCGAAGGGTGGGAGGTGCATTCTTGTGTGTTTCAAAGTGCTCTAGCACTTTGTTTCTCAGCCTGAGAGGGCAGAGCAGGGCATCAGATGAGGTACTACTGACAAAACATAGCTCAGATGCTAGGGCCATGAGTGTGTCCCGCAGTGGGATAGATTTCGCGTATAGACAGACCTTTAAAGGGTGTGTGGTTTTCTGTTGTATAGTAGCTGAAAAAAAATGTAATTTTGAAAAACTTAATGCTTTAGTAAGATCAAACTTCTGGGGCTGTGAGAACTGCCTGTGTATTTTGTGATCCCCTGGTTTCTTCTCTCATTAGCATGGCAACATCTCACGTCTGTTTCCTTCAAATAGTCACATCCTTTCTGCAGCAGCTGCCCACTCCCACTAGCCTGCTTTATTTTTTTCCCACTGTAAGCAGATGTTCCCATTTTCTTTCTTCTGTATACTTTCCCCTCTATTACAGTGCTCTCCACAAATGAAAATTTAACTGCTTATTTTCTATGATTTCCTTTTAGTCTAGATTCTTACTTCACCTGTTCAGATATTTCTAGTCATTGCCCTCTGCTGTGGGGTATTTTCCTCTTTTTACTTGTTGGAAACAGAGAATAGTTATGTTTCTTGGGATTTTGGGGGCTTTTTTATTTTGCCACCTGTCATGGTTTAGGAGCAGCACTCCCTCGTTTAGTGCCCCCTTATGCCTTCAATGGGAGATAAAAAAGGCAGAGATCATGGGTTGAGATAAAAGCAATTTACTGGAAACAGCAATGAGATAAGAACAGTAACAGCAACAATATTAATAACAAAAGTTTACAAAAAGAGAGTGATTTGCAGGGAATTGCTCACTGACTGGGACAGTGAACAAAATGGTGGACAGACCATCTGCCTCCATATTTTTCCCCCAAGCCCAAGACAATGAAAAAAAATGGCAGCCAGATCATCTGGTTGGGACCAGTGTTACCCCACCGCTCCATTTGTTGCTTGGTTCCCTGGAAAATGAATGTCTCCTCCTTCCCCCTATTTTCCAGGAAGCAAGAGAGAGAGACCCATTTCCCTCCTCCCTGGCCACGAGGTGAGATGGGATTGAATTGCACGGTGTCTTGGCCATGTCCATGTGGCTCCACATGACCCATGTCCTTGTCCGAAACCAGGGTATTAGCAAAGGAAGTGAAAAGTTTTAGAGGCAGTAGGAGGTTCAGAGTTTTCAGTGGGAAATGCAACATTTCAAACCAGCAAGAAAAGTAATACATGTCCTCTACTTCTTATTGCTGCCAACTACATAAGGACGTGACCTGAATTCTGCTAAAGAAGTATCATGTAAGTTTGCAGTAATTTAGTTTGTTGCATAAGTGTAGAATTCTGCATACAATTCCTGCATGAGTTTCCTAGAGTAGACACGTTCTATGCTTATATGTTTTTCTTAGTGTTGTGATGCCTTAAGTAGTGCTATAACATTGTTTATAACCCCTTCCTGGGTGAAAATTCCTGAGGTTATTGGCCAGTTCATTTGCAGCACTGTTTCTTGATTTGGAAGTAGGGGATGAAGTAGTGCACGATTAACTATTAATGCTTTTTGCATGTTTGCGTGTCTGTATTATTTCGGTTATAAGACTCGTAATGAATAAATTTTGCTTTCTAGTGCTGGAAACTTTGTTTTGTTTTTTTTTTTTTTTTTTTGCTATTTCTGCCCCTTTAGCATCCAGTTTGAGACTGTCAGGGCACGTTTAAGCAAATTAGTAAATTTAGATAATTTAACTACTTTTTATTGTTACTACAATGGAAATTATTTTGTTTCTTGTGAAGTTCCAGGTTTCCTTGCAAAGTTCCAAGGTAACCATGAAGCATTTTACTGTATTTTCATTAAGGCATGAAAATTGCTTAGAACCTGTGCTACAGGAATGTACAGGTCTTCTAGGAGAATCTGCAATTCTAGCATTGATAAGACTTTGAGGCAACTCAAAATTCATGTTTTTAAGAGTCACTGTTTTCAGTGTGTAGTTGAAGAAGTTAAGAAATTTGAGAGGTCTGTTAAAGTGTGTAACTGCAGGACAAAACAGTCATGTGATTCTGGGATCTGCAGCCCCTTGACATAACCTTCTGGGTTCAGTAAGGGCTCTACTTCAAGCATAAACAGAAAAAGTGAATCTTTAGTGGTAACCTTCTTTTTATCCTGTAGCTTTAATGTCATTCTGTTCCTTTGGAGCCTGTGCTATAGAGTTCTCGCATTGCTGGTGCAAACCTACTTTTGCTTTCGCGTGTGTAGTAAGCAGGGTGTGTAGTTTTCCTGGTACAGGACAGTGCTAACCATTCTGTTCAATGTGCTAAAAGAAATTCAAGACCAAGTGAATTTTGTGGGAAGACTGGGAACAGACAAAAGAGGAGGATTGTGGCTTTGTAACCCGTTTTGCAGGATCCTGGTTATCAGTCCTTTTTCTAAGGACTGCTTTATGTCTTAGCTTAGTGATTTCATTATTGCAGAATACGGGTTCTTTTCTGCACTGTGGCATGTTCTCAGGAGCATTGTGTTGCCTAGTAGATGTAGAGTATTAAAAGTGATTTAGGAGATGATTCAAATTTCTATCTCCATCTACTCAGAAGGGACTTGAATCTGGTTCCTTCAATCCCTGTGTGAGGTCTTGAATTCCTTATCTCTTTGGTTGTATCCTAGACAACCAAGATCAAAGACCTCAAGAGGTCATTTTGTCTGTGTCCCAATCCTTGGCAAAATTTATCATGCTTTAGAAAACATTTTTTAAGAAAGATGTAGCTCTTAAATATCTCTCTTAACATTTTTGGAATTAATTTCAGTTTAGGGAAATCCTCTTGATAATTCATGCTTATGTCTAGTTTTGTCAAGGATCATCACTGAGCTATAAATTCTAATTCTATGTCTCCTTGACAGGACTTCTCGTCTATACCTATCTCCTTTAGAAGTCAGTAGCACATTATACTATTGTAGCATATTTTCTTCTCTCAAATATTTGAAGCACGCATAACTTAATTTGGAGCAGTCATACTGTAAGGCTTGGAAACTAATTTAATTTGTTAAATAGTATACAGGATTAGATAAACAGTAGCAATGTATTTGGTAAATAATATTTGACAGTGAAGATTTGTGCTGGGGGAAGGAAGAAGGAAAAGTTTAAAAAAAGAGTATTATGTATTATTGTAAAATAATACAATACCAGATCATATTTAAGGGAAGATTTGTGTGATTTTCACTTTTTGGTTTGTTTGCATAGTAATTCCTACTAATACTTTATCAAGGCTATGTTGTTATTGTAAGTGAAATTCTTATGACAGTGTGTGACTAATGAGAAATAAATTCAGTTTACACAATGTATTTGGGAGATCCTATTTGTATTAATTATTTTCTATTTGTATGAATTATTAAAAGAAAGAATAAGCCAAAGTCTCCAGCAATGTTAATATATGTTTATACCATCACTTTTTCTTTGTGGTATTTTGTAATAATATGATTACATCATATATTAAAAAATGCATCTTTTTGAGGGAGGGCAGGGAAATAGATCTATGTATCTGCTATATAGGTATATAACAACTCTGCTATATTCTAAATCAATGTTAATTTTTTAATAAGCTGGTGATCTTGGATAATTTTTGTGCATATGGTTAGACAAAAGCAATCACAAAAATAGATAGATGTCTCAGTGTTGAGACATATTGCCATATTTTTAAAGATTTGTTATTGTTAAAATCCAATTCGTAATCCTAGCCTGGCCAGGGTAACCGGAGCATGTTGCATGATATTTTAAATATGACTGAATTTGTACAATTAACATTATCATCTTTATCCAGGCCCTATATATTAAAAAAAAAAAAAAAAAAAACAAAAAACTAGAAGGCTAACAAGTTTCCAAATTTGACTGAAGAGCAAAAGTTATGGAATACAAGCACTACATGCAAAATTTCTCAGTTTTTTGTCTGTGTGTTTTGTGATCTTTTCTCTATGAATTGACTATGTTTGATAGCAAGTATGCTTTCTGAATTCACAAATGTTTCCTCTAAATATTAAGAATTAACCATAATTGTATTTTTGATTAATTTGGCAGTAAAAAGAGAGGAGGAGGATTTTGAAGAAAAGAAATCCATTAAGAAACGAATCAAAGAATTAAAAGTTTTGGATCCTAAGATTGCACAGAATCTGTGTAAGTAGATTCTGTTGGTTATTTTTTTTTTTTTTCCTCAGAGTAGTGTATAAATGTTCCATAAAGACGCCCTTCTCTCTTGTGTGATTACCTGGTAACCACTTCTTTTTTAAAATGTGTTTAAATATGTGCGTATTGTTTTTAAGCACAAACGTGAGTTTACGCAACTGAGACACTTAAAAAGACCCGAGAAGTAGTTAAAGATTATTCCCTGTTCAAGACTGTATGTATTGAAGTGCAAGCATACAGCTATGTATCTAATCCATCTCTATTTTCAGTATATTCATCAAGGAATACTGGATGCCCCCTTCCCCTGCATGTCCCCACCCCTTGTCAACAAAAGGATGAAAATGCCTGCAGCATGTCTGCCCATCTCATGAACTTTGTAGAAACTAGGCCATACTCTGTATTATGGAATAATATGCAAAGAAAATAAAGTTTTGATAGAGGGAGTTCTAGGAAGAATAGGTTCTTAAATGCCAGCAGAGATTATATAAGAAATAATTGTGTTATGGTGACTAAATAAAGAGTGCTTATAAGAACATTTAAAAAAATGTTCTGTTTCTATGGTTTGGTTTTGGTTTGTCATGGTACTTCTTTAAGAGAAGGCTCTGACAAGACTATTGAAAAAATTACAGTAGTCACCTTAGCACAAAATACTGTAATAGCAGTGATTCTTCTGCAGAGTAGACTTGTCTCTGACTGCTTATGGAAGTGTTCTGTGATGCTGGATGTTGTATGTAATAAATGGATATGGAGAAGGCTGGAATTGAAAGAGAACAGTAATTAAAAATACATTAAAAATTGTTATCTCTTACCTATATTTTTTGGCATAGTGTTTGTTAATCTGGAGATGCTATGACCTTTTTGCTGCTGTTTTTTAAATAGAAGCAAGATAGTTCTTGTCTTGCTTTCTTCATAACATGTGGAATCTTTGTTTTAGCAATTTTCCTTGGATCTTTTCGAGTGCCTTATGAAGAGATCAAAACGATGATATTGGAAGTAGATGAAACACAGCTCTCAGAGTCCATGATTCAGGTAACAAAAATGGCACTTAAAATCCCACTATTTTAAGAGAAGCTTCTCAGTAAATGGAAACGCATAGCTAAAAACACCTCTTAATGTAAACTTTTGGCTAATAATTACCTGCAAGAATATTGTTTTCCTGTGAACAGTAAAGTTTTAAAAAAATTTGCATTGCGAATATTTTTATGAAAACAGCTTGTGTTGTTTTTGGCTGGGACTGAGTTAACTTTCTTCACAGTGGCTGATACGGGGTTAGGTTTGCATTTGTGCTGAACACAGGGTTGATAATACAGAGATGTTTTTGTTATTTCTGAGCAGGGCTTACACAGAGCCAAGGCCTTTTCTGCTTTTCAGGCTGCCATGCTGGCAAGGGGGCTGGGTGTGTATGGGAGGTTGGGAGGAGACACAGCCAGGACATCTGACCTCAAATGACCAAGGGGACGTTGCAGACCATATGACATCATGCTCAGTATGTAAAATGTGGGGAAGAAGAAAGAAGGGAGATGGGGTGGTGGGTAGTATTTGTCTTTTCAAGTCACCCACATGTGATGGGGTCCTGCTCTCCTGAAGATGGCAGTAAACATCTCCCAGCCCATGGGAACCAGTGAATGAATTCCTTGCTTTGCTTTTCTTGTGTGCACGGTTTTATCTCATCCTGTGAGTTTTCTGACTTTAACCCTGCCAATCTCTTCCTGATCCCACTGTGAGGAGAGTGAGTGAGTGGCTGCTTGGGGCTTGGTTGCTGGATGGGACTAAACTATGACACAGCTGAATTTATATTCTCAATTTTCCATATTGTCCACACCTAAATAGAGACTTTTTCTTGGGTACATATTATGTTTTGTATCTTCCCTACTTACCAAATTTTTTCTTTGCTTTGTTTTAGCTCTGTCTTATCTGCACAAATCTCTGTTTTGGTTGTTTGGTTTGGGTTTTTTTTTTTTTTTTTTTTTTTTTTTTTTTTTTTTTTTTTTTTTTTTTTTTTTTTTTTTTTTTTTTTTTTTTTTTTTTTTTTTTTTTTTTTGTTTTTGTTTTTGTTTGTTAGAGCTGTAACAATCCAATATCTTGCCCTAGGGCATTTACAGCATTCAACACTTCTCTTCCATAGAGTTTATTTAGGTAGTATCTTCTTTTTCAGTATTATTTTTTTAAAACACAAAGTCAATATGACTCTACGTGGTGCCAAAAGAAACTGGAAGTTCTTCTATATGCAGTGTTATTTAAGGGTTGAAAAGCTGAAGAATTTAATGAAATAAACACAAATGAATCATTTTAGAACCATGGGAAAAATAATTTGGAAGGGGTGTCTTGAAGTCATTTTGAGCCAAGGCCTTACTCAAAGCCAGGTCAACTAGAGCAGTTTGATCAGGGCCTTTTCCATCAAATTTTCAGTATCTCCAAGTCTCGAGACCCATAGGCTTTTCTGGAAACCTTTTCCAGTGTTGAACGCTTGTAGTAAAAAATGTTTCTTAGTTTATCTAACTGGAATCTTAATTGTGGTAATTTGTGACCTTGGTCTTCTATTGCATAACTCCAAGAAGAGCTTAATTACACCTTCTTTGTACCATTTAGTTGGGTATCTGCACACATTAAGGGCCCATGAGGCTTGCTTTCCTAGAGTTCAACAAAGTGACTTCTCTCAGTCTGTCCTTGCCTGTCACGTGCCCTATTCTTGAGTCGTTGATGGGCATCAGTAAATTTGAAAACTGTCTTTAGAAAAATTATCTGTGTTTTGGACAGGACTCTGGCATACTGATGAACTTCAAATTAATTTCTATTATGGCTCATAAAAGTCAAAATATAATATATCAATAATTGATAATTCCTGTCTATCTACTAGTAATGTAGATAGCTAATCTCTTCAGCATACTTCATAGTGTGTTACAGACATGGGTAACAATCCCTACTGAAACATGAAAGAAAGTTGAAGGTGGATTGGTTTTTTAGAAACATACTCTATTTGAAGGAATGTTGATTAGTTACAGCAAGTACAGGCATCAGGGTCATAAAATTGGTTGTTACATTATAGCTCATGGAAATTCAGGTGTGGCTTCTACTACAACGCATAGAAACTTGTATTCAGATGTCAAAACAAGACAAATCTGTATTTCTGTAGTTTTCCTGCAAAATTAATTTCCCCCATATCAGAATATCAAAATAACATCTTATCTTATTGCACAGGAGGCTGTGCAATGCTCAGCATGCCCTTTTTCTTCCTGCATGCAGTTTTGCCCTCACTTCCTGTGATTTGCATTTCAAAGATGTTTAATCTCTCTTCAGCTGTTTGGACTTCACTTTCTCTTCTTCATTGAAGAATGAGATGTTTCTCTTAAATATTTGAAGGAGCAAGCATGAACTATGATCTCCAGTGACAGTATATATAGTCATTGTATAATTCCCATTCTTTTGTTCAATGATGCAGTTAATATTGGCACTAAAACTATTACTTTAAGGTTATTAGGATGAACATAGTTTACACTTCTAAAATGTTTTTTTAGTCTAATTTGCACTTAGATCTCTTTTTCAAGGTTTTCTTCATGCTCAACAGCAGTATGATGTGTATCTTTATTTTATTTTATTCGGTATAATAGTAGAAATTCTCTATGGTAGCATGAAAAACTGAGAGATGGAATATGCTCTGCTGTTATGTTCAGCTTAAACTCTGTCTCAGATAGTCCATCCTTGCTCTGAGACTCTCTCATGCTGTTTGATCTTAGCACTGTTTTTCAATGGTTAACATTCAGCTTGTTAGGAAAAAGAGGTCCTCAACAATTAAATGAAGCAACCTGTATAAATTAAGTACTGTGTATCAAAAATATAAAAAACGTGTCATTTTGATAATTTCTATATGTGTTTTCTAAAGAAGGCAAAATTTATTTTGCATTTAGACTCTGGGAAAGAAAATCATCAAACCATTAATGCATAGTTAATTAATGGCATGCTTCTATGTAAAAATGCATTCATCTAAGAAGAGAAAATTTATTTTCATGGATGATTTTTTTGCTTTCGTATCATTATTTTTAATTTCTTCTGCGGACTATTATTTTCATTATAATTGTATATGCCTTGGGATAAAGAATGCCTAATTTTCAGTATATTTAGAACACGCCCTAACCCCACTGGAGCTTTGCAGTTGGCATGGCTAACAATTTAATAGGATATAACTTTTTGACACTGCTGATAACCTTGTGGCTCTATTAATTGGTATTGGCGGTAAAGTATGTTGAAAGTCAGTGTATATAGTAACCTCTGTATGTAGTTGGCATCAAAATTGAGTCCAAAGTGGTTTCAGCAGTGGTTTAACCCTTTTGTGTTTGCTTTTGGAGTGGAGTAAACATTTTTATTTAAGAAAAGGGTAAGAGAAGATGAAGAGCCAAAAGTGAGAAATTATATTCTACAAGAGTACATTGATATTAGCAGCTTCTGTGATTGTGTAAAAGTCAGTGGAATGGAATACAAGTGATCATGTGCACAATATCCTGTATGAACACAGTCATATAAATCACTCAAGAATATGGACTGCATTTTTTTTGGCAAGTGATTAATCCTTTGAAGACCTAAATTAGATGGAAAATTCAGTAGAACTTAGGTTTCAAATTTAGTTTCCAAGTTTGGATGTAATAAAATTTATCAAAGTGGTTTATCCAAATTGCTTGTTTCTGGGTAATCAACCCTATAGTAACTTTGAAAAAGGGACTGAGTTTGAACTTGGAAAAGAACTTAAGACACCCATCTTTCTTTGAAAGTAGAACCATGTAGCTCATTGCTTCAAAAAGTTGGTATCCACCTTGTATGTACTTAGGTTACTAAATAACTTTAGGTGTCCAGCTGTATGTCTTTATATCTACCCTCAGAATCCTTTTCAAGTATGCATTATGACCATGCTATGAAAATGCGTTCCATGTATTTCATCGTTCTCAGAAGAGGGAAAGCGTACATAGGTTTGCAGCCAAATGGCTAATTTTCTTCATTCATCTAAGTTACCTTAGGCAGTATGGTACATCTCCTTTTCAGAAATTTCTTGCTTTCAGCAGATTTTTTTTTTTTTGCTGTAGCTGTTTTGTTCAGTGGGTCCTAATATCACTGTTTCTGAAGTTGGAAATTTGTTCTTAATCCAACTCTTGTTATTCTTAAGAAATAAAATGTATTTTCTCTCCATCTCTCCATTCCCCTCCCTCCACCCTACTTCAGTTACAAATTAAATCTAGTGCTTAAAAATGTAAAAACTCCAAAAGTCATGTGTTAATCCAAAAACTCATTGACTAATTATTGAAATGTTTCCCGTGACTTAGTCAAAATTCTTTCTCCTGTTATTCCTTGTTTGATATTCAAAATGTGTTTCATCTGTAGCATTCAAAAGCTTTGTCTGAACACCATAAAAGCTGCTTTGATATCAGCTGCTCCTTCTGTTTTTGTTGCCTTTTTTTTTTATATTCTGATACTCAACTTTGAAAATATTCATTTAACACTTCACTGTTTCTGGTTTTTGGGCAATCTTTCTTCATATGAAAACTATTCCTGCATCAAACAATAACATTTTAATTTCAGTAAATATTAAGGAATTGTATTATATTTAGAGCTGCTTATGGGAATGTTGGGTATCAAAAAAAGAAATAAGTGTGTTATGAATTTCTAGTTTTAAATGTATCTTTTTACACTTTGTACCCTTTCATTTTTTGCTCAGTGTTACTGATTTAGTGTCAGACCTTTTCATCCAGAATTAATAAATTTAGTCTGTTTGAAAGAAAATTTTTCCAAATGTAAGAGTGGTAAGGATACATATGACTGCTGTTCCACTAAAATTCAGTTTGACCATATCCAAATCAAGCTCCTAAAATTTAAGTTTACATGATTTTTTAAGCATCATCATTTATGCATTTTTAATAGTTTTGTCTTTTCTTACCAAAATCCTTATTTGAGCATGGACATTCTGTTGAACCAGTCCACTGATTTAAGGATATTTTTCAGCTGCTACATAAAAGAGTAAAATTTATTCTTCTTAAACTAAAGAAGTGTGTTAAGCAAAGCATAGGTATGACTTTTTATCTGTCTGGCCCCAGAGAGGTAATTTTTATATCTTAACTGGCTAAATTTCCTGTATAAGAATGAATTAGGATCTTTAGTGGGTAAAATTAGGTGTTTTTTAAGGCTTTCAGATGGAGATTCTGTTCATTAACTGAAACAAGTTCTTTTTTTCTCATTGTATATCACCCAAGCTATTTACTTGAAAGGTAGTAAAACAAATGATGGCAACCAAAATGTCTGCCTTTTCCATCAAGTAATGGGGAAGTGGTGGAGTTGGTCTTGTTTCTTTCTTGCAATATGGTAATAGGTAGTGGGTTGTGGGTTGTGTATCCTAGACTGCCTTCAGTGTTAAAAGGATCGAATCTTCAGTTCAGGAGAGTGATCTTACCAGTAGACCAAAGAGTGTTTTAAGAAAGGAAAATCTCTCTCGTGTTTTTCTCACTGTGACAGATGCTTAACCAATGTGTAACCAGAAACACAAGAGTCATAATCTGAAAGACACAGCAAGCTGTAAGGACTCTGGCTATTGCCTAGTGGTTGCAGCAGTCATCTTGAGAAGGAACAGAATTGAGCTACTGACTCAAATTTTATATCATAATTAAGTGTGTGAGAAGCTTTCTATTTCCAGAATATCTCAAAAGCCATTTTTAACCAGCCTAGCAGAAGCTAATTAGAGTGGGGTTCAGGTGCCCAGATGTGTGTCTTTGTGTAGATAATATGTGTCTAAGTGTTCAGGAAACTCCAGGGAGTCAGAGGATTCTTCAGATGAGCAGATGAAGGTGAAATGTTTGATTCCCTTACCTGTAAGACATTCACTTTATATGTGTCTAACCTCCCCATATTGACTTCTGAATTCAACTGAAGCTGAATCTCACCTCTGATTTGCTACTTCTAGCAAGTTTTCACGCTAAGTAGTAGTATAAGTAAGTAAGTAAGTGTAATTGCTTTGAAATGCTAGAAAATTAATTATTCTTTTTCAAAATACTTTTCATCTGGCATTAGTAATTCTTGCCAGCCTTTGGATCGTTATGTTATACTTGAAGTTCCTGTTCTGTTTGCTTTGAAGCGTTCTGTTTCCATCATGCCTATCAAGCACATTCTTTCTTTAAAAACAGTTTAAAAAAATACTACGGAAGTGCGTTGAATCAGTGTCAGTATTGCAGTATTGCATCACTTATCTTTTACACTCTCAGTTACTTTAATTTGTGGGTTGCTATGTACATTCTGCTGTGTTCAGGGAAGAGTGTTGTCTTGGGAATGTATGGCAGTAATGCATATGTAAACCTGTTTGTTTACAATAATAGAAGCAACATTGAATCTGAGATTTTTAAGCCTCTTTTATTTTCTTTTATAGAATTTAATAAAACACCTCCCTGAACAAGAGCAATTGAATGCATTGTCCAAGTTCAAGAACGAGTATAACAATTTGTCTGAGCCAGAGCAGTTTGGTGTTGTGGTGAGTTCTGTTTTATTATCACAGTTTTGGTGTTTTTTTTTTTTTTTTTTTTTTTTTTTTGCCCTTTCTGGAAATACAGTTTTAATAATATTATAATGTTATAGAAAGAAAACAAACCAGTTGCTTCTTCCTATAAGTGAAGGGGTTCCAGACTGGGAGAAAAGTCCAGCTGCTGCTGTTCAATTGGACTTTTTTTGGACATATCCATGGATGTGAAAGGCCTGATTATTGAAATACTGCTTCTGTAATGATTTTGGATTCTCTTTGTTTAAAAATGTTATTTACTTTTGCAAAAGAAACCAAACCAAAACCATAAAAACTTTGTAATGTTTTGTGGCAAAGTTTCACTGGGAGATACAGAGCTATTTTGAATTTTCATAGCTAAAATAATTAGGCCTTATTTTTGTTTGCATTAAAAAATCTTAACTTTTTTTTCTGAGGTTTTCTACTCTTACGTTTTTCTTTCTATTCTCCACATAAATGAGAAGAAAATAATGTCATTGTGATCAGGTTGACCTATTCTGCCTCCTGCTGCTTGTGTTTTATACCATGTTCTGTAAAGAGTACCCCTAATCACTTTTTCCCTTCCCTCTGGAAAGATATGTTTGTAATGTCTTCCAGGTTGAATTCACAAAGGAAGACTGGAAGTGAAAAAAAGAAAATGCTAGTTCAGAGCTGTCAGTTGATGCTTTTTGTGGAAATACAGTTCGTATCTAATCTCTGTATAGCTCATAATTCATAGTTGGTAATTACTTCATCCAGACAAACTCAGAGTAATGCTATGTAGTTTCCTGGTGCATATATCTGTACAAGTCTTTGATTTTTCTCGTCTGTTCCTGGAGTTTAAACCTAAGGTGGTTATTGCTAAGATTATCTTATCTGAGGGAATTTCCCATGAGGGAATAATACTTACTCAGTTAGATGGAACTGTCAGTTGATGAGAAGAGCTAGACCAGTAACAGTGTAGGTAGAATTTTGCTGCATCTGGCCCAACTTATATGATAAATTTGTCTTTAAAAGTTGAGGCAATGTGATAACTCAGAAAAATAAAATAAATGGACAAAACGATAAGAGTTCTTTTATCTCAAAAATTTCTGGAGCTTATTTTCTGAAGGAATAACCAGATTCCCACTGAAAATTACAAGTCCTTGCTTTTCCTGGTTTTCTGTGCAAAGCATTAAAAAACAAAGTCCACAAACAAGACCAAACCCCATCATCAAAAACAGTTGCTGTCATGTCACAGCTTCTATGCATGTAGTTGAGTGGATTTGAGAGAGCAAGCACCAATGTTTATTACGTGAAACATTTTTCATTTCTCTTCCAGTGGGAGAAAATTTGAATAAGTCACTTTTTTTACTCTAAATATGGAATTCTATCCATATACTTTTCATCAAAGTTCTTCAAGCTCTATCTGCCTTTCCTGTATCTTTTCTGTTATTGTTGTCCATGGAGCGGTCTGAGAAATTCTTCTCGTTTCTTAGGAAGCCACTGTTGATGCTAATGTAAATCTTCACATTATTGCTGATTTTGTTGGTTTTGTTTATTTTTTCTTAAAAATGTTGGTTTATGCCTTAATTTTTGCTGTCTATTTTAAATGAGAAGAATTAAACTTGAATACAAAATGCAAGACTTGAAGTTTTTTAGCTGAGTAGTGTTTTATAGTTATTTTTTTTAGAGAATTAGGAAACTCCATGTTAATTTCCTCTGAAGTTGTGATTAAAGGAACAATTGAACCATTTGACTCCTAAAGAAGAATCTAAATAGTGAATAAATGGCTAATTACTACTTGTGTGATACAATTTTTTTCATCATGGAAACCCATTATCTTTCAGGCTTTGAATTGAAAGTCAAGATTTGATACTCTGAAACAAACAGCAAGACTCTTAGTGAGATATTGGCTGGCAGTGACTGTTACAGTACTGTATGTTTTAAGCAAAGTCAATTCAATTTTGTTGTTGGCTTAAAGACCTTGAGGGCATGATTCTAAACAGTTCAGGTTCCCTTCATGAGTGTTGCTTGTGGTTTTGGGGTTTTGTTTGGGTTTTTGTCTTATGGTTGTGAAGATTTGTTTTCTTTGAATTGACCCTATGAGTTACTTTTGTGGTTTCTGCCTTCTCTTTTTTAAGTTATTTATCATTTTTATATTTTCTGTTCATTCAGCAGTAAGTATAAAATAAATCCTTTATGGCCCTTATCTTCTCTTCCAGACTTTGGGTTTTCTTTAGATAAACTACTTTATTTTTCGCTACGTTCTTTCTTTCACTTCTTCAGGCCTCGGATAATGTCTCAGAGCGCAGATATTATCGCCTATTACTGTGGAGCTTTGTTTTTGGTTTAGAGTTGCGAGGTTTTTTTGGGGGTGGGAGGGGGACAAGGAGGGGCTTGTACAGATTCATTAACTGTTTCATGACAATTACATTAATTCTGTTCATCTTGCTAAAAATTTAGTTTACTATTGTTACCTTAACTTGATGTTATATTGAATGTTGTATTTCCTTGCTCGAATTCATGATGAGGTATGCTTGTCCTTGATGAAAAATAAATGGTCAATTGCATTTTGTTTTACCATAGTTCTTGTTTTCACTTGATTTTACTTGGTTCAATCAACTTCCTCAAAAACTTCCTTAACCTTCATATTATTTTCTTGGTAGTTTCATTGATTACCACTGAACCACAGAATATTCTCAGTTGGAAGGGATCCACAAGGATCATTGAGTCCAGCTATTAAGGGCGTAGCCCTTAGGGATCAAACTCACAAACTTGTCTTTACTAGCACCACGCTGAATCTTGACTAAAACTTGATAATGATGAAGATTATCTTTGTGCAATATGAAACCCACTGGAGATGGATGAGGCTTCATCTAGATGTTCATCTTGGTAACTGTTGAGAAAAGGTTGTATTTTGGAGGTTTTTACATTTTTTACCTGGTCTTTTCTTCAGTGGACAGTATAAATATTTTATTGCTTTAGGACTTTTAGCAATGTTGATTTGTTTTGCAGGTTGTTCTTTCCTACTAAGAAAAAAGTATTGTTTTAGAGAATATTTTTTCCTAATCTTTGGTGTAGTGTCTGTCATCATATCAAAGAAATGTTTAAGGAGTAGATAATTTAGTAAATGTTAATCTAATTTATTTTCAGTGAAGTTGATGTAATAACTACTAGTTAGATTTATTGATCATAACTGATACTTTGAGTGCAGTAATCTGTTTAATTGATTTTTACTGAACTATTACCATACTACTGGTCAATATCTTGCTCATGAGGAAGCTGGGCACAAGCATCTTCCAGCTGTTCAGAACTTAAATGTTCTGAATTCTCATAGAATTCCATTCTATGATTTGATGTACACTTGTTTATTTACAGCGCCTGTAATTCTTTGTGGTGTAAAATGGTCCTAGACCATTTCAAATTTATGACATGATTTGACATCCATAAATGCAATTCAGTTTAAGAAATCACGGTTTTGATGCTCTTTATCAGGCATCCCTGCACCTCTAGGTCTGACATTTCAGGGCATTTATTGTGGCACAGAGGTGCATGGCAATGTTTAGTCCCATGTCAGGTGGTTCCAGATCTTTGCTGCACCTCCCCCCAGTATCCTGTAACTGTAGTTCCCCAAATTTCCAGCACCACACATCTGCCTCTCCTCCCTCTTTTGCCCACACAGCAATGCTAAGGCTTCAGGCCTACTCATGCCAACATATTTTAACTGTTTATTGCACTAGGAACCATTCCAAAAAGTAGTTCTGAATTGATAATGCTGCATGCATATAGTTGGATCCAGCAGTAAATTCCAACGTGAGATGAATGGAACAGGTTGCCCAGAGAATGTGGATGTCCCTGGAAATTTTCAAAGATAGGTTGAATGAGGCTCAGAGCAACCTGATCTGGTGGAAGGTGTCCCTGCCCATGGCAGGAGAGTTGGAACTAGATGATTTTTAAGATTCCTTCCAAAAATTCAAAAAAATTCTAGGATTTTATGTAGCCTCATCAGTGCCTGTAATCCTTAGTGGTATAAAATGGTCCTGGTCCATATTAAATTTATTATATAGTTTGAAATCTATAAATGCAATTCCATTTAAGAAATCAAAGTTTGGATGTTGTTTATAAACACTTCTAATATGAAAAGTTTCTGATGCTTGACAGGATGCTATTGGTACACACTTGACCTCAGGTGTATGCAAGTGTACTAGCATCTTACATACGAGAATATGTCTCAAGAGCCACGTGTGATAGCTCCTGCTGTCTTTCTTTTCTTGTAATCTGAGATATTCAGAAAGATGTTCCCATATTGTCTGGTAGTGAAAAAAAAAGGAAACAGATTTTTTCCGTGTTCACTTATATTTGCTCAAAGATAAAATTGAGGATCAAATTGAGGGAATTACAAAATATTGTTTCAGAAATAATTAATGTTCAGACCTTGTGAAATTCACTGACAGCTAACCCAAATAGAATTTGGCAAGCAATCCTCATGTGGCTTCACAGCTTGTTCACTGATGGATGTGTTTTTAATGAGTTCGTACCAAAGGAAAAGATTTCACTAGAGTAAATTGAAGATTAGAATGAGGCCTGATGAAGGCTAGTTTGTCTTAAATAATTCAGCAGACACTTAAATTGATCAATTCCATATTCAGCTGATAGTTTCACCTGTATGTTCTCGTTAAGGATAACTCAAAATGTATTAATGTTTTTTCACTGTTGTCTGGAAAATATCATACTATCACTGTTTCTGCAGAAGCGTACTCTGCCTTTCATAGCACTTGATGCTTGGACAGAGCCATACCTAGTGACATTTCAGTCTGTTTAAAATTCTGAACTGCTGACGTGCATCTGGGCTGTGAGATATTTTGATTGTGTTAATTTCTATCTGCAAACCTTATATTCTGTGTCTTCTAGATGTCATGTGTATCTGCTTCTCTGCCTTGTCAGTGTTCTCTGTCAGTATTTCCAGCCTTTCCAGGAGTGTTGCCAAAAATTTTGCCAAAATTTCTATTATATGCCATCTGTGAGAGTTAAAAAATCTTTATGACAAATTGCAGTCAAGTTACCTATGCTGTTGCAAAGGACAACATCCTTAACTCCTGTAATGTTAATGTCTTTCAAACCTTGAACCTAGGTAAGGGTGGAGAGCAAGGCTACAGAAATACCTTCTGAAAATGGCCATCGTGAATGATCTGCACTAATCTGACTGTTTGCAATTGCCATTGGATTGGCTTATATTACTTCCTTTGTGATGCCATATTATAGATGAGTGCTTCTGTAAATGCTTCAGTACAAGCAGGTCTTACTCTTATCTCTGTTTAGTTCTGGTAAAACCATTTTGTGTAGTTCATCTAAAGAACAGTTTAAAAATTTTTGTCTTTTTTCTGATATTAATTCAGATAGCTGGGTGGGTGCTTGTTATTTTTTTCTGGCCCACACATAGGCTATCTCAGTTTTCTTCTTGGCAGATATTGCTACAGCTTCAGAGCAGGAATGTTATTTCTCTGAAGGGTCCCCATCTTTTGCTTCCAGACATTCACTTTGCACATTCTGTCAAGAGCCTGTCCTGGGTCTGAATTGATGTTTTTCTTCACTAGTAATGTAAGCAACTCTTTAAGTTCATGTCATGCTTTACATATCATAAGGAAAACACTTCTGTGTTGAATAAGGACCATAATCCTGCTGTTTTGACTCAGCAAATTCAAGGATTTCTTGGAATTTAGCCACCTAAATTGAGTCAGGTATCCAAATGACTGGCTAGTGTAGGGCAGCTGTGCTGAACGAACCTTGAGGCTGATCAGTACTTATTAAATTCCTAGAGCCTGAAATTAATATGCAGATATTTCACCTTTCCAACTTCAGACATTAGAGCTCAGTGGAGCTCCAAGTGCTGTAGGATTTGCTTTCCCTGTGATCATTTTGTAGCACTGAGGAACTTTCTCCAAGTCATGCAAACTGTCTTCTGCAGCATTCACTTATGTGACATGTCAGACATGTTTTTGCCACAGATTAACTGTGGTTCCAAGTACACTAAATAACCATATGGATAAAAATTCCCTAGTCATTACTGAATTCGCTATTGACAGGGCTACAGAAGCTCTACAGTGGAGTGTTTTTTCATTAGCAGTACTGTCATGATCATAGACACATATCTACCTTCTGAGGAAATTAACTGGAACACACCTTGTTGGGTCAGTAGAGAAGATGATACCAGATACGAATGGTTGGAAGCCTGAACTTCTTTGAAGCAAGTCATGTCTGTCACATCAAAGACATCAGAATCAGCTGCTAGCTATGTAACATCAAGTTCCACTTTTAAGTGGGAATTGTTATGATGGTTCAGCGTAACGGGAAGTGCTAAACGTGCTGCCATGATTTTGAGACATTCTCATCCAGACCTTGATCATGTGTCTTCATGACCTCTATTTTGGGATATTCCTTATAGCAGACTTTTCATTAGAGGTAGATTCCTAGTAGTAGCTAGTCAGAAAATGAGGCATTTATTTTAAAGTCAAGCTTACCAGATTTTTTGATCTGCATACAGTTACATCTGATTTACTTTTAGAAACTTTTCTCCATTTGGTTTGATACTCTAATATTTGTCTTTAAATTCCTCAGTGACATCTGCCCTTGACTTCTGATGTTAGTTTATTTATTTTTGCTACCTGTATGGATTAGAGGTTTTACAGAGGATTTTTACCTATATTAAACTCTTTACTTGGTTTCCCATGAGGAAACCTCTTCAGTCTGATAGCATCTGCTCCATATGTGTCTTTTAATGAAAATAGCCCTTCAGACATCTGTTAGGCCAGCTAAAAATAGAAGAAATTGGGAAATTTGGACCCTCCCCTTCTTGGAAGATTCCTTTTTAGGAAAATATCATTGTCTGGTTTCAACTTGGAGTAGCAAAAGCTGTCTGCATTTCATACTGATGCAGATGTCAGTACATCTAATTGTATTTTTTGGATAAGACAAAAGAAAAGGACTACTTTCTTTTCACAGAACTTACCTTCCTGTGAATTTCAGCCTGAAGGTTGTAAGCTCAGCTTATTTTGACAGCTGTGTTGTAGCCCCCATTGGCAATTCTGAGATGTGTTCACTGACCTTGCTGGGCCATCTTTGTTGAACATAATGCAATCCAAAACAGTACCAGGGATTTTCTGCACTGTGAATCAGTGCACTGTCATCCACAAGACAAGAGAAGGCTGCCTGTGTTCAGCTAGGTGGTAATTGATAGGTGTTGTCCCTGTGTCACTTATAATACACTGCCTTCTATTCTTCTCTGAATATCCTTTAGGAAAATATTTGATTTGCAAGAAACTTAGTAGTTCAAGCTAGAGAAGCAGAGTAACAGGACATACTCTCCATTGTTGCTAGTAAGGCTGAAAAGTCATTAGTTGAATTGTTTCCATACATGCATACATATATATATATATATATATATATGTACTCAATTTCCCTTAAGTAATTTTAATTTTATGTTGGCAGTTCTTGACTTTATTATACTTTCCTTGAGGAAAAAGAGTATCTCAAAGGTGAAGAAAGAGTTACTATTTCCACTTATACATAAAAACACTTCAACAAAAATACTGATTTTTATTGTGAATTGACTTCCCATACTGTGAAATAATGTTTGATCTTTCCAGAATCCTGCTGTTTTTCACTGAGATTTAGGCATGTTGGCTGTCCTTTTCAAATTGAGCAGGATGTTCTTTTATCTTCTTTAAACATGATAAAATATCTCTTAAGGTATCAGTCCTTCCCTATTTGATTTTTTTTCCCTGATTTTCAAGTGCCTGGGTTTAAAGATAAGTGTCAGGAATTCTCACTTCTTTTACCTCTGCACTCTTAGGAGTTCACTGATGCTGCAGAGGTGAAAGCCATACATTATCCGCAGGGAATGGTGTTCCAGTTTGCTCTCTTTAGTCAGCTTGGCTGTAACTGTTATTTCAGTTTTTGGATGAGAACATTTTCAGGTGGTCTGACAGCCTCAGCACTGTTGCTCCTTTTAAAGGAGCTATGAAACTGAAGCACTTGCAGTGGTTTTTTCTATGAGCTTGTGACAGGAGTGAAACCCCTTCAGTGATCAAAAGGTAGCGTCAGTGGAACTTCTGAGATGCTTTCCTTTACTTGACATCAAGAGAAAAAGATAGTGAGAGTACATATATCAGATTGCACATTCTTGTAGTTGTCTTGTGATTTATGCTGTATTTGAGAGGAAAACCTGTCTTTGCTGTTGGATGTGAGATCTGTGAGAGCTGCTACTGGGTATCTCAACTCATAAGTCAGTTCCCATTTGGACTTGCTTATAGTGAGACTCTTCTTGTGGACTATTACTTAAAAAGTAGTACAATTTATTACCTGCGCACTGAGTTCTCTAACATGTACAGGTTTCTAATTCAAGTTCCTGTTTTATTATTTGGATTATTTGTCAAGACTGACGTAAACTTATGTCCTTATATGCTGATTATAAAAAAATATAGGGTGTTTAATCTAAGATGGTCAGCATTGCAACACTTTAGCACCTGATGTGGTAGGGTGTATGGATTTTACAGTTTAAATATAACTGTAAACTACATGTCGCAAAAAAAGTCACATGTTGCTAAGGGAACTCTTCTCAATTTTTGACTTAGCAAACAGGTAAAGAAATAATACCAACAACATGCATTGTACGTGGATTTCAGGGCATTTTCAACAACAACAATAATGCTAGTAGTAGCAATAATAACAATCCCAGTGGCATTTCTGTTGTGTTTCTGGCATGTGTTCCTGTTTCTAATTTTTAAGATTACATATTTCTGCATTCAGCTTTAAGAATTGCATACTTACGTACTGGACATCTGGATTTCTTGCAGTTCACATGGTTCTGATGAAAACTTGGCACCTTTTATGCAGATGTGCATGTGCAACGTATCTTTGTGGTCTAAAGTGCCTGATTATTTCAGTTTCAAGGATCTGCCTGTCTGAAAAGCCAGGAGTCAACAAATGATACATCTTCTGGTGAATCAGTAGTATCTTGAGTTCAATACCATTTAAAATCAATGCAACTTACACTGAATTTTTGTAGTTTTTATGGTTTAATATTAACGATCATCTCTATTGAGCCCTGAGTGGGATATTAAATACTAAAAGTCTGGATAGTTTCAATGGAATGTTGTGGGGTTTTTTTTTCCTAGTCTAGACACAGTTTTTTTTCTGGCTAGCTTTAGGACAAAACTTAAAAACATGTTCTCAAAATGCTGAGAAGTACAGGTGGTAGTACATATATAAATGTAGTAGTACATATATAAATTTAGTAAGATAATTGAGGAAAAGGAGTTAATAGTGATTCTTCCTGACAGAACTTGGAGAATGAATTTATGACACTTGCTTCTGTCCACTACCTTAACATTCTTTTATGTAGTTATTCTTAAATTAGATATAAAGTTGTTAGAGTACTGTGTTAATTTCATGTGGAATTTAGGTATTTCTGTTTCTATTTTGCTGTGAAATGCCCCGTTCAAATTCAAGTGCCATTATCCTTATTTATCCATTCTTAAGTAAGAATTTTACCACACTTGTTGGATACTATTTCATGTAGTATAAGAACAGAATATCTGCCTACAGTTGGTACTGAGCTAATAATGTTCAAAGTGTACATTTTAAGTATTTTACTTGCCCACCAGGCTGAAAGTAGTCAGTCAACTAAAGTACAACAGTTGATTTTCAACCTAGTTTAATCTGAAAGACATCCTGATTATGTGATCTGCTCTATGATGAAAACCAAAGTATGGTTAGTGGAAATGATTTCTTATTTTACATCAAGATTTTGTACCTGAACTAAAATTCAAATGGTGTGTTTACTTCAATGAGACATCATCATGTGGCTGCACAGCTATGCAGGCATTTCTGAAATGGCCTAGTGATATAAAATGTTAACTCTACCTGATTTTATTTTCTTCTACTGTCACAGTAAATCCAATAAAATAGGTTTTAAATTCCATCCTCTTCTGCTTCTATATCAAACCCTTTGGATGAGACAGCCTTCAGTTTCACTTCACACTGAAAATGAATGGAGTGTCACCATTATCCTTTACACTGAGTCTCAGGGGATAATCAGTGCCATATGACTTATGAATACTGCACTGTCAGAGGAATTTTCACATTGGTAGACTGGATCTGTGTTGAGAAATAGTCTGTAAAACCCTTAGGTATCACTGTGGTTTGGAAAGGGGTATGTCCAATTTAAAGGCAAAAGTTTAAGGCCATTATATGAAGCCTACTGCTTTGTAGGAAAAGTGCAAATATTATTGCTTCTTTCTTGCATCAAGAAGTACTGATAGCTGGAAACAATGTGTTCCTTATTAAGAAAAAAAGTAAAAACTTAGTTTAAGATTCTGGGAATTGTAAAGAAATTATTGTCTTGAACCTTGCCTTCAGAGGGAAGAAGACAAGTATGAGGAAGGAGATCTTACGGAATTAATGAAATTGATGAGAAAACAGGGATAGGAAAAAATAAGATAAGCAGCTCACTGAATAATTTTTTAGTGTTCCTTGTGTGGATATAGTAAGCAATGTGCAAAGTATGTCGGAGTGAGAATTCAGTGACCTAGTATATAAGAAGGTCAAAATTTCTGTTGAAAATACATAATCAGTAAGCCATAGGAAAAGCCAAGTCTTTTGTATGTGATCCAGAGAAGCTGTTTTCCTGGAAGCATTCAGCTGCAACTAATGAACTGTATTAGGTTAGTATACAGGAGTGTAGGGGGTATGAACATTGGTATATATTAGTGTATACTATATTAAGTGTTTCAAAGATTTTTTCAAAACTGTTATTTTCCTGCAAGTTTATCATTGGCTCTTATTGACGTCAGCTTTCAAATATTTGCACCAGAAAATGAGATTTGTCTTGTTTTGGTACATCCAGAGTTATACAAAATTTGTGAACTTCTTTCATTCCTTTGCAACTACTGGGTCATAAACTTGGATTAGTTTTATAGGATTTGGTATATGAGTTGACAGATGTGATATATGATGACACTTTATCTTTTATTGCTTACACATACTAGTTATTTGGAAAGGATGGGGGCAGTTCCTATTAACCACAAGATGGGATTTCAGTTGCTTACCCAAGTGTCTCTCATTCATTCATTCATTTGCTATCAGTTATAGCAGATATATTGCTTCTTCAAGCCTGTCACACCAATAAATCATTTCAGAGCGTATGCATTTGTACAGTGCCAAAGTGTACCATGAATTTTAAAGGAAATCTTCTATTTTTCTTTTCAATCAGATGAGCAACGTGAAGAGACTACGGCCACGGCTCAGTGCTATTCTTTTTAAGCTTCAGTTTGAGGAGCAGGTGAACAACATCAAACCTGACATCATGGCTGTCAGTGCTGCCTGTGAAGAGATAAAGAAGAGTAAAAGCTTTAGCAAGCTACTGGAACTAGTATTGTTAATGGGAAACTACATGAATGCAGGTTCTCGGAATGCACAGACCTTTGGATATAATCTCAGCTCGCTATGTAAAGTGAGTTTTGAAATGTCCATGTTAAGTATTACATTCACTTTTTTGTTGTTTTTATTATACTGCATAAATACTCTGATTTAGATTTTTTTTCCTGCAGTTAATTATTTGCTTACTATTTTTTTCCTTATTATTGGCATTAGTTGATAGTTTGAACAGTACAGATAATCCATGAATAGTCATCTTAGAACTGGTTTGCATTTAATCACTTTTAAGTGATTCTGTTTTAAGGAAGTAATAAAAAACCCAAACTAAATAAGGTTGTGTAAGGACCCAATCACTGTGATCACAGTAGTTTTGTAATTTTAACATGTCTGAGCTCTTCTAAGGCATCTATTACATTTTAGTATGTTTTAGTACAGTTATGTTTTCTTTTGGACATGAATTTGCTCCTTACGTGATTCTCTTATGTTGCTCAGTTTCATTAGTTTCTTGCTTCTTCTGATTTTTCTTCAATTTGCACGCTTTCAACTTCTGTAAAAGGTATATACAAGAAGGTGTCTATACTTTGCTGAGTGTTAATTTATAATCCATTCTAATGGTAGCTACCTTTCCCGTATTTAGTGTTGTTTTTTTTTTTTTTCCTGTACTCTCTGGGAGATTACTGAACAATCTTCACAGTGCACATATAGTTCTTACGAGGAAGGAATTATTTGAAACTTTGTGTGTATTCTTTGTCTTTCTGTTTCTTTATCTTTTTGCACAAGGGAAAGCACAATATGTTAACTTCTACATTCAGTAAACTAATCACCCTTACTCTGCCATATTTCAGAATAATTCTTTCACTGAGTGTTGAATGTGATACCTATGACATAAATATTCATAAAGAATTAGTTATGTTCTTTCCCTAGTCTAAAGTAAGCATTAAGCATGAGTCATCCACCTAGAGTTAATACATTGTAGATGAAGTGATTGAGTTAAAAATACAATTTGTTGAGGAACATATTCAGAAGGAAGGTACTAAAGGTTCTTAATCCAATTAGGTGCATTTACTTAAGTATGATTTTACAAGAATCTGTTCTAGGTGTGGTTGTATTCTCTGTATTTTTAATGCACAGGAGAACAAACGTATTTATTAAAAGAATGTGAAGGCAATTGATAAAGCACTTTGCAGAGCAGGATCAAAAGTCAGAATTTATCTTGGAGAAATAATTTATTAAGATCTAGGATATAAAGATTTTAAAGATAACCATGGAGTATGAGATATAGGAGAAGGAATTGATGTATATAGATAATGAGAGTATGGGATGAATGACTATTAGTTCTTTTACATCAGAGAGCAGCCATGACTGATCTCAGGAGATACAATATTGATGTGCTAATACTTAATCCTTCATTAATTACTGATGCATGTCTATAACACAGGCTAATTTTTATAGCTAACTATTGTTATATATCACAGTGTGTTTATTACATGTACCGCAGTGTCACATTGTAGAAATTTTTTGTGGTGTTATTGAAACATCTTTCATTGAGCTTCCCAATACCACAGAAGTAACATATTTTATAACATTGCATACAGTAAGGTTCCTAGAATATATTTTTGGGTTTTGATATATATGTGTTCCATTTCCTGTTTATTTGGAAAACTGTTATTAATCCACTTTTCTGAAGGAAATCATGCATGCTCTGGGAGAGTATATCTCAGCACAGTAGCATTTTGATCTTTGGAAATGAACAGACTTTTCAATACTGTGTTAAGGACTTGGTGCCGTGATATTCAGATGGACAAGTCTTTATGTAATTGTGGCAGCCCTTTTTTACTCCTGTTTACTTTGTGTCTACATGCTTGTCTACTTGTCCTGCTAATTTTTTTTGTGCAGAACTAATAAACACTTAGTGAATAAACACTTTCATATGTGATGTCATTTTCTAAGATGTCTTTGATTTAAAAGAAGACCTCATTTGAAAGACTATAACAGACGTGTCTGTCATCTGTCAACTGTTAAGTGTTTTTACACAAGTAGCTGCAAGTTTTAAAGTGGCCAGGCATGAAAATAATTTTGTATGTATAAAGAGTCCAGAAAGAAAGGTTTACACTTAAGAATTCTTGAAGTCAGTATTTTTAAACAAAGAGACCTATGAATTCTTATTTACTGTATTGAGAATTGATAACAGGAACTTGTGCATGTTGAGGTTGTGTAGTTTTCACTACATAAATAATTTTAGGCTAGAGTTAATTTTATACATGAAGAAGGAAATAATGTAATCAGTGGATACGTGCATTAGGTATAGTTAGATTTTGCTGATTTAACTTTGATTTTTCTTTTTTGCACTTTCATGTGCTTATTCACAGTTTTATAAATATACCTGTAAATATTGTTGAAATAATTCCATTTTAAAAAGAAATATATGTACTAGCTTTGAATACTGGACACAAATATTGCATGGAATGAAAAAATACTTAGTGTGACCTTTCTAGGAATTTTTAGCAAGGGGGTGAAATAAAACAGCCCATTGCTGTCTTAAAACAAAATGCACTACTCTAATAGTTTCTTTTCTTTCTCAGATGAATAATTACTAATATATATCAATTATTAAAATGGCCATAAATAAAATTTTTCTCAGTGTTTTTACATTTCTTTTTTTCCCCCTGCTCAGCTGAAGGACACAAAGTCGGCAGACCAGAAAACAACGTTACTTCATTTTCTTGTAGAAGTGTGTGAGGAAAGCTATCAGGATGTCCTGAATTTTGTTGAGGATTTTCAGCATTTGGATAAAGCTAGTAAAGGTTTGTGTAACTAACTAAAAGTTTTGATTTTGACACATTACAGTGTCTTGTGTATAAGATGATGCTTATTTTTTTACTAACAATATTTTAAAAAGAAATGTTAATAGTCAATATCACAGATTAGTAATTTGAGCTGCTGCGAATGGTCTTGAAGATACTTATTGTTTGGTCCTCTGACACTTAGTAGAGGACTTCCCATTGCATTTCTATTAACTTATTTTCTAGAACCATTTTCCATACTGGTTTTCTTTTAAAAGTTCTTTTCTGTTACCAGTTCTTAATTCCAATCTTCGATCTTTTATACGGTAAGTATATCACTCACCGTCTTCTTATTCAGACATGTAGAAAGGCTGTGATGGCACCACTTTATTTTGTTTTTTTTCAAAACATGGAACAGTTTCATCTTCCCTACATGTATCTTTTTCATGCAACAGTTACACTGGAAGTCTGGAAAAATGTGTAGTTTCATCATGCAATATAGAATCTCTGTATAAGCACCAGCAGAGTTTTTTGAAATTAATTTCTTAATTAAAAGTGCCTTTTCTACATTTTATCAGTTTAAGTAATTTAAACAGGCAAAGCATACAGGTAGAAACTGATGGTACCTTAGCACTGTCCTTCTCTGTCAGGAAGAAGTGATTGGATGGGCTCAGTTAAAAATTTTTTAGTTTATGTCAATTTGGAAAATATCACAGTTTATCTATAATGTTTTGTAGAGTGTCAGTCTCATACCTCAGTCAGTCTCCCTGCTGCAAATTACAACTTTGCAAAACCTGCCTCTGATAGAGGACTTGAGATAGTGGTCACTTACATAGAGTTCACTTTCTGCTTCTTAAAATTTCCAGTTTTACTTGGTGTATGATAACCCCAGAAAAGTTCAATTATTTTTAAATAGCTGTCAAATGCTTCAAACCCTTCACCTAAATGCTTATACTGGTAATAGAAACAGTTTCTGCTGTATATTAATTTGGTGTGTTCAGGATTATTTTCAGTGTTAACTGGTCACTGATTTTTTTTTTCATCACTAATGTTATTGTATGTATTGTGGTTGAGTCTGTTTTTATCCTTAATAGAAGGCAGTATTTTCAGTCTAGACAATCATCTTAAATGACGCTGCTGACTGTTTCCTGGAAAAATTCTGAGATCTAGATCTAGATGGTTCAAAGAGTAGCCAGTAAAATTATCAATTAGCCCAGGCTTTTTGTTCTGTTCTAGGCATCTGGTAACGACTAGTAGAGTCTTTGATCTCACTCAGTATGAGGTAGGATGGAAATCAATGATCATGTTTTCAAGTTTATATATTGAATTTGCTACAGCGTATTCTAAGATGCATTTTGCATTTCAGTTTTACTGTGCGAAAAAGACAAAAGTTTAGGATATCTCTAACAGATTAGGGTATCAGCGTGTTTGTTTATATTTGTTTCCCTACCTGCAAAACTTTTTTCTGTTTTTAAAGACTCCTGCTGCACTGGAATTTTGAAAAACCCAGCAGATCACAAAAAACTGTAATTCATGGGGGTTTTTTAAACATTTTAGTACTTCTGCAAAAGTACATTTTTATGAAGCAAGTTGATTTAATATGCAACGACTTTTGTACAGTAAATTTTTAATGAAGTGGCTATTTTTGCTTGAGCTTAGCAGAAGGTCAGTTATAAAGAAAGTCTGTGAATCTGTTCAGTTACATTCCCTGTAATGGTCTCATGTATTACTGATATGCTGATGAAGTCTAACAAGTTGACCAAGAGAGCTGGAAAATCATAGCAGATATTACAGCAGATATTACAAGCCATCATTATGGCTACTAGGGGCAGTGATAGAGGGGAAGTAATCAAAAATCTTTTATATAGTCAGATATGTGTATTCCAGAAAAAAACCAAAACTTGTTGTGGTAGAACAGACCGTTGGTACTGAGGGCTTAGAGGATTTCCTCCATTCTAAGATATTCTAATTTAGGGTTTAGTAGAAATAATCCATCCTGATTTGCATTTCTGGGAGGCAATTTACACTTCCAGGAAATCTGGAAAAGCCCTGGATCCAAATGTTATGTCTGAGGGTTACAGGCTGCTGATAGCATAGAAGGGAGGAAGCCAGCCTTGGTTTTTCCTGTCATTCAGCAGAAAGGTTCTATTCACACACAGGCTGTTTTGTTCCTCAGAGTTGTTGGGTGAAGAGACAACATCACTCTTTTTCTGCTTTTATATCGTATTAATTTATTGTTCAATTTTCCCCTGAACCATAGAGGTAGTATTTTGTTCCAGTACTTCTTGTTAAATCCTCTTCTCTAGCTTTTGTTCTGGCAAAGGTTAGGACCTTGTACAGGTGGCAGAATTAAATTCCCTTCATGGTTTTACTGAACTTCCTTTTTTGATGTAATTCTTAAAAATATTTTCCAATAATAAATCAATGAAGTTGGATAAGACTATTCTATTCTCCTATACCTTTGTTGCAAGGTGGTTTTTATTGAGCTGGTTTTATTACCTGTCTGCATATTCATGTCTTCAGATACAATAATTTCACATTTTTATCTGGCATAAAAGTATTATTTGCAGCTGTTCTTTAAATTATAAATCAAAATTAATGTGGTAGAAAGATGTGTAAATGCCATTTGAACAATATTAACTGAAAACTTGAAGTTGCACCTATGTATTTATACATAAAAATGGAACTGTACTGTGCACTTGCAGGTTTTGGCTTGATATCTCCAAGTAATTGTTTACTCTTCTACAGGTGTCTCAAAACAAGTTTCTTAAAGGATGCATTTTTGTAGAATTCTTCCTTGACATGACTGTTATTGTATCAGCCAGCTGATTTGTAGCATACCTTGAATTTTTTTGTCTTACACTTGCTCATTCTTAAAACTTGTCTTTCAAGTTATTTCTTATTCAAAATGGTGAACATTAGAACATTACAGTGTTCAGCAACTCATTTTCTTTTTATGCTTTTCAGAAGAAACATTCATGCTTCTTTAGTTTTATTAAACATTGCCCAGTGATCATACAGCGAGCTGTTGAAATGGCTTGTAAGACTTCAAGAGCATTGCAAGTGACTGCACCAAGTTAATGGTGATTCTATTGTATTTTATAAATGATTAAATATTCACAGTATGTAAATTAATTGTTGCAGGAAAAATATTTTTTTAAATCTAATTTTGAGAGGCAAACAGTAAGGAACATATGACCTGTGCAATTGAAGTTTGCTTCAGGATATTTAAGATTTTTAATTTGTGGGTTTGGTTTCTTTCCATTGTATGCTAAAGTTTTAGTTTTTACTTCTGTAATACTAGAAGTAGATTTAATTCACTGTTACAGTACATGAATTAAAGATACCTTTTTACTTTGAAGTGTAACAAATCCTGTTTTCTAAGTGCTCTTAGATCAGCAGGAAGGACTTTCATTGCAGCTAATGAGCTTACAGATATGACAGTTCCTGAAGATTTATATAATTAAAGCTGTCCTTTCTTTTAAACATAATGACTTCTCTGCTTTTCTATTAGTATTCCAGACAAGAAATATTTTGGTAATTCAGTATAATTTACTAATTTCTTATTTTATGGTATTATGAAATTTTATATTGCATTCATGCAGGCTGGTGTTTTACTTGATTGACTCTAATTTACACAGACCTTACAGGTAACAGTGTATTGAGTCTTTCATATTGTACTAACTGTAAAGCTGCAGATTTTCTTTTCTCTACAAGATATTAACATCACAGATTTGCAAGTAACATATCCATTTTCTCTTTTTTGAAATTTAAATTGTTTTTTTAATAGATAATTAATTTCACTTCAAAATTAAAAAGGCTAGGAACCAAATTGAAAATATGAAGTTTAACCTATATTAATGAAAAATAGGACACCCCCACCTATAAAAATTAAAGACGTTAGGGCAGCATGAGAGAAAAAAAATAGTAATATATGTATAATGAGAATTCTATATATCATAAGGAAAGGCTGTTTGTCTTGTTAGACAATTTCTAAGGTAATGACAAATTTCTCAGTACTATTAAATAATGTATTTATGCTATGCATTTCTTGGGTTTTGATTTGGGTGACAAATTCACAGGCCCTTATTTTCAGGCCATCAGGGTTATATACTCTGTAGGGGAAAAATGTGGATATCTGCTGAAATACAAAAAATATCCAATGGGTTGTACAGAAATCAATTTCAAGAGGAACCTTAAAATGGTGGAAAAGGCAATTAAAAAAAAAGGTAAACGAATTGTGCAGATGTATAGACCTTGAAGGTGAGAAAGCTTAATTTTAATGAGTAGGAAGGTGCTGAAGTTGCATTTAGATGTACATGTAGACTTGTGTATCTTGCTACCTATATACCTCAGAGAGTTTGATCTTTGAGTGACAATATTGGATAGAAGACTGATAAATGTGGCCACTTGTAAACTTTTATTTTTATCTCTGTTAGACTCATATTTATTGCCATTCCATGCTAATAGTTCATTTGGAATCATTATTAACCACTCTCACTGCATATTCAAAACAGTTAGTTATTAACAATCATACCCTCAATTATCTGCAAGTATACAACACGCTGCAGTCAGCACAGCATTTTGTGGTCCCCAAGGAAGCAGGTGATGAGACTCAAGAACTCTTCAGCAAGGGAAGCTGCAACTGGTGCAAGGGTCTTCTTTGTGCTCCCTCCTCTGAATTTAATTTCTTCTTTTATAAGATGGTTTTGTCTCTTGACAAATCGTGGTCCACCACTGTACCATATCACTGTGTGCTGTGTAACATTGGGGGACCTTGATCCCTGTGCTCAGGGCTGGTGCTGTATCCTTTCTTGGCCATTTTTTCCTGCTTGCCTTAGCAGCTGCTTCTTTCTGTCAGTAGCAGCTCAGGGATAAATACCTGACACTCAGTGAATTGTCATTCAGGTGTTTCTGTTTTCAGCTGTTTCCCATATTAACAATTTCTGGAGCTTAAACTGACCATTATAAAAAGAGATCTGGTGTAAGACTACATTTCTCCCAGGAGGCTCTTGAGGTTTATAATGAGTCCAGCAGGCCAGGGCTCTTGTGGAGGTACTATTGGGCATAGTTGCTGCAGGATCTGAGGCCTGATACTACTGATGATAGTACTGGTGAACTGGGTACAAAAATGCTTCCACATTGTTTACCAGTTACACTACATTGGTGTGCTCATATTTGAATTCAAAATAAGAGACTAAAATCCTACTTAGGTGCCTTTTTTCATGTGTGAAACTAACGTCTGCTCTGGCTACACAAGGGAAAGCCTGAGTGCTAAAGAGCCAGTGGCATTGTCAAAGCTTTGGGGGAAAAAGATCTCAAAAAGAGTGTTGTATATGCACCTTAGGCACACACACACATACACACACACACACAAAGAAGAAGGGGGAGAGAAAAGGCAAGAAAGCCAGAAAATGGCTGTAGAGAAAAGGGAAGTCGTTATTTGAAAAAAAAAAAAAAGCATAATTTTTATATTTTCAGTGCTGTATGACACTGAGTATATCTAAGTAGATCTTATGTTACTGTTAATGGATATTTCAGACCTTTGCTGGTGTTTGCAGAAACACTCAGTACTTTTCCTCTGCAATATTTCTTTGTTAGTGCTCTAAATCCACCTGAAAAGATTGGTGAGTTTTTACTTGTTGATTATTGGGCTTTTTTTGGCTATGTTTTGTCATTTAACTTTACTTTTAAATGCCGCATTTATAATATTATGACAATTTTAGAGAATTATTTGGTAAACTCAATCAGTCCAGTGTGATTTTCACATGGCAAAACTAATAGTACATTTCCAGAATATTTTTTAATAATATGGAATAATTTTTTTTATTATGCTAGAGGTCAGTTTGTCACTGTTACTGTCTTAGAATAAAGGGGCCATAATAGCACAAGGGGAGTAAAATACCTGTAGACAAGGGGATGAACATCATGATTAGGATATGGCAATATCCAAGCAAATTGACAGAGTGTGGGCATGTAAGATGTCTGAAATATTGACTGATGCAAAAAGTAGCAAAAAGGTTTGCAGCAATAAAAATGAGAGAACATGCTAGTATTGCTTCACTCTGGAGAATTATTTCTACTATTTAAGACTAAACAGGTATAGTTTCAAAGCTAGATTAAATATTGTTTTATTTTTAAGCAAGAATAATGATCTGGGGATGGGAGAGATGGGAGTGAGAATTCTCCATAGAAATTCTTTGAAAGAAAAAAATCTAGAGTACTGTATTCTCATACTGTAAATACCATTTCATATTCTGCATCCTGAGATAATTGGCATAAAACTAGAAGTTTAGTAAGTACATTTTTATCGAGTTTTGCTGTGGCTATAGTAATGTTGTGCTACTACAGAATATTTAAGAAACCAAAGAAACAATGGTTTGAGCAATTTCATATCTCTTTATCTGACTTTATTGATATGAAGGTTTACAAAGGAAAGAATAATCCAACAGAGAAAGGTTAATAAGAGTAGCATATAAAAAAAGAATTTATTGGTAGCTTTGGTTATTAATTTTTTAAATTTTTTTTTCAATCCCATAAAATCTATGTTGGCTTTAGTAAAGCGCTTGATATTATATACAATGGGAGAATATTCATTAGAATGAAAAGTAGAAGAAACAAAATACTGTCTTAAAGGAACATGGTCAAAAAAAAATTGTGGTATTGCACCAATGAGCATGTCTGACACAGGGTTAGATAGTTTGCCAGATGAGAGGGGTATCCGGTTGTCATCACTGAGTCACCCTGAGGACGCAGAATAAAAGAAATGAAAATCAATAGCACGAAGTACAAGATCATGCATCTTGATACTGTAATAAGGGCTTTGGTCAAAAAAAAAAGAGGATATCTTATTGTAAGTTAATCAGATAAGGTATTCCCAGAATAACTGGAGAAACTGTAGTGCAAGAATTAAAGGGCTGGTGAGTCATCACCTGAAACACTGTGCAGAAATATTTGAAAAGAGAAGCAGGTGAAGAGGCTTCTGGTATAATTGTAATATTAGAAAACCAGATTCAGAAGCCCTAAAAATGAAGTAGTTTTAACCATGAAAAACAGATGATGGGAAATCTAATTATTGCTTATAAAGATAGCAGGAGCCATTCTGGAAGAGGACTGTGAGAGTTTAGGGGGTATAAGCAGGTGTAAGTAGGAGATTGTTTAGGCACACATGCATTGTATTCAGCAAACAACTTGGCTTTGTGGACTCACTGACATTCAGAACCCCAGGGTTTGACTTTATTTTTTAACTAGCATATGAGTTGTGTACTTCAGTTTGGCTTGGGTTTATTTCTGAATCCTTTTAGGAGTAGGGGTTAAAGTTAAGGAGGTTTTTTTCATTTTCTGCCATTCTTCTACGTCACTTCAGATTTTATACCATGGCTTTCAGAGGCACACAAGAAAAGGTTGGCAATTATTTGGTGTGATTTTTTTTTGGAAGAACTGGTTATATTTAGAGGTTTGATTTTTTTTTTTAATGTTTTCACTAAATTGAAAGCTGCAAATACAATAGTACCAAACTTAATAGCAGCATATTGTGAACTAGCCTTTATTTGAGGCTATCATCAGAAATATAGTATTAAAAGAAAATATATCTGATAGTTATACACTGCTGAAATCAAAGGCATGCTGAAATCTTAAGTTCAAGAACAACCTAAGATCATGACAGAGGAAAAAAGCCTCTGCAGGACAAAATAGAGATATAAAGATTCTTGATCAAATATGCAAATGTTCAATATCAAAAAACCTGAAGTACTAGAGTGAAAAACTGGCTTTGCTGGAAGCAAGAGCTTGCAAATCTCTTGTATAGAACCTGTTAATCAGCTCTAGGCACTGAGTTATTTTGCTGAGTTTCTCAAATGGGTAAAAGAGTGTAGCTGTTACTCAGCTGCTACCTGCAACTGGTGTAGAGGATTTTTTGATGTGTTGGGCTTTTTCATTGTTTTTAAATTGGCGTTCCTTGCCAGCTCTCATATTTTTGACATTATGTACTATGTGTATATGTCACATTAATTTATACTATGAACTCTTTTATGCAAGATAAACGGTCTTGTGAAGAGTCCAGTCAATAGTTAGATTAGGCACAAGTTGTTGTATTCTGTGTTTCTTAGCATCAGTGACATAAAATGGTATGTGCCTAACCCTCAGATGCATCTCATGACAGCAGAAATATGAATTTCTGTTAAAATCAGGTTTGTTTCTGGGGCTGGTGAAGACTGGAACATGTCTTAGTCAACATTGTCAGCTTCTAATTTTAGCTATGCTCCCCAAACAAAGCAGTTTTTTAACTACTGAAGCCAACTGACCTAACTGGTAATGATTTTGGCTTACCAATTGCTGAGTCAAAATGAGCAAGTCTAACATACAACTGAGAAACTATTTTTTGAGTAACAAGAGGCTTTAAAAAAAAGGTGATTATAAAGCAATTTATCACATTGCCATGGATCATTTTATAGTTGTCTTA
Organism: Pyrgilauda ruficollis; assembly: GCF_017590135.1. Classification (NCBI taxonomy): domain Eukaryota; kingdom Metazoa; phylum Chordata; class Aves; order Passeriformes; family Passeridae; genus Pyrgilauda; species Pyrgilauda ruficollis. The sequence continues at coordinate 9,438,250 of NW_024519207.1, read as the reverse complement.
ACTGCTATGAATAGGATTGTAGTTACTATGCAGCATTTTACTGGTCCTTTGGGGAGTCTGTGAGACTTTTATAAGAGAAGGATGTGTTTATTTTATGTATTTTATATTTTCTATCATATAACTATTTCGTGGATGAAGTTAGGTATCCACTACAGATCATAGTAGCATCATAGGGATACAGACTTTCTCTAAGGAGTTTTTTTTAGCAATGAAAATGAAGGTAACTATACCTCTACAGATGTTTACAGTATATTATGAATGAAATAAATATTTAAAAAGAAAAAAAAAGTTGTCGGACTAGAATTCACAGTGTGTTCTTACATCTTTATATATTGCTCCTATCAAACTTAAATAAATGCTAAGCTGACTTCATAAATAATTGAAAATAAGTTTTAACCAATGGCAATAATATGGATCTAAGAAAGAATATATGTTAATTATCCTAAAATTACTCTGGTCATCCTGATAATTCAATTAACTTTATTTACAGGTAATGCATGCAACTTTACATTCATTGCTTCAAATGGTTGAAAGTTATATCTCTCTTTTCTTGGCAAAGAAAATTTACACTTTTTCTTCATCCTTCTATAAATCTCTGGTGTTTCAGCTCCACTCCTTTCTTTTTCCTAAGTCCCTGTGTTGCTCTGTTGTACCCTCTCAAATGCTTAGCCAGTACTTTTGCTCCAAAAAATTCTGTTGTGTTTTTTACCATACATAGTGCTTTTAAACTAGAGAACTGAGGTTTAGGTTTTATGCATAGGAGTGTTTAACAGCCCAATTTTCTGTGTTTGAGAATCTTATTTTCTTCATGATAATTCATAAAAATGTTTGTATTTTCTGTTTTAACAGAATGAAATGGAGAAAAGCTTTATGTTTCTTAGAATATCTTGAAAACTTGTCCTTTGGTTAATCAGAGGAGACAGACTGGCATATGTATATCTCAGGTTCACTAAAACAGCATTAATTGCATTGCAAAACCTTGGGCATAAAAACAGTTGAAAATACACCATTCAAACAGCATACATCTAGTGAGAATGAGGAATCTGTGTAGGAGAGGAGAGCTGAACATTGTAGAGTGACCTTATCTTGCATTGTAATTTGTTCAGTGTGCTTTTCTTTCAGAATTAACAGTGTAGTATGCTGATTTGGGTATGGTTTTAACTCTTGGATTTTGGAAACAATGGTTTTTGTTTAGTGTGTTAACAGAATGAATGTTCTGTATTTTAGTCTCAGCAGAAAACCTGGAGAAGAGCCTCAAGCATATGGAGAGGCAACTTCAACAGCTTGAGAAGGATTTGCAGACTTTTCCAGTTCCTGAAGATAAGCACGATAAGTTTGTAGCAAAAATGTCAATATCCTTTGAGGCACTCTTAAAAAACAAAACAAATCAAAAATTCTTAAGTAATTTTACTGCATTGCTTTAAATTTTAAATTTCTTTGCATAACTTCTGTCTGGTTTGTAGCATGTATTTTTGAAAAATATGACTTGTTTTTCCTCTCAAAAACTAAATACGTGAACAGTCCAATTAAAGGATTTCTCTGAAGTGGAATGAATGAGGAAAAAAATGCTTACTGTTGGCTTTTACATTGTATATGAGTTTTTTAACTTAGTTAAGAGAAGTTATAATAGGAATGTTAAGCACTCTAGTGTTACATTGTATTTTTATGTCAGAGTATCTTAGAAAAATATGTCTTTCACCCTGTGTCTGTTTTCTAGTGTATGCATTACCATTGTGAATGTTTTTCTACATGCAACCACAGAACCAGGAAATTTCTGTTGTTTCAGAAATGAGATTCATAGCCCGTGAAAACTGTTTTCTGGTGGGTTTTTTTTGCCAAAATTCTTTTTCTCACTATTTGTTCCAAATCATGCAGCCAGCTTCGCTGCCTGCCTTTCATGAGAGCACCTTGTGACATGAAGATAATTAAACTGGGCAAAAAAATCATTCTTTTACTTAAACCTCTCTAGCAAATGTTGGCCATATATGCTTGGCACCAAGACTAATCTGGAAGCAGAAATATGAGCAGACAGGTTGAAATTTGCTGTGCAGGCATGGTTAGGTTGTTACCTATCTGGAAGACTGCTTTGTTATGTACAAAGGCTGGAGGACTCAGGACACAGTCCTCTTGGTTGGTTTCATTCTATTACACAAGCCATGGCAAATGACCCCAAGGCCAGGTGGATGTGCTGGTTCTTCCTGTGTGAGGGCCAGTTCTGTCTTTGTTAGATGCACTGCAACCCAAGTGTTTGCAACTTAGCTTCAGGCCTTCTGTGCCTGCTGTGGGTTATCTTAACCTTCCAGTCTCGTTATTAATGTTTTGTAAGGTTGGGTATTTTGTTGTTGGGTTTGTTCTGTTTAATGTTGGTGTGATGCTTTTTTCTCCCACCTCAGTGTGGTTTTGGGAGATACAGTGCAGCCCACCAGCATGATGTCTCTACAGTATGAAACACAAGTTTGATCCTGAAGAAACTGACAGCATAATAGGAGAACTAGGAGATGGGTCCTGAAGGCAAGAGATAAAATATTGCTAGGAAGTTAGAGGAAAATATATCCATGAGAGCTTTTGGAGAATATTGCTAGGACTTACAAAGTCTGTGCTTTATTTGGAAAATTATATCTAGTCTATAAAGTTAGGAATGGGAAGCACTTGTTAAAAAATTACCAAACTATGAAAAAGGACAAGCCCTTCTTTATCTGTTAGAATATAATTAGACTATTTCAGTTGGAAGGCACCTACAACAATCATTTAATCTGAAATAGTCATGATGCAGGCTCTTCAGATACCCTCTGACTTTATGCATTTTTCTTCTAATGACTAGATTTCGAAGGAACAGTTAGTATACAGCTTTCCTTGGATATGTAGTTATAAAAAAAGATAAAAATTAAATTAGCAAAATTCAGTTGAGAATGAGTAAATCCTCCCAAAAATCTAAGAAGGAGAGCAAAAGAAAAGTGGATAAATAAAGATGTAGTTTATATACATTGTATGCTAATATCAAACATCTAATATCCAAAAATGTTTATGTAGGATGCCTCATTTCCCTTTGTGTTACTAACATTTTGGGCATTTATGAAACTTTCTGGCAGAAGTGAGAAGAATACTGTGATAAAAAGTCATCAATTGTATTTAAGACGGAGTTAGTAGGCAGACCTTGTCAATAAGAAGCATAAACTTTTTCCAAGATTGAAGTTCTCTCCCCATATATGAAGATCATTAGAGCAGTTCGCTGATCGCTTAAAAAGGATAGTGATCATCTTAGGAAATGCAAAGGAGGCTCTACAATTTGTCTTTTTCAGGCATCTCAAAAGCTCTAATCTTGCTAGAGAAGTCATGGATTATCAATGTCTGTCAAGAAGATAAGTCATAGGCATAAAGTTAAATTTGTTCTTTGCATCAGTTTTCTCTAGGGAAAATTTCAGTTGACCTTACTGTGTAATATTTTAAATGGAAGGATGATGTTAAATGAAAGAATCAGTAGAATTCTTTTTCTTAATATAAAATAAATAGCAATAAATCCCCAGGAGTAAACAATGGTCACAAAACACTTGAAAAAAAATTCAAAATTAACTCAAATATAAACTTAATGGGCTACAGACTCTTACATGAACTAAGCTAGCTGGAGGCACAAAGGAAATCATGCAACTGTGGAATCGTAGAATAAATTTGGGTTGGAATGAATCTCAAGGATCATCTGGTTTCAATCCTTCTGCTATAGGTGGGAACACTTTTCACTAGATCAGGTGAAAGCTGAAAAGAAGACCACAAGTTTTTTAGAAGGGCTACAACGTGTATCTTCAAGTCAGGCTTTGCTACCAAGAAAACTGATGAAGACTAAATATTAAATGAGCATGTATTAATTGAAAGGAAAATGTGATGGAAGGGAGTCATTGTGTGATTTGTAAAGAGAAACCATCCTTTGCAGGTCTATTGCAGCATGCAGATAAAGGTAAGTCAATAGAACATAACTGAATTTCTATTCGTGTTTCAACAAGGTTTTCACAAAGACTTATAAGGAAAGAAATTTCTTAGGTTAAAAAGTGTTTTGATTACTTTTTTTGGTTTTGGATTAATATCTTTGAAAAAAATCCTCACATCAAAGGGAGATACTGGTGGATGCTGACAAAGTGGCAAGTGAACTTCAGTGATTATAGACTGATAGATCTGAAGGAGAAACACTATATTAGAACACTTGGGAAAAAATCTGGTTGAGAACAAGCAGAAAACATAAACAACAAGATACTGTAAAAATCAGCAATACTCTTATGTCATCAGTTCTTCCATTACCCCTTATGTCATCAGTTCTTCCATTACTACTGTTACTCGAAAACAGTAGTATATATCTATTGATGTGGAAGAGAATGGTGGCAATGAGTAGCAGCTAGCAATAGGTTATACAGAAGGAATGTTTTAATAGAGTAATACTCTGATTGTGGAACATCAAAAAAGTTAAGAAAATACAGTAAAAATACTTGTAATTTTGTATCCCATGCAGGAGGAAAGAGAGGAATATATTCTTTGTGTCTTTAAATTACCATGGGTTCATCCCATGTGAAATACAATCCAGCAGGTTAAAACACACTAACAGAAATGCTTTCATGGACAACAGACAATTAAACTGAAAATGTGAATGAATTTCATATAAGGCCTAGATAGGTGGCTAAACAGTAGCCTAGAGGCAGCTTTAGCTCGGAAGAATATTGCTAGAAACTGAATATTATATCACTTGAATTATCATGCTATATTTGCCAAGTTTTGTTTCCTCCTTGTTTTTCCTAATTGTTGGGTATTGACTGCTGTCAGAAACTGGCAAAATAAAGATTTGGTCTTAGAATAAATCAGTACAGGTAAAACCAACTCTTCAGATCCAATTAGTAACCTGAGACCATATGCTGAAGTCAATATTTATTTATTTAACATTTAATTATTTAACATTTTATGTAACAGTATGGGGGTGGGTAGGGGTAAAGGAAAGGAGATGTAAAGCAGGAGATAGTCCTGGATCCAGTGGTATGCTGTTAGTCTTTTTTCACCTTAGGCTTCTTGGTGATGGTGTGTCCTGAGGTGGTTCAAAACTTTTCACTATTTATACATTTTAGCAAACAAATAAATCAATGCTCTTTGGCTACAAAGTTCTCTTACCCGTGCTCAGTCTTTTGAGTCTTCATTTGAGTCTGTGTGTTTCTTGGTTCAGTGGGTTGTGATCTTTCCCTGCCAGAATTGCCTTCTACCCAACTGGAGCTGATTTCAACACAGTTGCTAAGTTTGCTTTCCTTGTGGACATTTCTACATTTCCATGTAGAAATTCTGCATTCTTTGTGTCCATTATCAGTGATCTATTCTTCTCCTCCAGCTTTGTTACCTTCCCCTAGGTCTGAGATAACACCCAACAATACTACCACCTTTATCTTATCTTGAGTTCCTGTCACAGTGGCTTAATTTATAGTCCCTTGGAGGCATATTTGGGGAGTGGCATCTATCCCATAACTTGGGATGATCTTTGCTTGACCAGTGATGTTTGTATTTGCAGTTGCTTCTTTACACAAATTTCTACAGTGGGAATTGTTGTCTGTGTGCATTAACCAGGATTTGCTACGCAGATCTCACCTCTGCCATGTTAGAAACATCCTGTCACTCCCTCTGTGCTCATCTCATGGCAATGTCCTTCTGTGGCCTAAAGAGTGCTTGACTCAGGCAACTGTGCTCTTTAAGTCCTTACACCAGACATACTACAGATTTCATTGTATGAGACTATTCAAATACAATATTTTGAATAGTAAATATTATAAACAGAAGTGTACCCTCACCTACCACCTGACCCAGCAGAGAGACAGCAATTTCTAAACAGCATAGTTGCCTATGATTTCTAGTCATGTCTGTGAACACACTAATTAAAGCTGCTCACTTTTAGGGAAACAGGAACTTCAATAAATTGCGAAGCAGAAAAGGTTTTGATGTAAAGGTTAGATAATCCTGCACAGCGTGATGAAACCTGGACCTGTCTTTACTTTTATTTCCTATGACAAGGAAATCTGAATGGTGATGATGTCTTGAAAAGCATGCGGCTCATAAAAAGAAACCAGCAGGAAGTCTTAAAAAAGAAGGATATTGCTTTGTAGAAAATAATATTTCATCCTGAGTACAATTAAGCTCCATGGACAAGCAGGCCATTACATCCTGTCGCTAAATATCACAACCCAAAGCCCCCTAATGAACTGATTAGCATTCTTGTTTCTTTAGGAAGTTAGAGACATGCACAGTTGGTCCACTCTTTTATTGACAAAGTCTGTAATTATGAATATTTCTCCTATATATTAAATTGTGTTAATTTGTGAGCCATCATGTGTATGCTAGCTGAAAAGAAATAGTTATTATCTCAATTCTTCTGTTTCCTTTAATTAGGGAAGTCAAAGAATATTGAATTTATATTGATCTAACATATTAAATCCATCGAGTGAAATGTTCCATAAAAAGCACAGTGAACAAAATACACTTGTACATTCAAAATAAAAATTTAGTGGGTTTAGGAAGAGTATTTAAATTGCATATTAAAAGTTTAATTAAGTGATTTAGTCAACACGCTGTTTATCAGTACAGCTCCCATCTTCTGATTTTCCAAGCAGCAGCTGAGAAAGTTTGAGCTTACTGATAAAAGTGGTGTTGATGGTGTTCTTTTACAGAAACTTATGGAACTAATACTTGAGAGACAATCAGCTGATTGCTGCTTTTCAGCTAGCAAAAAAAGCCCTTTCTTTTGATCAATTAGCTGTTCCTTTGCCATTTAATTTGATTTGTTGACATTGTAGAAAGGGGAGGAACAAACAGTAGTTAAGTGAGTCAAAGCCTTCACTACCAAATGAGGTAAAAGAAACCCATTTCAGCTGCAGGGAAGGGACTTGCTGCCTCCGAACTGCTGGTTACTTAATTGACCTCATAGCTTGAAGTTCCCCCTGTACAACATAAACTGAATCTGTAAGATGTCCTTGCATCCTAAGGACTTTGTGGATTACAGAACCTTAGATTGTCAGGTTGAACAAGGTTGTGTGTTGCTCTTTGGTAGAGGGTCAAGATGTTAACTGTGTGGGCAGGTAATGAGATAGGGCTTTGGCAACCAATGTAAATTTAATTTAAGTCTATACTTCTTTTAATATCTGGTCTGGACTTAAGGCATATATTATAACTAACACTGGTTTTACTTGTAATATATGATACATACACAGTGAATGCAGCAGCTTTGTGTGATACAAATCACTGCCAATTTGTTTTATTATTACAACATAGAGATAAGTAGGAGTGAATCAAAGAGAAGGTATTATTTGACAAGTACTCTTCAGAAGGTACTGAGTTAAAAATCTAAACATTTATATGTGTTTCTTGAACTATTATTTTCAGATGCAGAATTTTTCTGTTGAACCTTGGTATATGTATTTTTCAGACAATTGCAATTATTTTCACAAAATGTGAGAAATCCTTAACAGTCCAACAGCATTCACACTGCTTGCTCTTAGTAGAAAATAATTTGTTGAAATGGTTTGAAGTGACCACAAAGCCTTTTGCACCAGTCTTCAAAAGGTTTGCCATGTTTTGTGGAGGCTGTTGTCATCTAGTATAGCGGCAGTCTCAGTTTGCTTTTGAAGATTCTGCTAAAATACAAGTGGTGAATCCTGGGGTCTTTTAAAAAAGTGTTTAGTAGAGATTGACATTATTCATCATCTATTCTAGGGTAACTGCTGCTTTTACTTAGCTTGCTATGCTACACTATATTAGTATTTTATATACACAATGTATTAAAATCAGTATAAACTTCAGACAAGCAATTCACTGTGAAAAAAGGTGCCAGAATGTACGAGACCAAACACACAGCAGTTAGAAATTTTGCCACAGATCTTGTCTGAGCCGTGCAATGCTGTCCAGTTGCATTTATTAGCAGAATGATCTGTAGTCCAGTGACTCCAAAAAGGCAGGTCATGAAGTAAAGGCACTTCAGAAAAAGTTAACAAATACCAAACTACTTGATTTCATTTTCTTCCTGCCAGTGTTGCAGCTCAGCTGTACTTCTGTCTTCATCCAAAACCAATGAATTGTGTAGTTGATAATGCATATATTTCAACCTGTTCATAATAATTACAGTTGGGATTGCTGTACTCAGTAGTATTCCCTGTTGTTTCCAATTTAGCTAGAGTTGGCTAACAAAAGCCATATTTAAGGAGAAAAGGAAGAGAAGTTATTAAAAGTACCTAAATTGAGGCACAGTCTCAGTAGAATGCCAAGAACTTAGAGGTATCCCATAATGCACCAGATGGAAAATAAAAATCTCAGGATTCATCATGTCTGGCATTGAAATATTAGATAGGAAAACATCTTGCCAGAATACTGTATTTTGTGCTTAAAATTATGCATGAGATATTCAACGGGAGTCAGTTTTCAACAGTATAAAATTAACCAGTTTATGTGGACTCTATTAACATAGCTGTAATTTTAGCTTAGTGTCTTGAAGAATATCACAGAAATTTTCTCTCACTTCCTCCACTCCCCAGGATTTTTTTTCAGGATACTTTTTGGAATTTACAAGATGGAAGTCTACATTTTACTGATAATTTCAGCCCTTTTTTTTGTTTTGCTTCCTAGAAAACTAAAAATACTGGAGTGTTTAATATCTGGCATTTATGTAGAGAAACAGCAAAACTAATTTGTCTAATTTTCCTTTACCCTTCAGTCTGTGGAAATAAACACCTTCATAATTGCAAAAAACTGTATTTGTTCATAAGATCTGTTAATAGTCAAAGAATCACAAATAATAAGTATCCTAAATTTTAGGATCAAAATTAAACCAAATGTAGGAATTATTTTTTCTAGTTTCACTCTTTTTTGTTGTTTTGGTTTGTTTGTGTTTTTGTGAACTGGTGACATTTCTTTTGATGGTCTTAGCTTGTGTTTTGTCATGTCTTGTTTCACATAATCCTTTTTTATATAGTCCTTGGGCAGCATTTATAGGCAAACCTCGCATCAACTTTCTTTGCTTTCCTACCATTAGCTTTTTAAGAGGGTGAATAATTTTTTAAGAATCTTGAGTCTGAAGATCAGTTTCCTGTGCGCTATGCTCATCACGGGAGCTGAGTAAAGGAGATTCAAATTGATGTAGAAGAAAAGAGGGCTGGCAGCATCAGTTCTCTGTGATCTGTTGCCAGCCAGTCAGCACAGGCATTCTGGAGCTGCTTATGAGCTGCATCTTGTGAAGTTACTAAAAGCATGAAAAGAAGCTTGTACTGGCAAAAGAACCATGTTGAGAAAGGCTGAAATTGGGTGGTTGATGGGTGATAGAAGACGTATCTTTTTAAGTTGTTGAATCTTGACTTTAGTTAGTATTTTTTCACAAGACTGTCATAGGGGAGGTTGTTCTGCACTTACATAATCAGCTAGTAGCCATTAGTGACTAATTAGAATATTGTGAAAGTACATTATTTCTCCCTTCCTGCATATATCTGACTGAGATCATTATTGTGTGAATTTCTGGCCTGGATTCTAAATCACAAAAAAACGCCCAGGAACTTCTTGTTATTTTTAAAACAACCTTAACAAACCAGAAGGACTCTTAACAGTGCAACTGAAAGGGAATTCAGCTTCTGCACAAAACTGAAAAAGGAGTCCATTGCAAAAACCTTAAAGAGTGAAAACAGTAATCCAGCTATAAAATGTTAATACGTACTGATCACTACTGGAGTTCCCCAGGGCTCAGTACTGGGGCCAGTCCTGTTCAGCAGCTTTATTGATGAGCTATACTACAGGATTGAGTTCACCTTCAAGCAAGTTTGCTAACAACACAAAACTGGGTGGGAGTGTTGATCTGCTGGAGGTAGAAAGGGTCTGCAGAGGGATGAGTGCAGCCTGGGACGGTGGACCGAGGCCAGTGGTATGAGATTCATTAAGAAAAAAATGCCAGGTCCTGTGCTATTCTGTTGGTCTAGATTTTCATGCACTTGATTAAAAATTCAGTGCTTCATAAAGTGACAGTAGTGTATTTATTCTGTAGTAGAAAGTGTACAAACACAGTAAATTCTCTTTTGCAGTAGCTGAGGTGGGCAATTGAGAGTAAAGATAAAATGGCTATTTCTTGTCTTTTGTGGCATTCACTACAGCAGAAAAATAATGGAACATAAATATTTGTTTAGCTACCATTCCATTAAAGTACACACTTCCTGAAGTTGCCCAACATAAAGAAATGGCTATGTAGAATATTTTGTCTATGAGCTTCTTTGGCAAACTATGTTATTGGAAGTCCTGAATAAACATAGGGATTTTTATTTTATAAGAAATATTTTGATGCTCTTTATAAATTGCCTATCTTTTATATAAGTAGTTTTGTTCTTTTCACCTCTAATTTAATTAAGTTGTGTTGACATTGCAAATAGCCTTAGAAAAAGCATAAATACCTAATGCGACCTTCAGAAACAGAAATATCTGCTTTGCTGTTACAATGAAGTTTTTTACCTTTCATTATTTTTACTTTTAATGCTGTTTATCAATATTTCTGGTTTTACTCTAATTTTAGCAGGGTCTATAGTATTTATTGATAAAGTATTCAGGTTAATTATTGGTATCTGTACCTAAATTCCAAGGATATTGTAATTTATATACCTAAGCATTTAGCTTCAATAAGGAGACAACACTAAATAAACTACATGGGTGCTTGAAGTTAGATTAGTTGCATACATTTCATTTCATAAGAAATTACGTAGTAATTGAATAATGTTTAAATTTAAAGTGGTTGAGATTTTGATGAAAGTCCCTGAATTTATTAATAGGCCTAGTATACACAGTAAATACCAGGAAGCATACATGGAAGGAATTCTTTTGGTCCTTATTTGAGGAAATAAAAACTGTGTATGACATATAAATCAATGTTAAATGAATGCAGTGTTTTTGATTGGATTCACTGAGTGTTCTTGTAGCCTTAACAGCAACGTACAGCTTCCTAGTTCATGCCAAAGAAGATTTTCAGAAACTTTCACGGATGCATGAGAACATGGAAAAACTCTATCAGAATGTGATGGGGTATTATGCCATTGACCTGAAGAAAGTTTCCGTGGAGGAGTTTTTAACGGACTTAAACAACTTCAGGATGATGTTCATGGTACAATATGTTTATTTTATACCTAATGTTTCTTAGAAGTTATATTTTGTAGTCTTATCTATATGAAAGAATTTGGATAATAAGCTGATTTATGTCACATCTGGCTTCTTATGATTACATAGCTTAACTGACTGACTACACTCCTGAAGGAATAGTGTATGCGCATGAGTTTTGTGATAAAATCTAGAGGAATGATCCAACTAGTGCTTATAGATCTAAAGAAAGAAAGATGGAAAGATTCTCTTAGTCATTTTGCCACCTACTCCTCATTGCAGCCTGGTCATTACAACTTATGATTACAACACATGTATTTAGTTTGCTTGCATGATTCCCAGTCTTGTTTGGTTTTACTTGGTTGGTTGGGTTTTTTAATGATTTCAGACAGGTCTGAAGATATAGGTGGAGAAAATTACTTCTTTCACAGGTACTGAGAAACAGTTTGAAATTCATATATCCATCCGTTTTGAGGAAAGCACTTAAACTGGAACCCATATTTAGCAACCATTTGGAACATGTAATGATTACTAAGCCTCTGCTGCTTCAGAGTTTCACAACTAAAACCCTAGATACTATTCAATTGCAATAATTTTGCTTGACAAGTCACATATGCCAGATTTTTGGGAACAGGGGCATTGATTGTGTTTTCATAACTTAATCAGTGCCTAATACGAAATTCAGTAGTCTGATTTCAGAATTAATAAATATTACAAAATAGTTGTATTACTTTAATTTCTGATGTTTAAACCATACTTCCCATGCAAATGTTGTAGAATTGTAAACACTTAGGTTCATGTTGAGTTGGAGGCTCTAAGAAAGTGGTTGTGCTTTGCATTAATTTTCCTATATTTCTTCTTCATGTCTTTAAAATTAGCACTGATGCTAGCCTCTACTTCACAGCAGTTTCATAAAGATAGATTAATTAATGCTTCAAAACAGTTAGGTATTATTGATGAGCATGAGAGAAGAAACCTTGAGGAAAATTAATAATTCTGTCTTGCAGAGCAGTTTGAAGGCTATATGAAAAAGATGTGTAGATAAGGCATGTAACCCCCTATCATTCAATGACACTAATCAAAATCTTGAGTAACTGCTCAGTTTTGAGACTTTTCAGAAAAGATTTTTGAGATGCCTTGCATGAGACAAATGAGCTGATTTTCACAATTGTTTAGTATTGGGGTTTATTACTGGCAGAAACTGAAGGTGACGGTTATCTTAGAAAATTTCAGTTCAGAAGTTCAGAAGACTTGTAAATTTAGTGCTGAAAAATCATTGGATTGTTATGAATCCCAAACTAAAAGATGACTTGTCACCAGTAGGTATGGGAGAGTGAAGTTCAGTCAACTTGTTACCATTCAAAGTTGATGATTTACATGAAGTATTTTCCTACTTAGATTTTTTTTCCATTCTTAATTAATGAAAATGTATTAAAAAGTTTTAAAAATCTCTGTTTAAATCTGGAGCCCTAGACTTGAGTTTCATAGCTAACTTTGATTTGCACTTTGTATTTCAGTTTTATTTGGTAGCTGTGGCAACTATTATTGCTCACTCTGTGAGCACCAAATCTAGAGTACAGTTACTTGGCCAGATCCAAGTGAAGCATCTTGCCTTCAGAGCTTTAGCTTCCACAGCTAAATTGCTGGTACACTCAGTGGAACATCTTAGGTATCAGATATCCCTGTTAACCTCCCTCTGTACTTTCACAGCATCATGGGTACTGCTAACAAGCTCATTCCTTTCATGATAGGAAAAGCTTTCATGATGAAGAAATTGTCTAATGATTGGGATTTTGCTCCAGTTGTAGGAAAGGGAGCAAACACACATTGAGCTAACAGCTCTTCTGTCCAAGACTAGGCTAATCAGGCTAATCATAGGATATAAAAGACCTTTGCTCCTATTGGCACTAGGTTGCTCTTCAGCAGAGACATAACTTCAAGAACCAGAAGAGCAACGAAGTAAAAGTGTTCCCTAGACTCTATTTTTCTTTTATATGAAGCAAATACTTAAATAAAGATTAGAAATTACCCTGGAAGTCGCAAGAGAGAACCCAAGAATGCCTCCACTTTGGAAAATCTAGGTCTTGGCATTCCACTTACATTTCATGTTGAAAACACATGGGATATGTAGGATAGAATTTGGCCTTAGGGCATATTTGTAGGAGAGTGTGACTGTCTAATCTTGTGTTTTAGTCAAGGGAGATGCATACTTAATTCATTTAGTGGAATTTGGAGAGCTGTCTACCTGATGTCTCAAAGGAGATGTAGCAACAGAAGTACCTGGTATCCTGGAGAAGTGTCTTAAATAGTATCCAAGACATCATCAGCCTGAAATTTTAAGCTTTGATATAGAATTTGTGTAAAATTGGTTTCCTGTTAGAGAAAGGCTGGGGGCAAGGGGTGATACTCCAAAGCATCCAATTTGCACTGCATATGAAGATATAAGCTATTAAGTCAGGCCCACTTGTTCAGTGTGATTAAAAAGAATAGACATCTACATTTGAATGTCTGTAGTCTGAGGTTGAGTCCTACTGATATTATTTTTGGGGAAAAAGTAGGTGCAAAGTAGAAACTTCCTTGGTCACTATTAGGAAAGTGTGTAATTTCTGCCAGTATTGTACGTGTCAATTACCAGGTCCCATTTGAATTTTATCCAGTAGTTTATTCTACAGAATACCCAGTCTGAAAATCAGCAAATCATTTGTCAAAATTAATTCAACCAAAATTTTTAGAATTTTTTTGGGAGCATCTACCCTCTTCCCCCTGAATCAAGAAATGCGACAGAGGTGACTTTGGAGGAGTCATTGTGAAAGTACAGTTTTGCTTTGTATAAAAAATCCAATTCATTGTCGTTTTTCATGATGGAAAGCTTATTCTTCTTCAGTTATCCAACACAAGTATTTCTTCACAAGCTTTGTGTGATTTTTTTTTGTTTTCCCCTTCTTTTGGTCACTCTGTGGCAGTGATGTTGCAAACAGTGCCTATGTGCCCGTGCAAGTATTGCTGTAATCCATATTTATCTATATTATGTAAAACTTGCCAGTCCTTTTTTTTTTTTTTTCTGAGTTCAGTCTGGATGGTTTCCCGCTAAAAACAAATGAGACATTAATTATCCCTACAAAATTGCATTTTTTGCCTCAGACCTTGTGAAGATGTTAACCGTTTTGTAAGAGGGGACACTAATATATTATCAAAGACAGGGTTCTATGTAGCTGTTCTGAAAAAAAGCAAATTTCTGCAATGAAGAATAGGTGCACTTTAATGCAAATGTAGATTCTTAGAGTACTGAGAGTTTACCCGTGCACATAGCTAACACTAAAATAATGAAAAGGCAATGCCAAAATACTTTTGTTAGAAATGTATTGAATGTAATAGAGTTCTTTTGCTTAATGTCTGAATATGCAAAATTTTTTATTTCAAAACTCTGAAACTCATTGTTCTATTTTAGCTTCACTGGAAGTTTTGGAGTACATACTTATAATTCTAAATAAACAGTGTTGTCTGGATATTAACCAGAATTTTTAAACCCGGAGAATTAATGCATATGATGGTATGAGTAAGAAAAATGCAAAACTGTTACACAGGCAGACTTGGTTTGCTTGATGTAGTGGCAGCATGAGAAAGAAGAAAGTGTTGAAATTGTTTTAGAACTACAAATGGTAACATACATTTTTGTAGAACAAGGTGGTTTAGACATTTTGAATTTTTCCTACATTAACATGTATATTCTTAAGATGCATTTCTTGCTGAATTTATAATCCTCATTTAGGGACAATTAGTATGCTTTTAATGTATTTATTCTGTATTTGCTTACTCTTCTGAATAAAATGTTCTAAATATGGAATGTGAAATACTTGATTTGATAAATTAAGGTTAGTTAGGGGTTACAGTTTGAAAGCTTTTTTCTTTGTTTTTAAGGTTCAGCTTTGTTTTTGCTAAGACTTCCATTTTAATGGAACTCTATACTTATTTTCATAGCAAGCAGTAAAAGAAAATGTGAGAAGAAGGGAAGCAGAAGAAAAACAGAGACGTGCTAAAATAGCTAAGGAGAAGGCAGAAAAAGAAAAACTAGAGAGACAACAAAAGAAAAAACGCTTGTTAGAAATGAAAACAGGTAAGTGATGTAGAAAACGCATTTGACTAAGCATTTTACTGGAAATAAATATTCTATTTTTTCATTATCTGAATGTGCTGTGATAAAAAATCAAAATAGATGAATGCTTTTTCACTGATTAAAGTTTTCAGCAAAGAGGTGTTTAAATTTTGGGTTTTTTAAATGAGCTTTCCTAATCGCCAGGGATTTTGAGATGTTAAATAACTCAAATTATTGCTTTTTATTTTTCTGTTGGATTATATTGAACCTTGTGTGACCACGTGTAAGTTCAGTTATGCTCAAAACCCTTTATGTTACTTGGGAAAAACATTTTCCAAATCACAAAGCCATTTTCTTTAACTAAGGTTACATACTCATTTTTGTCCTTTTATAAGACTAAGCTCTTCCTGAATTTTTCTTTGAGTATGTCACTTGTTATTTTAACAGGTCCCTATTGAAACACCTCAGAAACCCCCTCAGCCAGGCATTTTAAAAGTTACTTGTGCTATATTGTCTTTTGTACTGAAAGAGATGGCAGATGCTGTGAGTTTTCTGTTACTAAAAGAGGTGTCTGATGATCCTCTATACGTCTGTATTTTATCCTAGACTGAGCTTCTGTAGTCCTTCAGAATGATACATGACTTACTGTGTAAATTGCCATGAGCTTCTCTTTTTCCTTTCCTGAGCAGATCTTGTTAAAGTTCCCTACCTAAAGCCTGGTTGGCACCTTTGGCATAAACGATTATGTCTCTTCAGTTTTCACTAATAGCCAGAGTAGGTGTGCTTAGTTTCAGAGATGTTTCAAACCAAAAGTCTTTGGTTCATTTGTATAAGCCTGTCCATGTTTTCAGGTGTGAGTCTAAAGCTTTCTTGTGGGAAATCAGGCAGCTGCTCTCTGAACATAGAAATTCTAATTCTTTAGAAGTACAATTCAAGACCCAATCAAAAAACTACCGGTGACAATCTTTTCAATGCTCACAGAAGATAGAGGAGGCTGCAGAAGACTAGGAAGGGGTAAAAGGGTGTCTGTATTTATGTGTGGTTGGAAATGTTTCAAACAAGATTTCTCTCAGACATTTCTCTCAGTATGTATGACTGATAGCATTTTGGATGGAAAATAGATAGTTTTTTAGTCCAAGTTAAAGCTGCTCTCAAGTCCTGTTTTTCACAATTTCATGGTCAGTCTTCCCAGACCACAGGTGCCAGTGTTGGAGACTTATGTGTTACATACACATGTGTATGTAGGCCTCTGATATGAACTCTTCCACTTCAGCTGATGTGGCAGGGAGCTAAATACTTGTCCTCTACTTGGCTTTAAGTAGCCTGGGGTTTTGATATCATGCAAGTGTGCAGAAAGATGTTTCTTGTCCTGTGAGTTGCTGAAGGTTCGGTTTGGAATGACTGATCTAAACAGCAGATAGTAGAAAATGGTGTTAGTGCCACCTCAAGCTATCAATGTCTTGAGCCTGATATTGACTAAATTGGCCACTGATGATTTATAAGGTTTCTTGTGCCTTTTTACAACATATTTTTAAATCTACTAGAAAACTTGAATTTTGGGAGTGAGAAAGAAAGCACGTGGGGTAGATTTGTTTGTCAGGGACTACAACAACAAATGTGCGAAAAATGGGGTTGTTTGTTTTGGTTTTTTTTAATGATGATTATTGTTATTATTTTGACACTCCTACCAAAATTGTACTTACAGTATTTAATTGGAGGCATAATGTAGCTCTGATTTTTTGGAGTTACAGAGCCAATGAAAAAAAAAGGGTTTTTTTTTTCCTTTTTTTTTCCTAGCTATGACTTGTTCATTGAAAGGCTGTCTTCTCATTAGGAATCTGTAAATCAGTCATGTCTGATCTGCTACAAAATTCATAACCAGGTCCTCTGTCTGTCAAAATATCAAAACACTCTTACCTGAAGTGTGACTGTGGAGTAATTGATTTTTGCTGCCTATTATTTCTTTATATGGTGACTAGATCACATGTTAGATTTGTAGGAACAAATTGTTATTTCAAACATTACTCAAGTAAAAACCCAGAAGTTATTTTTGGGGTTTCAAAGAGGTGCATACTTGGTAGAAGAAGAAGCATGAGAGTATATATGCTAAATTGTTCTTCAATTTTTTTTTTCTCATTGGATAGATCATAGTGTCTTCTACATGTCAACTCTTTTTTTTTTTTTTTGAGTTACGTGGCTTTTTAATTGAAAATTATTTGAAGATTAGGAATGGCTGTGAGTCCCTGTACTATGTGCTACTTCATGATTTCTTAATTGTTTCTCTTAAACTTCTTTTAAACACTCTAAGAAGCAGTAACAGCAATAAAAATCAAAATAAGCAACAAAAATAATAAAAAAATAATCCAATCCCACTTTACTGGGCTGACAGTCATTAGCAGCACTGGTTGTGCTGTTATTGTACCCTTGTCACTATAATTGGTTCTTAGTGCCTATCAATCACTACCTCTGCATAGTCTGTTTTAACATCTGTGTCCTCAATTTAATGTCAGTATAAAATCCCATGGAGCTCATACTGTAGTGTTGGTGATGATGGCCAGCAATGATGTTCCTAGTTGACAAGATGGCATACTGAAATTTCAGGGGTTTTCTGCAAGGCAAGCTAATATGGAAATAGACTTTTTTTCCTACTCTACCATCTCACCTTCCTTCCCCATGCACAGTTTTGGATCTTATTCTTTTATAAAATGGTTTAGTTTCTAGATAGCTCAAATCCTCTTGTCCATCTCTAGGTTAGAGTATGTAAAATGCTTCAGGGTGTGTTAGTTTCCCAGGCCACAGCAATGCCTTTTGTTTCCTCTTGCTTAGCTGCTGCTCCTTTTCTTGTGGTAAAAGCAGTCTTTCACAGTACTTGAGGTTCTGCTTTTATTCAGTGACTGTTGATTAGCCATTAGTGACTACTTTATGATTCTGGAGCTTCTCTTTCAGCCTATACTTCATACCTTTCAAGACTGAGGTGCTATCCAGTGCTTAAAAAGGATTTGTATCATCATCCTAAGCTTGTATTGTTAACCACTGATCTCATTTACAACACAGACATCTAACTTTCCCCAGATTCTGCTTTGTTCTTGAAGTCCTTTTCTTTGAGTTTCTTCATCTGCTTTTGGAAGCTGTTTGAAGAGCAGGGTTTTGTTGCCTATCATGCTACCTTTGGCTGCATGAGGTGGAGGAAACTAATTTTGCATAAAAGTACATACATAATACTGCAAAAGTTTTTAGATACTTGGGGGATATTTGCTGACTTTTTTGCATTGACAAAAACTTAATATAGAATCATAGAATAATAGAATGCTAGGGGGTTGGAATGGACAATAAACCCCCAACCCCTCTGCCATGCGCAGGGACACTTACATCATAAAGTAATATGTAACAAAATATAAATTTTATTAAAATGTACCCAGTATGTGACTTGAGTCATTGATTTGCATATAGCATGATAGGACTGTATGCCAGTTTTGAATGAACTACAACCAAAAAAAATGAAGACTACAAAGGTCATATTAACCTAAAAAGAAAACTAATCTGGATTAAAGGTAACTCTTCAGTTTTAGTTTAAACTAATTTCTTCAGGATGAAAACAATAATTGCATTAGTGGTAATAGAAATTTGTGACAAATATGAGTTCCAAGGTAGTCCTGTAATATATTGGCCTTTTCACAAACTGTAGTAATTTTTCTTAGCTTGTGTTGTGCCTTTGATACGCAGGCGACAACTGAGTCATCTAGATCACAGGTATGCTCTGTCATCCATGCTTCTATATCAGGCTTCTTTTGCCATACTGTTGCACCAAATTCAGTGTTGATATGGTCATTTTCTAAAATTAGATAAATATGTGCATTTTGTGATAAGTCTTTGTGAAGTTTTAAATTCAATTTTTTTTTATATCTCAGATATAAAGATATTAATATTTTATAGTTTGTGAAGTGTGTAGTGTTTTACGAATATGCAGTACAGCATGTTTTAGAAAAACATGCTGTACTGAATATTTTAGATAGGCTTTACAATATATATTTTAACCTCTGCTAACAAGACCATAGATTGCTGTTATTATGTGGAATCTTTTCATTTGCCCTCTTGAAAATTGTTTTTGAGATTTGGACCTGCAACCCGTGTCAGATTTAGGCACCTCTAAACTAGTTTGCTAAAAGTCTCTATCTCTACTTTAAGTCTTCGCAATACCTTCATGTCGTAGTGGTCACAGCTCAAATAGTTCACTGATAAAGAAGGCTGTGAGTTTTCAGTTTACATAGTAAAAATATCAGCTTCATATTTTCCTTTCAGCTCCATCCTAACTTGAAAAGTAAGTGGAATGCAGTAAACATTTTGACTAAGTAGTGAGTGATACTTAGCATTTTGAAATTTATGTTAATAAAATCTGTCCACTAAATATTCTCTGGACTACAAAATTATATTCATCATGAGATGGTTAACTTGCTTTTCTGAAGCCAAATCAAACTATCACACACTACCCTTCCAAAGGTAAATAGCCAGTGAAAGGGGATCTTTATGTAAATGCCACTTGTCTGCATACTATTAACATTCAGGTACATACTTTCTGATGCTGTTCAGATTCTTAGTAGAAGCACACCAATCAATTATTTTGATCTTATCAGAATGTAAAGAATTCTATAGCTGAGATAATAGCAGCTAAATTTATTGTAATATAATTGAGAACTCCATCATTGTGGCATCTTCACTGTGTCTTTCTTTGAATACTATTTAAGTAACAAGCCGCTTTTATCAGTGGTTATTTACAAAGATTGCCCTTTTCTTGCATAAAAACAGTGAAGTAATGCCAAAATGGAATATCTGATTTCCAATATAGCATATTAGTTTGTACTCTGTTGTGTTGTTCAGTTTAATTTTTATCATAATGGTCTGGTTTTAAATAAGTTTTAGTTCATTTAAACAGTTCTGATCTTATTTGCAGTCAATTTTGTGGCATTTATTTTTGCAGAGGTTTTATATTGTTTATCTCATTTTGGAAAAAAAAAAACAAACCCCACATTCCTGTCTCACAAACTTGCTAAGAGCATTTTAGGCTTTGGTTCTTCAAATATTTACTGCTTTGTTATTGGCTAAGTTCAGCAATATGAATAATTTCATTAGTTCTGTAGTGTTCTGCAAAACAAAAGGACACCATGGATGCCAGTACTGATAGTTTAAAAAATGAAAGTAGTAAATGTAATTAGGTAATTAAAGTTCAGATTCCAACAGATAAAATGCTTGCCTTTAAAATAAATTAAAAATCCCCAAAGCTATTTATATTAGTAGGTACCCTCAAAGACCCTACTTTACTTGCTTAGCTCAAGTTCGTGAGGCCTCCATTTTATTAATTTGTTCTCACTGGAGTAAGAGATTCAATATTTCTCAAGAGTACTCCTTTCCTCTGAGGGGAGTGGAGGACTGCAAAAGCCACTGAAATTACATCATTAGTTTCTAACATATGTTGACAAAACATTTGTTTTTTCAAAATGTCTGCTGGGATAATATCCTGAGAAAATACAGATTTTTGGACAATCGTATGTATGGTACTAGCTTTTGGGAATTTAGGAGTATGTTTCATTCAACTAAATTAGCAATTAGTTGTAAAGGGGACAGAAGATCTGACAATGATATATATGAAGAAGTCCTAAGGATATATTATTATAAGCAAGCATTTTGTGTAAGTTATTTTCTCCAGGTAGTTTCCCCTTTTGGAATTTCAAGTGCTCACTCTAGTTGGCTCCTCCCTGGTGCTGATAACTTTTTCCTCTTGTTCCCTGATTGCCTCCACTTATCCTCAAATTGGACCCTCTTCACCAAGAGGATTCCTGAGGTCACTTTCTGTTATTTGAATTCATTCTTAAGAATCACTTTTATTAGGAGGCCAGTGGGAAATAACTCTTTTCCATAACTGTGAGTGGTGTAAGCTCTTCCTCCTATGTTAAATCACAATGGCAGAAAGAACAGAGACCTTTTGGAGTTGCTTACTCAGTATTTACTCATGTTAATATTTACTGAACAGTTGGTAGTAAGCCCATGACAGTTTTGGAGAGTAGATCTAATTTTTGCATAATGTCTGTTTAAAAAAAAAAAATGCAGTCATACAAAAGTCATACATATGAGGAAGGAGATGTGACAGACGTTGGCCACAAGTCCACCAGGAAGGAGATATCACTTGATACTTCCCTAAGTATAGAGGTTATTTTTCAGCTACAATTGTATTGTTTTGACAGTAAAGTATAAATCTGGGTAAATTACCAGGAACATCCAGATGTTCCTTCAAGAATAATTGGCACATACATGCTTGAAAAAGGTTGCAGAGAATGATAAAATACAGGTATGTTTAATCAAAAAAAAAAAAAAAAAGACTCAATGTGATACATCTGATGTTAAACATCTGCAGAAGCCACAGCAAAAGATGAGATACAGCAAAACCTTATCTGTTCACAGAATTTGATGTTTTTAGTGCAAAAAAGTAAAACTGATCTGAATGTATATTAATCTAATCAACAACTAATAGTCACAGGTTGTGCTCTAACAAGATGTCAGAGGTATTAAGTCTTCTGGAACGTGGAAGTTCATGCACTTATTTGCAGCCTGTGGGCGCAGAATGCAGCAACTGCTGTTAGTTTGTACTATGTAGAAGCTCCAAAAGAGCAACTTGTTTAGAAGAAACAATTATTTTCCTTCTGAAAATTTTACTTAGAAGTGGAATCTTTGGAGAAAACTGTTTGTGGAACTGAGGTTTACACAAAGCCCAAGGAAAAATAAATAGCAGCTGTATTTGTAAGAGAGAAAAATAATTAGAACAAACAGAACTGTTGAAAAAATTAAGGGTCAATAAAGTAACGTCTGTAGATGAATATTCTCATAAGACTTGCCATTTATGGTAAAATTTCTCAACAAATGTGAAAACAATGCTGCAAACTTAAAATGGCATTACCATGAAAAACAATTACAATCTCTGGAGACATCTTTGGGATTAAGTGCTCTAACATCTCTAACGTTTGTACAGATAGTAGATTTTGATTTGAGTAGGCATTTCCTACTCCAAATACTACCTCACATCCCCTCTGTAAGGAGGTAGACATCAGAGTCCTCTAGACTCTCACTCTTGCTATAAGATGCTTTTATTCTTTCAGGTTTTTTTCTGTATCATCAAAAGTTTCTTTTCTCAAGTTGCAGAGGAGGGGAGGAATAAATATCCTTACTAAAGCATTGGAGGATATGCTTTATTTTTACTTTTCTTAGTTCAAGGTTGTAAAAGAGCCAAGAACCTGCTCTGTAATTGTTGGAAAGCTAGCTGATGGGAAGGTCATGTCTCTGACTCTTCCTTCAAACTGAGTCTGCTGCTGCTTGTATTACTTTGCTGTTTGCTAGGACGCTTATCTTCACTCAGCAATACCTCAGTGGTTGAACAGAAGTACAGTCTTGTTACTGCATACCAAAATATTCTTGCTCTGAAGCTTGCTGACAAAAGTTACTTGATTTCTCTGGCAGCTTCTCTCTATTGAAGGCTACTAAATTCAAATACAAAGTCTTTCAGTCATGAACAGCTGGAGACCAAGAGACCATTCTAGAAATCTAATTATATATTTATCCTCTCCTTTGTATAAATGTTTGCTATTGGCTACTAGTGCACAAAGGATGTAAGGGTAGGTGGGCTGTTGTTCTGATTTTTCTGGGTATTCTTAGGCATTTACACCTACCCAACTCAAGACCAAAGAGTCTTTCCCACCCAAAGCTGCCCAGAAGTTTTCCTTAGAGTAAGCTCAGTCACGCAATCCAGTCAGAACTTTATCACTCCACTCGTGAAAAAATATTTAACCTGAAAATTTTCTTGAGCCCCTCATCTCTGTAGCACAAATTTCAGTATGAGCAATCATTGTGTATATTTTCTAATTTATTGCCTGTTTATAAATTTAAATAGAAACAGTACTGTGCTCAATAAGCTCCTTCAGAGGCACACAGTAACTAGGAGATAAGATGTTCGCACACACCCACACAGGTGATTGTATCCAGCTCCATATATTCTTTCAAGAAGCTATGTTCAATTAATAATGCTCCTATAGTTGTTCTTCCTGTTTTCTAAATGAAATTGTAATCAATCCATCTCAATAACAGATGTTTTTATTTCCCCCTGTGAAACAAAACTAATGAAAATACTTGGTTTTGCTAGTCTGGAAAGCAGATTGGTCGTATTCTTGTCAGTGTTATTGGAGTTGTGACGTGTAAAGAAAAGGGGAAACTCCTTAATAGTAAAACATGTTGACTGACTTCTTTGTATCTAATCAATAGTTCTTGTTATTAGCAGTCCTTTCAAGTCGTAGCCTTAGATAATGTGAGTGTGTAAGGCTGATCTGTTTTAGTAATAAGTGGTTAAATAAAACTAAAAGAGATTTAGCATTGTTCTCAATTTCACAGGCTTTTTTTTCCCCACTAAAAGGCACAGCATCCCAAGCGAATAGGAAAAAGGCTATTAACAGATTGAGTCTTTTAAGTGGCTTTTAAAAATATTATCAGATAATGCAATATAAAATGCATTTCTAGACTATTCTGTGTAACAACAATCCTCTATTGTTGAGTTGGTGAGAGACTAGGTGTGTGTGCAAAAGTCAATGGACTTAGTGAAAAGGTAACCTCTTTGTAATCAGTTTGTGCTCATTGCCTGCTGTCCTCTCTGGGCATCTCTAAGATGAGTCTGGCACAGTCCCCTTTATACCCCACACTGTTCACCACAGGTGTTTATATAAGATCCCTCTGAGCCTTCTGCTTTGAGGCTGAACAGCCCTAGCTCTCTCAGTGTTCTCATGAGACATGCTCTAATCTATTTAGCATCTTCATGGCCCTTGACTTTGGATATGTTTGTGTCTCCCTTGTACAGGGGTGCCAGAGCTGGACTCAGCACTGCAGATGTGTCTCAGCAGTGCTGAGAAGAGGGGAAGGATGCCCTCTTGTGACCTGCTGGCAATGCTTTCCTTTGGTCATTGTTGCCACAGAGCCACAATACTAACCCATGATCACTATGTTGTCCACCAGAGTCCCCAGTTGTTTTTTTTTAAAGATGCTTTCCAGCCAGTTAGCCCCCCATCTGTGATCCTGGATGAGGTTTCACCTCATCACATACAGGTCTTTTATTGGAGTTCATTAGGATGCTTATGTGTCAAGCTTTTCAAGGTTCTTCTGAATGGGTCAGCCATTATTTTGAATTTTGCATGATATGCAAACTTGATCAGACTGCACTGTATTCCATCATTCGGGTCATGAACAAAGATGTAATAAATATTATCCCCTGTATCAAGTCCTGGGGTACACAATTTCAAAGGCTTAGCTTTCTGTTAATTCTTTTATAAGTCCAGTTTACCTGGACTTGCTTTGAGAGTCATTCTATGGATCTGGCACCAATATAAATAAAACTGGATAATCTCTGTGGAAAACTCAGTGTGAGTTTACAGTGGCTTTTTTCTGTTGTCATAGAAAGAAGGGACTTATAGACTCACAATGAACATCAGAAATGTTTTATTAGCATTTTTATTAAAAAGCTCAATATTAAGATAATTTCACTCTCAGTCCCATTACTTAAATGGGAAATTGTGATCTGAGAGGCAAGAATTGGTACCTTACACCACTGAAGTATTTTTGTATCTCTGTGGTAAAGAACCACCTCTTACCACAGCTTACCTTTTGGTTTTGTCGTATGAGCGATCTTAAATTAAATTTTTGTAGGTACCAAGCTTAATTTCAACAGCTGATTTGAAAGGGACAGTTGTCTTTCAGAGTTTGCGAATGGTGGGAGTTTATTTTGAATTTAACTTGTTTTAAGCTCTCTTGGAGCTTGGGGCCCTTTCTGTTATTATGCTTAGAGTCAAAATGTATCTATTTCTAAACCATAAAAGCACTCTAGGACAGCTCAACAATGGACCAGTTTATCAAGAGCAAACAAGATGGCATGAACCTACTCTTCTCAGCTAGATTTATGGAATGGGTGCATCAGTCATTAGGAGAAATCATGCCTTTTTAGATTATACTTGTCAAGGGCTCTGAAGCACTATCAAAGGCTTTCTACTTTGTGTTGGGCATAAGTAAGAAATGTAACTCTTCTGATACTGGACTAGAGTGTTGATTTGAAATGTGAGGTATGTGCAGGTGTTTTGCTTTTGCAAGGCCTGTTATGTGTTCTTCTCCTGAAGTCACTGCAATAGTGATACTTAAGTTTCATGTAATACTTCTAAATCTAAAAGGAGCTGTCCTTTCAGCCAGTCCATTCAAAGTACACTTGGCACCTTTTTCTGCTTATAACTGTTCACTGGAAATTTTAATTTTCTTACTGTATTGTAACAAAATTTTATCAGTGTCAAAGGAATCCCTGTGTTCTGGGTCATGGCTCTATTTTGTGCACTGTTGTTGGAAGTCAGACTGATAGTTATGTATTCCTTAACTTACCTGTCAATGAAGATTATCTGATTGCTGCTATGGCTTTTACCAGAAAAAATTCAAAGCATTATAAAAAGTTCAAGTTGAAGCCTATGTATCCTGTGCATTTTCTTGACAAAGAAAATCTCTTTATGGCTCTTATCATCCACCCACAATTTCTTTGCAAAATTGTATCTGAGTTTCATTGGAATGAAGACTCAGAGTTTAGGTAGTCATTGCTAAATGACTACCTAAATGTTTCAATATTACATTGAAACTTTAAGGTTGCTTTATGTTTTTATGTTTACAACGTAAAAACCTTCAAAAAACCTTCTGCCCTGATCTACCTTCTGATCATATACATGGCTGAAAGATCTAGAAAGTGTTCACATCATCACTATGAATACTGCACAGAATCTGGCTACCTTACACTCTGAGACTGAAAAGCTGGAACCCACATCCAAAACACTGGAGCCCACTGTTGCACTGATGGCTTCAATTATCTTCCTCTCTGTGATCTGCTGTTCTGCTTCCTGGAGCCTAAGTCATGCAAAACAACACATGCCTAAAGTTTTCCTCTTGTGATTTTGTTCAGAGAATGTTACTTCAAGTTTAAATGGAGGCCTTTAGTCAGCTGAGCAGTGCTTTGTAGCCTGCACTAATCAAAATCAGTCCTAACCTTATAAAAACAAATATAAAGGACTTTTCATGATGTCTTTAAAGTAAAGGTACGACCTTAATAAAGTAAAAAGATGTAACTTCCTTTTTTCCTTCCCTGTGCAAATAGTCTGGAAACATCTTAGCTGTCACTGTCCTTAGCCTGGTAATCATTTGCCTCTGAAATTTTTGTATGTAAATGCACAAGACAGGAGGGAGCTAAACCTGGAAGTAGGCTGTGAAGGGCTTACATTTTAGTCAGTCAAAAACAGGGTGCAGTATGTCTAACTTGAACTATTATGTAAATGCACAAAACAGGAGGGAGCTAAACCTGGCTGTGAAGGGCTTACATTTTAGTCAGTCAAAAACAGGGTGCAGTATGTCTAACTTGAACTATGTCCTGAGCTGAAGAAGAAGAAAAGAAACAGTCTGTAATCTAGCAAACAAGAGTAAAAAAGTATCAATTCTGATATTTGCTGAATTGAGAGGATTAATTCTTAAGATGAGGAAAACAAATCCGTTAGCTTCAGCACTCCAAGTTTGTTGTTAATGAATATGAAGACTTGAGTGCTGTCATGGAGTTACGTCAAAGATGAAACAAAGATAATTAGACTCGGCTATCCAGCTAACTTTAGGAGTAGCCCTCCAGGTTTTGCATCCTTTTCCTTCTGTAACAGGTATGGAATCTGTAAGGTCTGTTTTTAATGTAGGTATTTGTCCAAGTTGTATGGTTTTAGTTTCACATGAAACTTAGTGTTTAGCTTTAGGAGCTGGTCCTTTTCATTACCTACAGTATAACAAACAGCTGCATGTAGTTGCAATGCCATGAATAAAGGCAGGTGGAAGATGATGGTCAAGATTCCTGTAGCTAAATCTTGTAAGTGTACAGACTGAGTAAGCAACATCAACAGTAATCATGCTAAAGAATCCCTGGTTTGCTTTTCTGAAACGTCTTGGTATTTTCCTTTGTGAGAAGAGTAGGTGAATAAAGCTTGATTCTGTGAAAAAGGAAACAGGCATATTATTATGTTTTCTCCTGGTAAATGAACTTTTGGAGTCCTGGTGTTCTATGGTTTATTTTATATTGGACAGGTTCAGGAGAACTGTAAAAATAAAACATTTTTCATACAAAATAATCTTGTTACAACACTTTTTATAAAACCACATTGCTAATGATATTTGTGATTCTATCATGTCAGTGAACTACTGCTCCTGGAATTATGGTATATATAATTTCTTTATAAGCACATGAAATGCAGGTGTCACTGCTGACTGCAGTATCTGTTGCTATCATTATAAGACATTATAGGTGCACATGTAAAGCTAATGATAGTCACTGCACTAGAAGAGAAGGGTCTTTAATATTCTTAACATTTTTAATGATGTAATTATGAAATTAGGTAGTTTATATCTGACTTGGCACTGAAATGTCAAGGGCAAGACTTACCAGCTACTTTGGGAAGTTTACTTCTCCTTTAGGTGGTATTTAAAAGACAGTTGTATGAGTTTTAATTAGGTATGATATTAAAAAGTGTTTAAATCTTCTATTCTGCAACTGAGGGAAAAGAGATCATTTAAATCATAAAAGGGTATCTTTCTCAAAGGGATTACTGTGGACTGTGTAGCTATCTGCAAGCCAACCAGAATTCCTAGTTCTATCATGTCAAAAGATTGATACACTTGGCTAATTAGGAAGCTGGTTGGGACTGGTGCCAGTCATCTGCAGCAGCTTGTGAAAGCCGATTTAAAGGCCCCTTAGGAAGTGTTAATATTGAACACGAGTATTTGTGACTCTTGTACTGGCATGGTAGTGATGTTGTGTACAGCTCTCCCAAGGTAATTTAAAAGATTTCTCACATACTGCATGGTAGACTCTCATTTCTTCATCTCCCCATCATAGGCACTTGGACAACATTATTAATAGTGTGGGTACTGATAGTTACCTGCATAACTTGGCAAAAGTTGTCACAGTCAGCTGCTGATATGGGTATCAGAAACTGGAGTCTGGACCCTACTGAAGCTGTAGTACTGAAGTTGTACGAGTTTGAAAACCAGGCTTTCTACATGTTTCGGGTACAAAGATTGTTAAGTAACTTTTATTTGCAGTGGTTGGCTTGTTTCAATACATCCATGTATACAGAGCAAGTATTAGAGGAGCTTTTTCATTCAAGTTTCAATCTTCTACAATTTATTCTTCTGATGCTGTTTTGCATGTCAATGGAAGCACTAATCTATAATCCACTTTGTGACTACCAGAATATTTCAGATAAGTGTGAAAAACAAATAGTGCACGTAAATGTTACAGCTCTACTACAATAAGTTGTGGGTTTCAAATATTTCTGTTTAATTATTTTAAATCTTCTTTTTAAAAAATTTATTTGATTAGCCTTTTTATAGTAGTCAGGGGTTTTTTTATACTGAAAATTGTTATGTTTTTGAAATTACTGTGAAATCTGTAGTAGTCTTGGACAGGCTTAAGAGGAAACAGATGACATGCTGACATAGCATTGAAATTTTTCTTCTGTTATTCCTACTTCCTAAAATAAAACTTATGAACTCTTTTTCATAGACATTAATGGCATCATTTTGGTGACTGTGATACTATTCAGTATTGTTTGAA
The DNA here is from genome assembly GCF_017590135.1 of Pyrgilauda ruficollis. NCBI lineage: Eukaryota > Metazoa > Chordata > Aves > Passeriformes > Passeridae > Pyrgilauda > Pyrgilauda ruficollis. Next base: position 9,409,340 of record NW_024519207.1, on the reverse strand, counting down.
TTGCCATTACCCAAAATGCTTATCAGCTTTCCTCCAGCATTCATGTTCGTTAATGTAACTAATGGCTTGGCTCAAAATGTCTTCAGGCATTGTGTTGGTTTGAAACTATTCACTGACTATATTCATTCTAGACATTAGTATTTTAAAGAATTGCATGACATCAGATGGAGAAAGTTAAACAAGTAACAAAAACCCCCTACCAAACCAAAAAGAAAAAAAAACCAACCACAAAAAAACCAACCCCAAACCAAACCAAAACCAAAATAAGAAAAAGCAAAACGAAATCCAAACCTGAACAAACAAATAGGAAGCCAAAGACAGTCTTTGTGACTGATTTTTTTATAAGGTGTATTCCAAGCCATACTAATGGGTGTGATAGTCCATTAGTCATAAGAACAAGCTTCAGTGTAATAAATAAAGCATGTTATAGCAAACACAAAGAAAAATGAAAAAAACATTCTATATTTCAGTCTTCATGTTTATTCTATACCTGCCATAAATACAAATGTTAGGCAAAATTATGATTTCTTTGCTAATTTTCACTTATTTGGTTTTGTGTGTAGCACTTTTGTCTAAGGTTGAACAGAGTAGTCTGGTAGTACAGAGTATAGAGAAAAGAGAAGAACTAAGGGTTACTGTTTCCTGGATAAAAAGCTGGCTGGATGGCTGAGCCCAGAGTGGTGGTGAGTAGAGCTACATCCAGCTGATGGCTGGCCATGAGTAGCCCTCCACAGGGCTCAGAGTTGGGCCCTGTCCTGTTTAGTATCTTCGTCAGTAATCTGCATGAGGGAATTGAGTGCCCCCTTAGTCAGTTTGCAGATGACACCAACCTGGGTGACAAGTGTTGAATTGCTGGAGGACAGAAAGGCTCTGCAGAGGGATCTGAACAAGCTGGATCAGTGATCCAGATGTATGAGGTTCAACAAGGCCAACTGGTGGGTCTGGGATGTGTGTCACAGTAATCCCCTGCAGGCTGGGGGCAGAATGGCTGGAAAGCTGCCCAGCTGAAAAGGCCCTGGGGGTGTTGATTGACAGCAGCTGAAAGTGAGCCAGTGTGTGCTCAGGTGGCCAATAAGGCCACTGCCACCCTGGTTTGTGTCAGCAATAGGGTGGCCAGCTTGATCAGGGCACTGATTGTCCCCCTGTACTCGGCATCTTGTTATATGCACCAAGTGGTTTAGATTCTGATTTGCATATTCACTGTTAGCAATAACTGCTGACTCTATCCAAGACGTGTGTTGACCTAGGGAGTTTTGCCCAGTGGGGTATAATGAGATTTCTATAATGGAATTCTTTATTCCTCCATGGAGATTTTTTTGTTGTATAGTTAATCCCTGGGTTCTGTTCTTTGTCCTCCCATGCATACATACAATGAGGTAACAAGGTTAAAAAATATAACACTTTCTGTTATGTTTATTAAAGGAAGTAAAAGGAGAGTGTTTAATACCTGCATTTGGTTACCATCTCAGAGTAACATTCATAATTCTTTTGGGGGTTATTATGCACCTGTGTATATTATTAAGCATTAAAAGCATATAAATACATGAGTAGAATTTTCCTGAACTACATCAATTGTTTAATATTGACCAGAGGTTATTAAATGTGAACGGAAAATGGTTTTTGATTAAAGCTACATATGGATATCACTATATCCTATCCAGTCCTATACTGTTCACTCTGCTCCCTGCTGAGAAACAATTTTAACTTTTTATTGCAATAACTGAATAGTATTTTGTCAAATGTAACAAATCATATAAAGGACAGCTCTCGAAAGCTGACATGAGACTGATTATTTGCAGTTGTAGAAGGGTACTAAAATGAAAATATGAGTTAAATGACATTTCACTTAAAACTATGCTTGACTCTCTGTATAGAGAAAGAGGAATGTGAAATGAGTGGAATAGAATTTTTTCTAGCTGAATCGCTAGAAAACCAAATCTGTTGTAGTTACTTGCAAGAGAGCAATTCGTAAATATTAAAGTACTGGTCGAAGTTTGAAATTAATTGTTTTAATAATAATATTGGTATCCATTGTTATTGGTTTTTGTTGATGTTACTCTTTGTGCTTTGATATTGCTATGGTAACAAGAGGGTTCCTTCTTTTTCCTTTACAGAAGGTGAGGAGACTGGAGTGATGGATAGCCTGTTGGAGGCCTTGCAGTCAGGTGCAGCTTTTCGAGACCGAAGGAAAAGGACACCAAGGTCCAAAGGTGAATATTATATTTTAGATTTTATTCTTCAGAGAAAGTTAAAAGCATTACAGGTCCAGTGCTCTAAAATTTAGATGCTGTCAGATTTAATTCATTTGCACAATGAGTTTTCAGGGACTGTTGCTTATGTCAGTAAGCCTGGAAATTAATGTACTGAACTTATTCTAGCCAGATCATTATGACAAGACTTTTCAGTACAGCCAAATGTACTTTAACATTTTAGGGTTTATAGTTGTATGGGGAAGTGACAGTTATCTTGCTCCATAAGTGAGTCTGAGTCAAATTATTTCTCTGGTATATAACTGTAATTTATTCCAAGAAATACCTAACTTGTAATTCTTAAATTCCTAAACTTCTGCTTTGTAATGTTTTAATACTCTGGTAGCATTCAAACAGGTGTTTTATTTCCATTGTTTCTTTGCTTTTGCAGACACACCACAAAATCTCAGTCCAACCACACAGCGGCCTGTGCTGAAAGCTTGTAACCATGGTAATGAACCATATTCATGAATTGCATGCACTTCTTAGCTTAGCTTATGTAGTTGATCTGTGCTTTCAAGACTGCTGTGATTATTTTTTCCGTTTTATACATCAGTGGAGTACTAAACCATATTGCAACTTGCTTTTTAAGAATTATCTGAATATTACATCCTGAGACTATACTTACTGATTCCTCTGCAAAGCTCTTCTACCTTTTGTGGGATTTTTATTTATTTAAATTTTGATTATGTTTTTAAATTGCAGTAGTTTTATAATCCTTAAGAATCATTATGCAAGTGTTTTAGGGTTTATGGAATTGTAAAAGAAAGCAGAGATTGTGTAATGTTTCAAGTGTTAGTTACTAAGTGCCTATTATACTGAATCTGAGAACTCTTGGCATTCATTCTGTGTTTCTTTGTCTTGGTTTTCTTGGTGCTATAGCTGGAATGATTTAAGCTATTGTTTATCAGTATTAATTCAAAAGGAGTGTTGACTTAACGAAGTTATAGTAAATGTTTATTTGTAAACTACTGAACTATCTCACTGTAATCAGTAGGACTTGTTCTTGCAAGTGACAGTGCCGGTGTGGGTGCCTGTTACCTTTGTTAGATAGTCAGTCTGCAGAATATTGCTATATTGGCTGTGTTTTAATTAAGCTTGAGGAGTCCAGAGTGACTCAGTTGCTTATGACTAGTGGTCTCAGGAAAAAGTTTATATCTGTAGTCCTTCTGTTAAAGAGAAAGTTGAATAATGGGGGAAAAAGATCTTTCTTAGTTTTTAAGCAGATTGCACTATTTTTTGATATTTAAATACACTGTGGGTTTTATAAAGCAGATGTCATAAAATTGATTATATTAATTTTACCTCATGTGTAAGTGTTTATTTTTCTAAGTGAGTGTAGCAAAAAAAACCCCAAACCTGTTGAATTTGGCATATAAAAAACAAAATTGAGGAAAATAGAGCTGAAAGGACAGTTTGTCGATAATTACAGAAATTGAATCAAAGAGAAGTCAATTATATTTGACAGGTATTTGTCTAGCTCATAACATATTGATATTTAAGTAATGACTATAGAGCACATCTGAATTTATCCTGTAAGTGGTTCTGCTTGTAAGAGCATTCATATTGAATACTGCTTCTTATCAACACATTCCATCTAGGTGTCTGTAGACAGACTTGTAGCTTCCAGTTTTCAAATTTAACTACCTTTGGTCAAATATTATGGCCATGTTTCAGATTAAAAAAAAAAAAAAACAACAAAAACAAACACTCACACTGAAATTTAACTACCTTTGGTCAAACATTATGGCCATGTTTCAGATTAAAAAACAAAACAACAAAAACAAACACTCACACTCACCAAAATTTTAATGCTGAAAAATCTTAGTCTAAACCATGGATAGATTTGTACATCAGATGGATATCATTTGGTGCTAAAATTTGAAGTTCAGACATCTGATTTGGTGAGAAGAGTAAAAGTAAACTCTTGGATCTTTTGTTGTTTTTACCAAAGTCAGTTTCTCCGTAGAACATTTTGAGACAGTCTCATTCTAAGACATTTTAAAATTAATTCAATGTTCCTTTCACTTGTCTTGTTGGCTCAGAAACAGGCTAGTACAGATCTGAGCTTGATTTTAAGGAATTCATTAGCATGTTTTTGATTTGTTGACACTTGTCACAATGTCTGTGTGTTACATCTTACTATCTTGAGCCAAATAGAGCACCAAACCTGTTGTAGATTATGATGAGTTCAAAGTCTTTTTTTCCTTTTTAGTAAAAGTATATGGTCATTTAGGTTACATACTGTCTAGAATGAATGGTAGACTGAGTGTCAAAGTCAATTTTGGATAATAAAAACCTTAATAAAGTTAATGTAGTCAGTCAAGACAGGAATTATAAGGATAAGGTTTCTTTAATTTTCTGGGTTCAACAGTGTATAATGTCAGTATTGTTCTCTGTATAATTTTTTTCTTGCACTTTATATCTGATATATACATACGTGCTCAATTGCCTGTTCTTTCTATCTGTATGAATATAAGTGATAAATGCACTATATAACAGTCTATTACTTATATACCATACAAGCAAGAAGTCTGTGACTTCAGCTCACTTCAGCTTCACTTCTTATGTCCCCAGAAACTGGGATATGTTATTAGACAGAAGTATTGGCTTGATTGTTCCTAATTTGCTATTTTTTTTTCCCAGCCTAAAACTTCAAATGGATGCCAAATTTTATATCATGGGAAAAAACCACTCTCTTACTGTAAGGCTAAAATGTGTGGAGATTGCTGAAAGTCCTTAAGCAGCAGTTCAAGCACTTTCAATGTTTGCTTCTGGTTTTGGCTGTTTGGGTTGACTTGTTACTGGATTGGTTACTGTTTATTCTGCTGAGACTGACAGATTCACTTATAGTAGATATATTCTATTAATGCACATTGCAGATTCATACCTAGGATTCATCATACAGTCAAAAAGAATTACAAACCATGACTTACAAACCAAACCAGATCCAAGCATAAATAGTGTTATAACCCCAAGCTGGCAATTAAGTGCCTCGCAGCCACACGCTCTGTCTGCTGGTGTGATGGAAATAGGTAAAGCTCATGGGTTGAGGAAAGAACAGTGTAATAATTGAAATAGGTTAATAATAATAATAATAATAATAATAATAGGGAGGAGGAGAAGGAGGAGTAAAAAGTAGAGGGAGGGAGGGGAATGAAACACAAGAGAAAAAAGTAATACACAATACAACTGCTCACCACTGTGAGCCAGTGCTGAGCCAGTCTCTTCCTGGCAATCAACATCTCCTGACCAACTTCCTCAGTTTGCATGCTGAGCCTGATGCCATATGATATGGAGAATCCCTTTGGCCAGTTCAGGCCAGCTGTCCCAGCTATGCTCCCCCCCAGTTTATTGTGTCTCTGCCCACTGAGCAGAGCACATGCAGAGCATGTGAGCATCCCAAAGCATGGGAACCTGAAAATTCTTGACTGAGGGTTGGCACTGCTGAGCAACAACTGGTGTGTCATCAACATCCTTCATAGACTCAATTCAAAACAGAGCACTGTACCAGCTACTTGGAAGGAATTAACTATCCCACACAAACACGGGACAGGAAACTGGTTCCATGTCTCATGGGGCATGAGAAGGGAGAGAAATACAGCATGAATGCATACTTTCTCCGTAGCTGTCATATAAATGGAAGCAGGAAGGAAATTTTTCTAACCACTGCCAGTGTCACCTTCAGTGTGATGCTACACAAGGTATCAAACTAGCATTTGCTTTTCAGGCTTAGCCAAACCCTGTAAAACAAAGTAATACAGAGAAGCAAGACAATGCTGCTCAGGTCTAGGACTGAGAACTGGAATTGTTTCCTTTAACTAAATAGACTGCTTAAGGAAAAAGAAAAAAAAAAAAAAGAGCAATAATAAATTTAGTGAAATGCTAGCTAATGCGTGGGCCATTTTTCTCTTCGTGATTTGTTGAGCTTCCCTGAAAGCTCTGGTAGTGTTCAGCTGGTACTTCTAATTAAAAAAGAGTGCTTGCTCTCATGCCACATTCCATGGTAGCAGAATGTGTTATTTTATTTTCAATCCTACTGTATTCTTCTGTTATTGAACAGATTGCCTCTTTCTAACATGATATGTGTTTAAAAAAACATGTGTTTAAAAAAAGATTAGATATGGCACTTGGTGCTGTGGTTTAGTTGAGGTGTTAGGGCATGGGTTGAACTCAATGATCTTGAAAGGCTCTTCCAACTTTGTGATTCTGTGATATGTAGGTTTTGTCAAGTTTAAATCTGCTCTATTTTTGTGACCAGAATTACCAGTTGTATTTTTAATGCTTTTGACAAGGCCCATCAAGTCACAATATTTCTTGTGGAGAAAAATTCCTGCTGCATAACTAACAGAAGTAATATACGTTAAGAATTGATAAGTTGTGGAAGTGTTTTAATGCCTTAAGAATGCAAGTAATATGCACTAGATCTTAGTGGATATAGATACGATTGGTATATATCATTCCCATTCATAGTGGTTTTTATTTTTAAATTACCTACTGAATTACATCTATGTGCAAAACTATGTGTTAATGTTACAGTTTGCTTTAACTGCAAAGGACCATGGACTGCAGTAAATATTGTGGTACATGCTTTTGCTGTAATTCCAATTCAGAGCACTGTTTGACGCAAGCAAAGTATTGGTATAGTTTAAGTGGTGTGCTTAGGATTCAATAGCATCTAACCAAGGAGCTCTTTTATTTTATTTAGGAAGCAGAAGAAAGCACTTAATTTTCAGCAATCAGGATTTTGCACATTAGAAGATCATTTCAAGCAGCTAATAGCTATGGCTGATCTAAGTTTTTCAGTTATTTACAACAAGAGTCAAGGCATATTTGCAGCTTGTATGTTTAATTCAAGCTACTGAAGTCCAGATATATGGAGCAGCATATCCAAAGCAGGGCAGAGCCCACTGCAGCACAGAAAGCTGCATCATTCACTAAGTTTTTGGTCAGGTTTTACAGCCTGCATCAAGTTCTCTGCTGCTATGGCTACGCATTTATTTGCTGTAGCATTAGCCAAGCTAATACTACCTGAATTGCATGAATACAAATTTGAGATGCAGCTTTGATTGCATGTAAACACATACCTCAAATGCAGCAGAAAGACTTTATTTTTACAAGCTGATCGTATTAAAAATGCTGTAAGTAAAGAAAAGCTATAATAAAATGCAAGCAAAAAAATATAGATTGCTTTTTGAGACTGCAGAGGTTGAAAGAAATCTTTCTGTCACAATCAGTAATTGCATTGTGGACTACATTTCTAAAGGTGACAAAAAGGTCTTGTTTCTATATTGAGATCAAACTTCCATGGTAAGAGATGGTTGTAATTGTTATAGGTGTTTGTTCAGTGAATTTATACGCAATAGAATAATTTTTATGTCACATCTAGTCTGAAGCATTTTAAAGACTACTGTTAAATAAAACCCTTATGTAGTAAAGTCATTCTGTCCCAATTAAGCATAAGGAAACCCTTTTTTCATGTATGTTCGCTTCTTTTCATCTCATATTTATAATAGAACTGTCATCTGATATTCATATTAATGTCTCTGCTGCCTTATTTTTGACAAGTGAAGCTGACAGTGAGCTCAAGCTCATCTTAGTTCTTGAAACTGTGTGACCACATAGAGGTCATTTTTATTTCATCATTGTATGTGACAGCAAGCTATGATTGGCATTTCAACCTAATTTTTCCTTAAGTCTGTGTATGTGGCTGTCTTTTCCTCAACTGTATGTAGTGAACATTAGGAAGTACCTAACAGTGAAGAAGCTACCCATAAAGGTAACTTTTTCCCCAGAACATGTTAGCAGTAAAGGTACCCTCTTGAGCATTAGCAGTCCTTCACAGTAGATACTGCTTTCAAGGCATTGTACATGTTTAGTCATGTGATCACAAAACATCAGTACCTCTGGTGGAGAAAATTTTTGTTAAGCTTTGTGAAGTTTTACTCAATAGACAAGTTTTCTCAGTAGAAGACGTGGAATAACTGTAGGCACTGTTATGAAAGGAAAACATTTAATAGGATTTCTATTAAAAAATGGTTCTCAGATGTTGCCATTTTAAGACCAAACCTTCACTTCAATATTGACTTCATAGGTCAAGTAAAATTGCTGCTTATTCTAACAGAAATAATTCCCCTGGAACCATCTACACTGTTTATAATAGTTTTTTTCCTAGAGCATACAGCAGAGTTCAAAGGAACTGACCATAAAAGTCAATTTTGCATGTGTGGAAAGAAAAAATAATATCCAGACAAGGAAAGTGAATTTACACATTTTTATTTCTTTTATTAGAACTATTTCTGCATTGCTGTAGTTGCAAACACATACCATCACAAAAATATCCCTGAAGAATTTTCATTCCAAAATTCCTAGGAAAAAGATTAATTTTAATGCAGTTTGTTTTTAGCAGTCTCTCACACTCGTAATTTAACATTAGGAGGAAGAAAATTTCCAACTCAGAAAGGATGGCAGTTAGCAGTCTCTCACACTCTCAATTTAACATTAGGAGGAAGAAAATTTCCAACTCAGAAAGGATGGCAGCCAGCAAGAAGAGTTTATAACGAAAAATGAGAATTTTTTTTTGGGGGGGGGCCTTTTCTAACAAAAGGTTCTTTAAAATAAAGACTGACATGGAGAGGTATAAACCACTCATTTATTTAATAATTTATTTATTTGAAAGTGCCGAATGCTGAAAAATGGTTGGAGACTCTGTCAAAAGTGGAAAAGGGTACTTCAAATTAGTTGTAATTGCATATTATTACTGTGAAAATACTGATCTAGACAGAAAAAATATGCTATCTTGCCCTTAGTATAAGCTAAACACACACTGGCAACCTGTATTTAGAAAGGTGAGAAGGAATTGTAATCCTACAAAAAATGTCTCTATTTTATTAAAGTATTGTGAGATTTCCCTTGTCAACTCTCATGAGTGAGGTTGCATGCATATCCTTCACCCTGTGTCTTATCATATAGCATTGTATCTGAACATAATGTAGACAAAAAGGAGAACCCAAGCTTTTTCAGAGTAAAAATTTTAAGTACTACCCTGAGACAAGGTGGACCTTATCATGTGACCCTTTGAAGATGTCAAATTAGACACTTGGAAGAGCTAATTGCTTTTGTAAATATTTTGCCAATGTTCATTGGTATTAGTTGAATAAGATCACGGCTCTCAAGGAAGGCGAGGACACTTTCTGCAAGATAAGAACAGTAGCAAAGAGGTGACATTTGAAAGCAGTGACACTGTATATTCCATAATTGCACATACCGTAAATGTCAGCTTCATAATTGCCTAGGTAGGTAACTGGATTTCCAAAAGCTACAGCAGGCAAGTTATATATTCAAATCAGTCGGGTGAAAATTTATCTGTGGAAAATCTTAAATCTGCAAAGGAGTAAATTACCAGCAATTTACCCATATTTGTCTTTTCATATTTTAGTCACATAGAATTTCCCATTTGAAGACAATTACCAAGTTTATAGGTATAGTGAAGGGATTTTCTCACTTCTCAGAGCACTTTTCAAGTCTCTTCCATATTTGTTAAACAAGATGTGAGGTATAAATTTACCAGTCTGTTTCACTTTGGTTTTCTGAATGTTAAGAACAAGTAGTATCTAAACTTCCGCCTCCTTCTTCAGAGGCTTTTAGAAATTTGATCTGAATAGGAGATTTGCTGAACAACAGCCATAAAGCTCTTTATATTGTGGGTTTTTAAAAATAGCTAGATAGAGACACACACATACATATTTTCTTAAATGGGTTATCTTTCATAAAGAAACCACAAATAAACCACAAGTGAAATATTAGGTAGGAAATTTTCATCATCTAGAAATTAAAAATGAGTTTTCTCTGGTTTAAGACTTCACTGGGGACAAAATCTGAGATCCTAACAGAGTATGATTCCTGACCTGAGTCTGTTCTGTGACTCCAGTGATGTCTGATTAATGCAACATTGTTTAATCAGTCAGAATTCAAAAGATTTAGAGAAAGCACAGGACATTTTTCATTAAATTCTTCAAGCACTTTTCTAAGTCATCTATTTTTGCCATGTAAGTGAATGTGTTCTATTAATGTGGTGGGATTTTTTCCTCCTTTGGGAGAATTTTGTTTCATTTTTTTTCCTAAGTAGTTGCTGTAACAGAACAAAAATGTTGTATAGAATGACTGGAGTTACGTTTCTGCCTGACTTTTTTCTTTATAGCCAATCGTCTGCAAAGGTGCAAACATGCAGAGAAAACAAGTGTATCTTTAAATTCTCCCTTTTGTTGGGGTGGGAACACTTGGAAGATTTACTTTCAAGTTTTTGAATACTCCAAAGGGAAATTGGCAGTTCAGTTGTATCAGAATTAGTGCTTGTGCCTGTAAGTTGCTTGATAAATCCAGTATCTTGTTTCATTCAAAAAATAGATGAGTCTTGTGTATTTCCACCATACATGCCTAAGGCAGTATCTGCATCAATCATCCAGCAAAATAATCTGAATCCTCAGAAGGCCTTTTGGTGGCTCAAACCTGGAGATCATGAGTGATAAAGGAAGGAAATACAGGAGTCAAATGCAGCTCTTGCTTGAATGGCAGGAGGAAAGATGATAGCCAGGCTTCCACTGAATGATCTGGAATAGTATGAGCAGCTTGGTCTGCAAATCCTGTTTTCTTATGGAGAGGTAAGTTACAAATCCAAGATGGGCAGCTGCAGTTCAAGTAATTTCAGGAAAGAATATTTGGATTTTGGAAGATACTGGGTTAATCAATCTATTCCCTTTCAGCATGCACTGTGAAGTAGTTTGGCTCTTATCCTTGGCATGGTAATCTTTTGCTTTTTAAAAAAAAAACAAAAAACAAGCCAACAACTTTTTAAAAGCAAAAGTGTTTTAACCAAACAGAAAAAATATATGAAGTCTATGCAATTTCCTAGATGATTTTACTTCCTGGAGGATAACTAGTGTATGCTTCTTTCTTTGAGAGACTATAACTGTCTAGTTAGTAGCATAGTCTTTCTGTTACAATAGTTTGTCATGATGTCTTCAAAAGACTTTGTTTGTAATGGTGATGGTCTTTATTTCCATGGGAGAAAAAGTTTTTATCATGCTTTTTTGTCTCCTGATATTGTCTAATTCCATATACCAGAGAAATAAAAGAAAAGCTGCTTCCTGACCCTATAAGCTTGACCATATTTGCCATAGGTGTTAAAAAAATCTAAAGACTGGGATTTGGAAAGCTAAAAGTGAATTTATTCTACACTATTCAAGCTTGCAGTTCTTGATTTTTTTTCCCTCCTTGTAGCATAGCAAAATGATAAAATAAGAAATTGAAAAGATAACATCAAGACTACTTAGTGTCATAAACAGGGAAATGGAATGAAATCTCAGCAGATTTTCAGCACAGGCAAATAATTATTCCAGAGGTTTTTCTTTTTATCTGTTTTCTTAGGCTTTGAGCCTGTTTCCTTGTATTTGAAAAGAGATGAGTGTACATGGTGCATTATAATACAGTGCACATAAAAATACTTGAATTGGCTCTACTTTGTGTACTTGAGGCAGGATAGCTTTTAGGTCAGGAGCAAATTTGGATATCACAGCCCAGTTTTGGGGGTTTCAGAAGATATTTGGACATCTGTGTACTATACCTAATCGACCTATGCAGTTTCAGAAGCATGTCCAAGAATGTGGCAGGAATCATTACCATCCATCCCCATCCATTATGATTATTTGAATCAGTAGACTCACTATTATTTGTTATTTATAGTGGCACTCTGTGAGTAGAGGGGCTAATGAACAGAAGGGAGCTTTCCAGGGATATAGAAAACATAGTTTAAATCCTCTACTTGAGGGAACAATAAATCTTGATGAACCAGGGTTAAACACAGCTGAGTGAGAGCTTTCATTACTCAGTTTAACTTTGGCACCTAAGTTTTACTGGTCTTTTAGCTTGGTAACTAAATTTATTAACAACAGAAGAAATTCATATCAGAGTTGTGCACCTTAGCCAAAAGGCAGCTGTTTGAGTTACTACAGTTATATATTAGCCAGAAAAATAAGTTTTAAAGGTGGTGATCTTCCCATTGTTTTCTCTAGGCTCTAGAGAAGGGATCAGAATATAAAACCTATTAATACATAAAGTCTTCTGCTGCTTTTATAGCTTTGTATAAGGTTGGTATTTTCTGATTTTAGTTGTTTTGTGCTGTAGTCATAATTACATTTGGTGGGTTTTTTTTAACGCTGCCTTAATTTCAAAAGAAGAGATTAATCCCCAAATACTCTCAATTCCTTGCCAAAATTGCTTTCTTTTTGGTGCATAAGCACAAAACCATTTATCTGGAGGCATATTCTTATTTCAGTGGGCACATTTTATTGCTGTCATTACCAGAGAAGGGAGACTGAATAAATATATATTTTTTCTTCCTATGCTCTGAAATGTAAATATCTCCTTTGATCCATCTTTTCTAAGATAAAGTGAACTTTATGGTATCTAATCTTTCACTCTGCCGTCAGTAGCTCAAGAGCTGTCTGAGTCAATCTAATGCTTCCAAATCTGCTGATTAACTCATATGAATACAATGCCAAATTAAGCAATTAGGCTGAGGGAGGAGCTTGTGGAGGACATTGTTTTGGTCACTATTTAGTCAGTATTTATGAAGTGAGATAGAATTAAATGACAGCTATGTCAAAATAAATGCTAGAAGCTAATAGAGTGTCCCATCCTTTCCTCTGATCCTAAACGTTGCAGAGGTGAGTGGGAAGTGGCTTTGATTTTGGGTTGCTTGGGTTTTTATGGAAAAGGTTGAAAAAGACCTCCAACAACATCGAGTTCAACCTTTGATCGAACACCACCATGTCAACTGAACAACAGCACTGATGCCACATCCAGTAATTTATTGAACACTACCAAATATGGTGGCCCTACCGCCTCCCTGGGTAGCCCATGTCAAATTCTTGCCACCCATTCAGTGAAGATTTTCTTCCTGGTGTCCAACCTGAAGCTACCCTTGTGCAACTTGAGGCTGTGTTCTCTTGTCCTGTTGCTGATTGACTGGGAAAAGAGGCCAACTTCCGCCTTGCTGAAGGTGATAGAGTTGTAGAGAATGATAAAGTCTACCCCGAGCCTCCCCTTCTCAGGATAAACAACCCCAGCTCTATTGCCCTTCTCTGGACATGCTCCAGCACCTCAATGTCTTTTTGCCAGTGAGGGGCCCATAAACTATCAGAGGACTTGAGTGCCTCACCAGTACTGAGTACAGGGGGACAATCAGTGCCCTGGTCCTGCTGGCCTCACCACTGTTGACACAGGCCAAGATGCTATTGGCCTTCTTGGCCACATGGGCACACACTGGATCATGTTCAGTTACTGTCAACCACCACCCCCAGGGCCTTTTCCACTTGGCAGCTTTGCAGCCACATTGCCTCCAGACTGCAGTGCTGCAAGGGGTTTTTGTTACCCAGATGCAGGACCCACCAGTTGGCCTTGTTGAACTTCATAAAATTGGCCTCAGTCCATTGATCCAGCTAGTTTAGATCCTTCTGTAGAAACTTCCTGACCTCCAGAAGATCAACATTCCTGCCCAGCTCAGTGTCTGCAAACTGACTGAGGGTGCACTTGATGCCCTCATCCAGATCATCAGTAAGGATGTTAAACGGGACTGGTCCCAGTGCTGAGCCCTGGGGAACACTGCTAGCCACTGGCTGCCAGCAGGGTTTAGTTCCTTTCTCCACCACTCTCTGGGCCTGACCATCCAGGCAGCAAAGAGGCCCTCTCTAAGCCATGGCCTGTCATCTTCTCCAGGAGAATGGCATAGAAGACACTGTTGAAAGTGTTAACTGAAGTCTGTGTAGACTACATCCACAGCCTTTCATCAGTCACCTGGGTGATGAAAGGAGATCAGGTTGGTTAAGCAGGACCTGCCTTTTCTAAACCCATGTTGGCTGGTCCTGATGCCCTGGTTGTCCTGCACATGCCATGTGATGACACTCAAGATAATCTGTTCTATAACCTTCCCCAGCAACGAAGTCAGGCTGCCAGACCTGTAGTTTACAGGATCCTCCTTCCCACCCTTCTGGTAGATGGGTGGAATTTGTCTCCAGGCTCTCTTTACAGACATCTACAATTGCACTGAAAGGTAGAATCAAAGCACTAAACACATGAAATGCTTTATAATGTTAATTACTCTGGTAAACCAGAGTAATCAGAGTTTTTAGCTGACCTCCAAAATTAATCTATGTATTTAGTCTCTTGAAGAGATGAAATACCTCATAAATAGATGCACAGTTTAGAGTGTTTAGGCTCCTCGTAGTGGCTAGAGAGAGGCATATACCCATCCTATACAAGAGTTAGCCTATATGAATTGTTAATAATTGATGGCTTCATGCCTCCAGTTTAAAGTGCTTGAGGCTGAGAGACCTGATAAGGGTTGTTCATGTTTTAGTTCTCTGTCTGTGTGTATAATAAAGTTAATAAGCAGGACACAGCACATTCAATACTGCAGATGAAACAGTAGCTTGAATAGCTGCTCTTTAAGTTCGTATTCTGTCCTAGGCAATGAATGATACATGTGCTTCTGAGGGGCAAAAAAGTGTAGCTCTCTTACATGCATGCATACAAAATTTACGTTAACTTTGGATAGCTAACTTTGTTATGCTTCCAAATTCTAGTATTTTGATACTTGTCTCTTTTCCTTTACTATAGAGTATGCTTGTGTAATTTGTTTTACACTGCTAGTGCAATAATATTTTTTAATCTACTCATGCTTTATTTAACTGGATTAAAAGTAAATAGATCAGTAGTGTGGCTTCGCAGCCTTCCTGGAATGCGAGTTCTTAATTTCAGTGTAAAGAGTAAATCAGGATTGATGTGCATGTAGCTGCAAACTCCATTTTGGCCATTCAGCACAGTACTTTGCTATCAGGTAATCCCTAGTTTTATAATTGTACTGTAGATGGTAGTCTTCCCCTTTCTCTAAGAAATATAAAATCATTTTAATTCTGTGTGATCCATCATCAGGCAACTACTCAAAAAAGTAACATTCTTAAATGCTCTCATATGTCCAGTAGCAAAAATAAATGAAGGGCAGAGTGCATTAAGGGATTTCCAGTTGTGTCTCACAGGGCAGAGAAAACTGCTGTGAGAGAGCTCCTGGGATAGCTCCTACTCTTGCTGCCTTTAGCAATAGCTTCCTGACTAATCAGTCTCTGAGCTTACCCCAGTGCTTTAAGTCTGTTCTTTCTCTGTTGCCAGCTGCTGACTGAAAACAGGACACAGCCAATTACTCTCCGCTGAGCTTACCCAGTCTCTGTTTATCCACCTAACAGCAGTTGCTCTGAGATCATTTTATTGAAAACTTGTTATGTAGTGAGATCTGCTATTATAAAATCTTGTATTTGTTTCAGCGGGGTCAAAAATACAGGAATCTTACAGTCTAAGATTGGATTACATTATTTGGAATAGTTGCTTCCTATGGGACAGAAAACAAAGCATGCTGAAATGGAATTAATTTCTTCCTTTTCCACATTCCAATGCCCATAAAATTGAAGAAGGGTTATATTTAATATTAGAAATTAAAAAATAAACTGTTAATAACTTTTTAATTGCAGATACTACAGCTATATCCTTATTTCTTGGTTTGGGTTCTGATCTTCCTTTGTGGATCTTTTTTCTTTTTTCTTTTTTCTTTTTTCTTTTCACATCAGAAACCATATGAGAGATACTGAATGATAGTTTTTCTTGTCCCCAACCACATCTCGTAGCATCCTTATTCTAACCCATCTTTCTTACTCATTTTTCAGTCCTATAGAACATTAGCACATTCAACAGAACCACTTAACTCTAGTTTCTAAAGCATTTTACTCCTTTTTCAGTCTGTAACTGCAGGTTTAGCCTAATAAAAAGTGCATTTTTGACCTGTGCCAATAAACTATACAATGTACTGTGGTCTAAAAATGAGAATATTACTTATTATAGAAGTCTTTTACACTCACATTAATAATAAAGCTTTGGTGAAATTGTGCATTTTGAAGGAGCTAAGCAGCCAGAAAGGCTGCAAAGCACCTTCAGCTGATGTTTTCTAGGAAAGCTGTAGTAACACAAAATATACTTTTATTATTTTTCTAGTAAGTGAAAGTCCAAAGTGTTGCATTTAAAAAAAACCAAATTGTACTAACTGCTTAAAGCTAAATGAGAGACAGGTCAGCAATAACTTATAGTAATGTGCTGTCCAAAAGTCATAAAATATTTTAAAATTAAATAGCCATACAGTTCACATCCTTTTAAAGTTCTGAGGTAAAGGTGGTGGGGTGGCATTCAACCAGTGTATGCTTAGACATCCCATCCAAACTGGGTGGCAGTCAGAATCTGGTTTTGCTCAGATATTGCTACAAGATGCACTCTAAGATCTACTAGCTCTGGGGTTGCATCATGCAGTCAAACAAGATTTTCTTCATCTGTACTTCCACAGTGCCAGTGCACTGAGTAATTGCAGGGTATTTTTTTTCTTATATTTAGTACCTCTTTGCTTTAAAGTAGCCCATACCAAACAAATGGGCATTGCTTCTTATTTTTAGTTTAAAAATCTTTATACCCTTAGTCTTCACTGACATCGTGAAAGTTATTTCAATGTTTGCATTACACTAATACATTTCTGCAAGTGATAAGAAAACTTACTTGGTCAAGAACACTTTTTAACAGAAGTAGTAAATGTATTTTATATGGAAATAAAGTTTGAATACAATTAATCTACCAGGGCCTGGCTTTTTCAAAGCTAAACTAAACAAGTTAGGGAGAACAATAGGAAAATATGAGAAATGGGAAAGCATTTCTTAAGCTGCCAGTGTGTTTGCTAGTAAAGAGTGCATTGCACTGCCTTATGTTCTTGGCTTCAATTGCAGATTTCAGCCTTAATTTTTTTTTTAGTTATTAATGTAGAATTCTCTTTACGTCAAATTGTCTCCTTCAAAAACTAAGTTGAGTGCAATAAAATTTTATAATCTATTCGTTTTCTTGGAATATCATGAACAAGCTAGTGGAGAAGTCTACTTCATGGTGCTTTGTATTTGAAAAACTATACTGCAGCATTGCTGGCCTAAGCAAGATTTTTAGATTTTGGAGCTAATGATATACTTTGTACACTTGCATGAGGTATACTGATGAGAAAAATATGTTGCTCTTGAAGTGTTTTCTTGTGTTGAAGCTGCTTCTCTGCAGTATTAAGTTCTGCTGCATATCTTTAGGACAAAAAGAGCTTGGTAGTTTTCACACTGCATGATGCCAGAAGTATCATAAATGGTATTTCAATGCCTTTTAACATGTTCATATTTGGTGTACCACAGACATTAAATTTGAGCTTTAAGATTATGCCATTTTCAGTACATATTGAAATCCTTCCTGTGTTTGATGAAAGTAACATTCATCAACAGATGTTTTACCTGTTGTCTTTGAGGAGTTACTTAACTTTGAGGTGTATGAGTAGTGCTGGGTTTGATGTTTAGATCTTAAACTTGCATAGAAGTGGGTATGTGGGAGTGAACAAATTCATCCAAGAAAGCTGAAATATCTTTCAATTTACTCAGTAAATCAGTCCAGGCTTATTAAGTCAGCCTAAGAACAGAGCTTCTATCAGCTAAACTTTCCACTGGGATTTATGATTGGAGTGCATATAATAACTCATTACTGATCAATGCACGAGAGATGCTCTCTTGTATTATGTATTCATGGAAAGTATCTGTACTTGTTTTCCATTTAACATTTTTGTAAATAAAATCCCATTAATTATTAACAAAAAATTGAGTCAACCTTGAAACTCCCTGGATCACAGTGCATCAATCAAACAGAAGCAGTGATTTTTCTAGGATTTTTTTTTTTCAAAATAGTTTTCCAATTAATATTACTTATTTCTTCCTTGTTGGCAAATTACATTTTCAGCAGTTTAAGGAAACAAGAAATACTGAGGTCTAACCAATATTATTTGTTGAACTGATTAAATCCTTAAAGCAAGTTAATAAGACTATCATCCAGAGCCACAACAAGATAATATAAAAATTACCTGAGTGCCACTACAGACACTTTTGATAAAAATTTTCATATTTCGTCATCACAATTGGAGTTTACCTAAAAAAAAAAGTTTCATTTCTAATACAATAGAAATAATTGCAACTAAAACTTGGGGCAGAGGTTTATTAGTTTAAAGAAAAAGAAAAGTTTATAGGTTTTTCTTGTTAATTTTTAGAAATTGTTTCATTTGTGCTCATTCCTTTGATAATTTGAATATGAGGAGAAATATTAAAATCAATTATTTCACTCAAACAGTGGTGCTAGAAATGAGATTGTGTTTTAACTTCTGAGTCACTTTGTAAAACCTACTCTGATAATAGTCATTCTCTTCATGTTAAGAAAAAGAAAATAAAGCACTTCCTTTGCAGGCAAAATCAGTGAAGTATCTACATTTATTACTTTTTCCCTACATACATACAAAAATGTGGCAGGTGACATCATAGACAAACTGATTCTTCAAGTCTTGAAACATACTAATTTCTTGGGATGGGTATTTGATTACTAGCCAGTTCAGTGTCCCAGCTGTGTTAGCATGAGTCACCTGAAGGACTGTTTATAACCATTATTCTGGGTGGAGATTGCATTTGATAAACTCATAGGCATTACAAAAAGAAAGTAACAAGTCTATGGTGGTTTCAAAGGTTTAACAACTCACAGCAGCTTCCTGACTTAAATGTGTGGCCCAACAGGAAAAAGCAGCTTGAAGTTCGCTGTTTTGTTTGGGATAAAAGTTTTGAAGAGTGCTTCTGAAACACTTTATTTACGTGTTTTATTTTCTGGTACAGTATTTTCAGTTAATTCAGATTCAGCTCAAATTAACAACTCTGTGTGCTTTGGGATAATTAAATTATGTTTCCTCTTATCTTGGCTCACCATGCAGACTGTTGCCCACCCCTATAGCTGCTTTTACTCCATTGCTATAGCAGCTCTGTTATTTAGGGATAAATCTTTTCTTCTTCCCATCAGTTGTTGTGAAAGAAATGTAAGCCACCTGTAAAAAAAAAAAATTAGCATATTTGGAGTGACTTCTTTAGTTTGCTTGTCTGGCTGTATTCCAGCTATTTTGATGTCTGTGTAAGGGAAGGAACAAATAAAGGTATTTCAGCTGTTCCTACTTATTAGAATTGACCTGGATGTGCCACGGACTGGGAGGAAGGGGAACAGGAGGATGAAGAAAACGCAGTTCTCAAGAATCGAAGTGGAAAATGAAGGAGGAGGGATGCGAAGGGCAGCTGAATGGGTGCATGAGCCCAAGCCTGCTGTTGGGAGCATCAGCTGCCACATCGTCCGGGCAACCCAGGTTGCCATGGCGATGGCAGCAGGACCGAGGGATGAGTACAGCTCCCACTGCCCAGCCCTCCCCCAGACTGCAGCTGCCACATGAGTGTTAGAGATTCCCCAGACCTTGTTCTGGCAAAACACCTTTGTTGCCTGAGCGGGCGACCAAACAAAGCTGCTGCTTGGTTTACAAAGCTGTTGCACATTCAGCAAAGCTTTACAGTCATGGGTGCTCCTTTCTGGCAGTTGGTGAAGAGCAGTAGGGCTTAGAAGGTAGATATGGAAAACAAACACTGGTTCTGCTCCAGAGATACTTGCCATGATGCAGTTAATTTTTAAAAATTTATTTATTTAGGAGTACAGGTGACTACTAATAGCACAGGGTCTAATTGCCTCCCAGGAAAACAACGTAAAACTGAAATTGTGCCTGTTATTTGTTATCAGGAGGTCATTACATATTAATGCATTTCTATAGTAGTAGCAAACTTCATTTTTCCTGCACAAGTGGACATTCTCTGTAGTTTCAAATGTGAGTTGGACTTAACTCTAAATGGGGATTTTAAGACACGGTTTTACGTACCAGAAAAGAAACCTTAAAATAGCCAATTGCATTCAACCTTAAAAATTTCATCAAAGAAGGACATCATGTCTGTTTGTTTCTGGAAGGTTAAAATTGCTCACAGTTAAAACTGGTTACAGTATTTTTAGATGACCAAGACTTGTATCACCATTGTACCATATCAACTAGCTTAAAAGGCAGAATGTTTTTTCTGCTTTTTTTTCCTGTCTGTGTGCATATCCTATCACTTGATTATTTCCTTCAACTTCAGGAAAACGTTTGAAACTGACTGTTAAATGAGGGTTTTGTTTGTCTTAGGTTTGTGAATTTGGGAGCAGGGGGTGTTTGCTTGGTTTGTTGGGATTTTTCAGGGATTTTTGTGTGGTGGGGAGGAAAGGAGAGTATTGTTGTTAAAGCTGTAATGTGATACCCAGAAAGATTTAGTAGAAATCCTAGGCTGAAAATAAATGTGGTAACTCTTCCGTAAGTGAGTCTGTCACTGAACAGCAGGCTGACTGCTATCAAGAAACACTTCTGACACAGTAGATGTATTTTGGGAAAGGGGGAAGTAATGGAATGGGTTATTTGATGGGGAGTCTGAAAACATATTGCCAAACAGAAATGTCTGGGGTAGAGCTGTGGTACCTACTCTTTTTTTTTTTCCCATTGCTAAGAGAAAGAGAAAAAATAAATTTCACCCCAAATGTACATTTTTCTGCATTGTATTGAAAACTGAAATTTCTTTCTGTTTGGCATGAAATATTTGCTTTTCTTGGAGAAAGAAAGAAAAGCAATTGAGAAAGAAGGAGATGGATGTTACTGCCTTTGCTCAACACCCAGATTACTTCATCATTTAGCCAGGAGATGAGAACACAGATTCAGTTTTGTTCCTTTGTGTGAGAATGTTTGTGAATTTTCTAGAAATAAACAAGTCACCTACCCACCAAGCTTAGCTGGTCTTTTCCAATCTCTGCATGCTCTGAATATCTATGAGTAGAAGAACAGTCCCAATGGATTAAGTCTAACTTAACTCTCAGTGAGAAATGGGTTTGACAGAGTTAATCAAGACATCCAGACACTGCATTGGATCATCAGCTTACTTTTTAGGTGAAGTTGCAAGGTTTACGGCCACAGTTACTACAGTTTAGATAACCCTTAGGTCAGGGTATGAAATCTAAGAAGATATAGATTGATCTATGCGCCTTTTGTGTGAGGTGCAGGATTTTCTCTGTGGATGATGTGCTAGTAGAATCAAAAGAAAACATGCCTGCAGCCTTTCTTTTCACATCTTTTATACAACCCTTCTTTTTGTAATAACCTGTGAAAACATGCCACAATAAGTGGCAATTTTTTTTATCTGCCTTTGGAGAAACAGAGTCCCAAGGCACCTTCCCTGAATACCTTGGGAATAAAAGCTACTGTGTTAGACATAGTTGTCATATAGCACCAATACTATTTCTTCATGTTTTTTTCCCTCCTTTTTCTTTCTTTTCTTTTGGAGTTTCACATTTTGCAACAGGATTAAAATTACCACGCTGACTTCTGAAAAAAGTTGCTGTTCTAATTTCACTTCATATTTTTCCAGATCACCTCCCTCAATGCCCTTTTCTGGGGGCCTTCACAGGAGAAATTGTTTTAAAAGGATGATGAATCAATTTAGGCAGAAGCAAGATAAATTCTCCTACACTTTCAGGGAAATGTCTCTTGTATTTTTCTGTCAAATGATCATCAATATGTATTAAGGTCTGGTATGCAAGTACTAACCAGTCATTTCCTGGATATTTTATCTATTTCTATTTTTTCCTTCACTTCTTTTTTTTTTTTTTCCATTAGTTATGGCTAAAATAAGCATCGAAGAGCACAGTATATGTTTGTCATGTTCCTACCATATTTTCCTACACTGACAGAAGGATATAAAACAGTATTTTGGTTAGGGTTTCATCCCAAATGAACATTTCCTTCCTGGTCTGTACATTTTATGAGAACATGAATTCATTCTTTCTTGGGTTTTACATTGCTATGTTAGGATCTTCCATCACCTCAACAACCCCCCCATTTCTCTAAATGCATTCCTACAGTTTGGTACATCTAACATAGTGATGCATTAAAAATAAATAAATAAAGAAAGAAACAAACAAAAACAACAGCAAAACCAAAAACCTCCTACTCTTTTGGACTTGCTGCTTGTTAAAGACTGAAGTAATTGGTTGACAATGGTGAGATAACATTGTAGGCATAAGTGTTCATTGGATAGCAGGTGAAATTTTTCAGCTTTCCATAACGTAAGAGAGGAGCCTGTTCTTTAAAATAAAAAAAAAAAAAAAAAAAAAAAAAAGAAAAAAGTTAATGTGCACTCAGAGGAACATCAGAGAGGGAGTTTCAGCCAGCTGATTTGTGTGGCTTTGGTTGGTGTTGGTTTGCTTTTTTAGTAGAACTGGATGTCCCAAAAACTCCTAGGAATCAGTCTGAGGGGGTTTTTCTTGTTCTTTCATGAATCCTTTTCACTTTAGCTTAGGGAATCCTGGAAATGTCTTGTGATAGTGTGAGTTTTTTACAGAAAGAAAAGTAGAATTATATATTGACCAATTAATATTCTCCCCAAGAGAAGTGCCTGCTTTAGTGTTCTGTTCTGTAAGACTTAGGTGCTATTGGAACTATTTTCTCTGATTTAACTACATAATATTAATACTATGGATCAGAAATAAATTTTCTAAGTGATTTAAATAAGGATTTATTTTAGTCAATGCAAGTATTACCAATTTAAATAATAACAGTGCTATAAAGTTGCACTACAGAAGTATCATTCTTATCTGCAGTGGAAATATAACGTGTTTTTCATCACAAAACACAGATATAAACCATTAAAACAGCATTCCCCTGCAGAAACACCTGAACAGTGGTTTGCTGGAAAACTGAGTGTGACAGACTTTTATTTCTTAAGCATACACTGTAACCTGATACATACCATGGTTTGGAGCTTCACACAAACCAGAGAACTGAACCGTTCACCAACTGCTTTAAGCAAAGGAAGATTGCAATTCATTTAGTAATTCAGTTCTTTTCACATCAGCCTTGGAAACTTAGATGTGAAGCAGATCCATGTGTTAAGGTATGTAGCATCTCTGTTGCCACACAATTCATTGTGCCACTTAGTATATCAGTGAATTCTGTAATATAATACAAACTTATATTTGTAACTACTGATGATGTAGAACATTAAAGATCTCTTTTAGTGCAAACATCCTAGCTGAGCATGGCAGGAAAAATGCAGAGTTTATCTATCATCTCATGCTTGGAAAGTCTGAATTTCATTTAAATGATTCACTGTTCAACTTTCAGGTGTAATTACTGTAAGGCCATAATAACAGGTCAAAAGAGCAATTTCTTTTTGGATCAGATGATAGTATTACCTAATAAAGAGAAAATTCCCAGCAAAGTTGGGTGTCAATAAATTGTTGAAATTACAGAGCATGAATCTCTTGGTTCCTCCTCCCATCTTTAAAAATAATTGATGCTTTATATTTTCTGAGTGTTGCTCTGGTGCCAGTGTATAGGAGATTCTAAACAAAACCAGTTTTATACATTAACCTTCCTGAATAGTTTATGCGTTAGAAATTATAAAAGTAGAGTGAAACCAGATGGACTGAGTAGAGTTGACAGCACCTTACTGAGTGATGAAATTGCTATTGATTTATGACAAATGCCAGTAAAAGCAGGCAGGGACTGTTTTGTTGCTGTCAGATGAGAACTGAAAGTAGGCAGGTTTTGTTATCAATCATTTGTTGTCGGTGTAAGACAGTGGCAGGCTGCTATAATTGATTTGATAGCTCTGTCTGACTTGAGCTCCAGTGGCCACCACAGATCGTGGCAATGCAGCAGTGCAGAGAATTGACATGAAAAAGAAGTGACATGACTCCTCAGAGGCCAAGTTGTATAATTTAAAGGTGCATGTTTGTCAAAACATTTTATAAATCAAAATTTTCAGACTTAGAGGCAATTTATTGATAGCATGCAGTTTTGAGGTTAGTCTGGAAATGGGCTTATTTTGTATTGTGGCATTAATTTAATAGATGTTTTATGACCTAAAAGGATTTGCATGGGTAAAGAACTTCTTTTTTCTCTCCTTTCTTTACCTTGAAGAACAGCTTTACAGGATTTCATTCAGTTTGGTCTTTTGATGAAACTTTTCCCCTGATATTGTATCTGTCCCAGTTATGCCTAGTATGATTGTAGAATATCACTATGACACTTTGATCCTCTGTAATAAGCTGGGTTTTGTGTTTTAAAGAAATAAAATAATGATGGCTGCTGAAGACCTAATAGGTCTATTGAATAAAGCTTTGGGGACTTAATTCTGAGGTATCCCCAAATTAATCTATAATGTAATGTCCAGAAAACCTTACTCATTTCTCTGTGAATTTTCAGTTTCTGAACAGTTTCAAGTTTGGTTCCAGCTGAGTTAATTAACAAACACAGATTGTCTTCTTTTCCATTTCCTACAAGGGTAAGGATTATAGAATTGGAAAACACACAGCAGAGAATTATCTTAAGAAATATGAAGTCATGGATACATTCTGCCTCTTCCTTATTTTAAACATTAATAATACCAATTAGATACAAACTTGATTCCCAGACAAAACTCTGTAATGATACTTATTTTATGTATATGAGAACTTGAGAGATAAGAAAGCATCATATACTTTATATAAACAGAGGACTAATGAGCTAGGAAGGACTTGGACAGTTAAGTAAGTGTAAAGATCAGGCTTATTTTTAATTCCACTGCTGTGCATCTGTACAAAAAGTCAGTAATTCTCTGTCTGGATCAAGAGAAGTGTTTTTACAAATAAAAAGTGAGATATTGATAGTGTTCAAAAATAATTAATTCAGCTAGAGTTAATGTAGAGCAGGGCTGCTAGGTTAATACAGACAAATAGGCTGTTTAAGTGATTGAAACAGTGTGACTTGTTTAGTCTAACAAAAGGAAGACAAGAAGAAAGTGTGTGTGTACACAGATATGTGTGTGTGTGTAAAATACACACAGATCTGTATTACATGCAATGTAAATGTATATACAATTGTAATATATACAATATGTAGTATATGTTTGGGAGGGTAAATGTTGGAGAAAAAATGTTAACAGCATTAACCCAAGAACAAACGGAGGTTAGTAACTAGTGCAATTTTAAAAATAGCATTCTAGTAGGCTAGGTAGTTGGTCCCATTTACATGGGAGCATTAAAAATTGTATCTATTAATCAGCAAGTGAAAGTATTTTAGCATAATCATTGAAAACAATTAAGGAACTAGAATCTCTTCAATCTAATATCCTATATTTTAACTGTGACTTTCTCCACAGAAATTTACATTTTTCCCAGTTATTTCCTGTTTGCTTAAAAGGCTTATCTCTTTTAGATGAAATGATCTCTCAAAAAGACATGTTAATCAGTTGTGTTTGTATTACAGAAAAAAATGGTAAGATTTTTACACTCCAAATGTCAAATATTGATAGATCTTTTAAATATATATAGAGCTTTCCTAATTTATTTCAATTTTGTTAACATCCCCAAAGTCAAAGAAAAGCAAAAAATGTTTATTTCATTTATGCTGATGGATATTAATTGCAGAGTAATATTATAGATAGGATGAAGAAAGCAAAGACAACTGATGTGTGTAGAGAGAGATCATATTTAATACTATTTCTAAAAAGATTCCAGTTTAAAGTTTTAAAAGTTTTAAAACATGGAAAGCTACTTCAACTACATGGATGTTTTGATAAAACACTTAAAGGTAAGACTTAAAGACAACACAAAATGAGTAGTGAATTCTACAAGGCACCTGAAGAGACTAAGAACATTGAAACAACTGGGATTAAAGATGTAGGTAGGTAAAGGCAGAAATATGGGAATAATCTTGAAGTCCTTGAGTTTCTACAACTGGAAAAAATTGTAGTGAGTTCACTGTTCCAACTGCTAAATGTTACTCTAGGAAGAGATACCCAAAAACTGTGAGAAAAATTTTTCTGAAGAACTTGGGTCTAAAGTATTTGCACTTCATACAGTATGTTTATCATCTAAAATTTTACCTAGACACATTTAGTGCAAGGCATCAGAACAAAGGTGTAATACACTCCTACAGATTACTGAGCAACTGCATTAAATGTAGAAATACTGACTAAAAACCCTACACAACTATTAACATAGAAAACTATGCATTTGATTGCTCTACTTTTATGCCATATTTATATACAAGAGTAACAGTGTAAATGCAGTCAATTTAAGCTGTAAAATACCCTGAAAGATCTGTTCCACAACAGGTCTGAAACTTGCAGAAGATGATCTGGGTTAATTAGCTGCAACCTTTAAGACACCATTCCAACCTGCTGAAGTTCATGGGTTTGACATAACTGGAGTACTGAAATATCAAAACTGCTTCTGTCAAAGGTGATAGTGCTTAATGATGTACCTCAACCAGTGGTGCCTCTGCATCCTTGTCTCACTATTTATCTGCCTCACTTCATCATTAATGCTGATCTCTATGCTTGTTTCCACAAGCTGTGCATTTCTGTATCCCATGACTCGTTTAATACACTAAGTTCCCTGGTTGAGTGGACTGCTCGCTCATTACAGAGCTGGCACTGCGCTGAGGAGGCTGAGACTCAGACTTAAAAGTGGCTGTTCTGCACTCTTCGTATGCTCATTACACTATTGGTTTCTAACCTTTACCTCTTGCCTTCCCCTAAAAAAGTATCTGAAAAAATCATTTCAGTTATTAAACTTGTATTTCTCTCCACCAGTACTCTGCAATTTTTATTTTCTCTGTGCTGCTTTAGACTCCTGTGTCCTCTTAACAAAATTTGAAACAATTCACTAGAATGTAACAACAGTACTCTAGCCTCTAAGGTAAAGGGTAGAAATTCTGGAAGTTTCTCATCTTTCCTGAGAGACCGTGAGCCCTTTCTTTTTTAAGCACTGCTATTTCACATGAGCAACATAATAATCTTTTCCATTATCTGTATTAAGTAAATAGGAAACCATTATAAGGTAAATTTTACTTTTACATATCCTGTAAACTATATTTGAGCTTAGTTACAGATAGATAAAATGAGTAGATTGTTTCCATAATTTCACTACTTGGGCAACTTGTTTTGAAGCTACTGTTTTTTCTTAAGTGTACTAATTTCAGAAATTCTTCTTCTGGTCACCTGGATTAGACCATTAACATTTCAGACAGCATTTCATTAACATTTACATAGTATCTCATCAGACTGTTCTTTGACTTGATATAGCATGAGACCAAACCACCTCTGAGATTTCCCAAGGTGCTTCTTGCCTCTGAAGCTTGTGTGTCAAAAGCCCTTAGGAACTTGCATATTTTGCAGCTAGAATATAATGATGGGACTGCGATTCAGACAGAGCTTTGAAGGAAGTGTACCAAAAGACACAAAAGGCTCCCTATTTATCTTCCCACTGTGGAAGAATATAAAAAGAATAAAATAATTATGTATGTAGCGAAAAATCAAAACTGGTGGGTGAGCTGAATGACCTGAAAAACTTCAGAACTCATTTGTATCCTGCCCTCAGTGTCCTCTGAAAAAAGTTCATCTACTTCATCCCCTTCTATTCTGCATTAAGAAACTTGGCTGAAGTTGAGTGTGATTACTTCCTCAAGCAAGAAGCAAAAGGCCCCATCTCCAGAAACTTCATATTCAGCTGCCTTGCATTTGTCAGGGGATAGTCAACAACTAACCTTTCCCGCACTGTGATCTTTTCACAAAATGGCTGTTACTGCACCTATGCAGAGAACTGTCAACAAACAAACTTTACAGCTATTTTCTATATGATGCTGTTACCTAGAAATAAGATAAATAGAATCACTTCAAGGTGTCCATATCTTAACTGATGCTTTAGTGGGGAGGGGAGCAAAGAAAGCTTTTAGTGTTTGCCTCTGCAATGTTGTCCATGAATCTGTAGGTTAAATTTTATTTCTTTCTTATAAAATATTTTTATTGTCAGTGGTTCTTTATTTTCTTAATTTTACTCCCGCTTTCTCTAATTTGAACAGTAAGGCCAGATTATACTGCAGTAGATTATATATTTATAGCTTAATACTTTGTATTTTGAGTTTTCAGGGGATACATTTTTAGCTTGAAATTTTAATTGCATGCATTTATATGTAATTATGTATGCCATTTCTACTTTTTGTGGCCTCATTATTACATTTTTTCATGCTTTTCTGTCCGTTATTGCTTTGCAAAAGTCCAATGCAAAAGAGGAGATGGGTAAGTTAAGCAAGGTAAATGCAGAATGTTCCCTTACAGAGGAGAATTATTCCTTTATTTTATTTCTTTGAATTGGAGTTGGGAAAATGTGATTTTTAAGTTTTCTGTGTCCTTTTTCTAGCACTCGAAAACATTTGATCAGGTACTGATGGCTGGCTAAATCTTAGTGAGATATGAAACAATCTTCCATCATTCTTTATCTTTCTAAAATCTTCCTGTTTTCCCTTTCACCATTTTTTTCTGTTTTCCTGAAAGAACAGGAGAATATAAACAATGACTCTCCATTCTCACAGTTATTTAAGATTCTGTGTTCTGAAACTTTGCAAGCCTAACATGGTGATCACCTATCACAGAAGTTTTACACTAAGACATTTCACCAGGCCAGTGGACTTTTCTCATCTGCGTCTGTGTGTATGTACACGCACTTAAAACATACATTTTTGCATTATAAATATATTCATATCTTAAAATCTGCCCTTGCCATGCCAAATTGTCTCTAATTTGAGATGGCTGTGAGTTAACTCTTCAAGTATTTGACTGTACAATTCATTATCTGCTTCTGCATTGGTTTCAGTGTGTTAACATAAAGCATGTCTGTGTGAAGATGTATTCTAAATGAAATGAAACCGCTTTAGAAAAGTATTGTAGGTTGTTGTAGCAAACACTGCTATGAAATAATATACTGTGTATTTGTCTGTTGCTAGAAAAGGGTCTGAATGTACTGTATGGATGGTGAAAGAGGGAAGGGCTGTTTCTTAGTGATCTAGTGCTCAGGGACCTAATCTATGGAGACTTTACAGGTAAGAGTCCTAATTCAGGGAGAAAAGCTGAGGGAAAATCTACCAGAAAGGGATAATAATTTAGATTAATAATCCTGTTGGAAATTCTGAGGAGTTAAGAAAATCATCTGCCGTTTTTGATTGAGACTAGTAATTTTAATTTAGGATGGCTAATCCTAAACTATGGATCAGTCATAGACATGTAAAAAACAACTGTTTGAGAAACTATACATTAAAGTATTGTAGTTGGGGATGGAAGTGAATACATGGTCTGGTCTGTAGATTTAAATGCCTGTGTGTTTAATTAATGAAACGAGTGGTTAAATATAGTGCTCAGAAGGAAATTCAGGAGCCAGGAAGAAAACTGCAGGGATAAAAGGGAGAGGTGTTATCGCTTCTGATAGGCATGACTGGCACAGTAGTACATGTTGTACTTAATTTTTGCATATAAATACATTTTAAGCTTGTTGTGATAGAAATTCTCATAGTTTTAATTAGTTTCCTTGTTTTGTAAATTCATTCAGACTTCTAATGTGAATATAGCAACCATTTCCAAATGAAATCTGGTTTGTTTTTTTTTTTAATGTAGCTCAAGTTGTAGTATTTATAAATACTAAGAATATCACTGTCTGTCTGTTCTACAACTGAAAATGTAGACTGCATTGACTGCAAGGCTTAAGGAGAACTCTCACTGTGGTGCTGCAGTCAAAGTCTGTTCTTATGTCCTTGTTTTATATATATTTAAAAAAAATATATTTTTCTTCCCAGAAAAATGAGTTTTAACTAAGAGTTATTTGATTATTTTAGAGATATAAGTAAATTTAGAGTTGTATCTCTCACCTCTATTTATTAGCACTGCAGAATTTCTGTTAATAAATGTCAGAAGTATGTTTACTTTATAAACTGGTTCACAGATGTAATTTAACTGTTAGCACATGGTCTATCACATCTTCTTATTGATACTACAACAAAAATTACATGAAGTTTCATGTTCAGTGTGACAGATGAGCTGCAGGGGAATTTTTGAACAAATCCATATATACCTTATTAGTGCCCTTACTGTACTCCTTGTTTCTATTACCCTGATTTTGAGTAAAATAACATGGTCATATTACTCAGGAGAAACAATAAAATCACTTTTTCACATGGCACATAGCTCTCCTTCTTTCACTACATTTAAGAATCATAAAACTTAATGGATAGTTAGGAGTTTATTTAATCTATTTCCCTTTCACATTGTGAGTTCAAGGGTACAGATGCCATTCTCAATGGAGATTTCTACAAAAAAAATTAGACAAACACATCCACAATGGAGAAAAAGAGCAGCATCTTTTTTTTCTTTTTTGCATATTTGTTTCATTTTTGCTCCTTTATAAATATTCAGAAGGAAAAATACTGAATGGAGTGTCTTACTGCAAAGGAAGACAGACAGCACTGATCAAGGCAATAAGAGGCTTATGTGGACTTCTGAAGTGCCTTTACCATCCCAGGTTTTCCTTGGTATTTTGCTGTCTGCAGACATAACAACATAATGCATTTTTTCTGCCTGTTCTTGTAGATTAGGATTTTCAGATATCTAAGAGGAAAAAGGCAACTTATTTCTTGTAGTTCATTGTCTAAAACTGGACAAAAATCTGAAGTTGATGAACAGCAGAGCTAAGGCATGGTTCATAGTTCCTGTTCATACATCCTAGAAACAGCCTGATATTTTAACTTGTGTTGAGCAATTCTGTGACAATTCTCTCCTTTGTTATTATTAGAATAATGACTTTAACATTCTTTCAGTTTTCTTAAATCAAATCTCTTCTAAAAAATTTATCAAGTGTAGCTGCAATTTGCTTTGAGGTTACTTTAACTGATGCCCTGGTTCTGATTTTATCTGATTTTATCGGGGCTTTTGGGGAGTTTCTGATAAAAAAATCAGAGTCAGCTGTGCATTAGTGCTCTGTCACATGCATTAATTGTATTCAAAATGCAAATTTAGTGAATACTGAAGTAAAAGACTAAAAATTAAATGCTTTGGTGGTCTCATCAACTCAAAGCTTCTCTTTTGAGTAATGAACCAAGTCTTTATTTGGTCTCCTCCTTATCAGTATACCTAAAGAGTGATTTTTTCCTTTGTTTGCCAGTTGTGATGTTACTATTTTGTCCTTAAGCAATTGTCTATATTCATCCTTATTAATTCTCTCCAAAGACTGTAGTTTCTGCTTTTCTTTTCTGAATTTCAAGTCATAGAAGTCTTTGTGAATTAAACAAGTTGATTTCTTACTACTTCTTCTGTACTTTCTCTGCATTAAGATAATGGGATTTCATTGCTTTTATATTGCATTGTTAAAACATGCCAATGTTTTTGAGTCCACTCTTTCCTAGTATCGCTTGCTGTAGGAACTTTCTTTTGTGCAAAAAATAATGTGGGCAGTGTTTACCATAAAGCTAATAAAACCTAGGTTTATTTCTCCTGTTTCAAGGCTTTTCTTTTGAGGATATAAACTATTTCTAGCATTAATCTAAATTGGAAGATTGGTGTTTCAACCTATTTATTTTAATAAGCAGCAATAAGTAATAATTTCCCTCTTAAAGACTGAGCAAAATGCTATATCCAATGACTTGAAAAATTATTTTTTCAGAAAAAATAGATCTTCTTCTAGAGAAAACCAGTTTTTATTTTATTTCTTGGTTGCAATCAAAAAAATAAAATAGGTAGGTTGTCTGACACCAGTTCAGATTTTTGGAGTATTTCAAAATCCATTTTCTGGTAAGATTTCTGCTTGATAAATTTTCTCATTTCCCATGTCTAGTGGCTGAGGTAGGAGGTAGCTGTTCATACCAATATGTTTGTCCTTCAGCTAGACCAGAACTAATAGTACACTTAAAAGTTGTTTTTTTTTTTTAACACAGCAATAGGAAAGGTGTCAAAAAGTTGCATTTTTGGTGGCATTTGCGAAATGCAGAACATTTAATATGATTTGAGTCTGAGGCCATTTTAGTTAATGATGAATGTGAATACCAAAAATACTAAACTCTCCTTGATTTTGACATATTATAAGGCTATCTTTGTCATATAAAACTTATTTCTTGAATGTAGTGAGGAATTTCCCTATCCATATGGTTTTTCTACCTTTCTATACTGGCTGTCCTGTGTATTCTAGAATATGTGCAGTACATTGACAGAAGGAGGTTCTTTGCCAGGATATTTTTTCCTGAGCTGTGTGTAATCCTCTAATGTTAAGAGAATAAGTATGGTGGTGTCAAATTGGTTTCACTGTGAGTACAAAGTGCTGTTATGCAATAACTACACAATATTTTCATTAGAGATGAAGATGTAATATTCCTCATTGAAGTTACCTTATGAGAGTTTGATAAATGATCAGTTAACCATTTTCACCCTAGTCCTAACCCTAATGCTGGCCAGCACGGACTCTGTGGTGTTCATCTTCACTGGGTGGAAGATGATACTAGCATTCAGGAGAAAGTCTGTAGATTGTATCTATAAGTTTGTCAGATAAATATTTCAGATATTTAAAAGAATATAAAACCAGTTCTGAGAACAACTTCTGCCATGGAATTAAGTGGCTGTGTTGCCAAAGAGATTACGTAGATGCATTGTAGATGCCACATTTGTGATGTATGGGTCACAATCCGTTACGAGGCGAAAGAATCCTCCTCAAGGATTGTGATGCCAACATGTAATTGGGAAGAAAAGCAGCCAGATGACAAGCTAAATAGACCTAATATCACATCCATCAAATTAGAATTGCTTTCTACTTGCTGAAAGCTAGTAGCTGAGAAAACCTTGAACAAGGTTTTTTCCAGCAGCAGCCTGGGTTTACAGATACTGAATACAACCTGAATTTGAGAAGATTAATATAAACTTAACTAGACAGAGAGGAATATGTTAAACACAATAAAACTTGTTTGTTGAGAAGATTTTTATATTTTAACAAAAGAAGTTTGCTTTCTTATTTTAGGAAGGTTAAAATGAATTTTCAAAAGAACTCTTATCTTTGTTTTCCTGGTTGTTGACTCAGCATCATTTTGAGACGTTTTTTCATGTCTTTGTACTTTTTCCCATTATAATATGTAAATATTATTTTTGAATCCTTGTAATGCACTTGATAAATCATTTTTTCTGAGAATAAATTAGTTAGAGGTGAACTGCCTTTTTGCAACTGAGTTTAGACTGACAGCTGGGATTTTGCAAAGTCACTGTTTCAAAGTCTTGGTGTAGATTATTAACAGAAATTCTGTTGGCATTAATAGTTTTACTAACGCCTGTTGAGTCAAGAAATCTGTATGTAATGTATATTCATGCATAATATCTGCATGTGTATAAAATGTCTATAGACATCATCATTTTTATATGTGTTTAATAATCATATATTTGTTAGAATTAGGCATTAATTTTTTAGTAGTACCAAAGGATTTTCAAGAGTGTTAGTAATGAAAAATATTCTCTGTAATAGTTGTTGTTTAATGCACATGTGGGTTCTGTTTCTTATATTTTTTCAACTTAAGGGAAAAAGTTTGGTTTTCAAAATCAGTACATTAAAAAATTGTAAAATTTTTCACTTGTCTACCTAAATCACTCACTAGAATTCGTAGGTCAGTTATATCTGCAATTCTTTAGATTGATCTGGGTAAATAATGTGTTTAATAGAAAACTGTTTTACAAAAAATCTCTACTATTAATCAGTATTTCAGATAACTGTTGTCCTCTTTTTTTCACATGCTGATATATTAAAGAAGAAAATTAAGCTTTTTAATGAAATGTTACCAAAATATCTAGAAAGTTGTTGTGTATTATGAAAACAATCCTATTACTGGTTAATATTTACTATTGTTCCTGTTTGTGATTCAGATTTTTCTTAAGCTCATTTTTAAACGTATTTACAGTACTTAGTTCATTTTCAAGCAATAATCATATTTTAAGCTTTGAATATCAGTTTCTTCTTGTGACAGTTCTGCCAGAAGAGAAGCCCAGTTTGCAAAGTCTAATTACAGTGAAAATCTGATTCCCTTAGCCTTGTTATTGGCAAGAATTTTGGCTGTTGTGGAATTATGCTGGTGTTAAAATTGTATCAAAAAAAACCTACAAACCCAAAAACTTTCATATTTGGGCTTCAGGTTTTTTAAGGTAAAATCATATATTAGGCATTGCCAGATTATTTTTTAGCCAGTGCAGAAACAGTCTGAATTATCAGAGTGTGAAGTTGTAGCTATTTACTATAAGAATGTAAATAACGTGGCACAAAGCCATATTTATAATGACTAATGAAAGCTGTTACACTGCAGTCAGAGTGATACAGAGCAACAGGGCAATTCATTAGGACAAAAGCAGTTAATAAACAGCTAAAGCATGCCAGTTTAGACCTTTTCCTTTCAACTTCAAAACATATACTCTGCTCTTGGTTTGTTATGCTAAATAATTATTCCTAAGGTAAAGCAGATAAGGAAAAGTAAGGTTATCCCTGCCTGCTGATTCTTGCTTACTCACAAAAATGGAAATAGAAGGTGTCATTTTTGGCTTTTTTATGAACAGATAAATATGCTTGCCGTGTTCCGCTTGTTAAACATACTGTACTTGTGATTTGTTGCAATGGGATGTTGATTCAGCACAGCATATAAGCACATACATAAGTCTCTCCTGACTTCAAGCACCTCTATTTAAATTCAGTGTTCAGCTAATCTAGATCAGGGAGTCAGTAAAGTAAATCAGGCAATCTGGACTTAAATTGTGTGCTTCTAAATTACAGCTTCTGTAATATTAACAATGTGTATCTCAAAAGACGCTGCTGACATTTTTGATTGATTTGTCTTTCAATTTTTTGTCTTTAAGACACCATTACAAGAAACAGAAATTCTAAAAGCTGCATTTAATTTCATTTTCTCTTTTATACAAGATATATATATATGTATATATAGGGAAAAAGGCAAGTGTCACAGGTGCTAAATGGTAAACTTTGTAGTTTTTAAGACAGGCTTCATCTGATATTTTATTTTTGAAAAAATTGTGAAACCAAAATTTAGACTCATATGAGTACTTAAAAACTGCCTTGCTATATTTATTTTAGAAACAGCATTTTGTACAAAGTTATTTTACCAAATGCTATTGACAAAAGTATGTGTCCTTATCTTTAAACATTAGCAATATTACATGCTGAAACCTTATTGTGGTTTTAATTGCATTTGCCCATAATTCACCATTTCCTGTATGTTTTCATTGACTAGCATTTCAGGAAATTAATTTATTAAAAGTTGAAACACTCAGGCAGTAAAATTGTAGTTTGCTGGTAAAGGAGAATAAATTATAAAAAAGTGTCAAATGACCTTACTGCTATATTTCCATCTCTTCTTCTCCAGACAAAGCAGGATCTTACACTTATATGATGCAATTCAAGAAAAGGCCCATTTCATGTTGACAATTTAGCTGAAAATTCAAAACTTACTTGCAACTACAGTCATTTATAATCTTGTTCTATTTCTAAAGTAGGTATATTTATGAAATATGTGCCAAACTTCTCTCTAATTGTTGAGGCTGTTTTTGTCAAATATGCTCAAATTCTGCTCCAGGTGAATTTTATGTATAACACAAAAAATACAAACTTTGTGTATAACATAAAGTTATTTAAAGTAATTTCCACAGCTTGCAAGTACCTCAGGTTTATTACAGTTAAGATAGTTTACCAGTAAGAAGTTCCCTGCTAGTGTATGGTAAGGTAGAGTTTCTGTAAGTCTGGTTCTACGGATTTGTGGTCTGTCCCATGCATGTCAGCCTGCTAAGAGCAGAGGTGCTTATGCTTTCCCAGAAACAGTGTTTTCCATAAGTTGTTCTCACATCTGTACTTAAATAAGAAATCCAGACTTCCAGAATAATGCTGAAAGTTGTGTAGCCTTAAATGAACAACTAATCATAGAATCATGGAATGGTTTGGGTTTGAAGGAACCCTCAAGATCATCAAGTCCCAATGCCTCTGCCATGGGCACAGATGCCACTCACTAGGATGAAGTTGGTCAGGGCCCCATCCAACCTGGTCTTGAACATTTCAGGGATGTACATGCACAGTCTCTCTGTACAACCTGTTCATTCTTCACCACTCTGAGTAAAGAACTTCTTCCTAACATCTAATCTAAATCTGCTGTCTTTCAGTTTAAAGCCATTGCCCCATGCCCTGTCAATATCTGCTTGCATAAAAAGTCCCTCTCCTCATTTTTATAAGCCCCCTTTAGGTACTGGAATGCTGCTTTAAGGTCTCCCCTAAGCTTTCTCCTCTCCAGCTGGAACAACCCCAACTCTCAGCCTGTCTTTGTAGGAGAGACACTCCAGCCCTCTCTTTGTGTTTGATACATTTACTGATTTTCTGTAAAATTTCCAAAACATAAAACTAGCTTTTATAATAAGTTGTGGGTTTTTTCTAGTTTGTTCTAGTATAGTTTTTTCTAGTTTGTTCTAGTATAGTTTTAAAGGAAAGTTTTAGATGTTTGAAAGTGTAAAATCAACATTGTACAAAGCAGTATTGCAGACCAGAACTGCAACTGTAGATTTGAACATGAGCAACTTCTGCGAAGAGCGACAGTATTTGAAGTAAGGTGGGGTGCTAAATTAGGTTACTTCTTTGGTTATGTTTCAGAAATAACTACAAGTTGGGATGAATGATTCTTAGCAGCATTTAGAAGATGACCACTAATCATCTGAAGAAACGTTTTTGTTCCTAAGGTGTTACATTAGCTATTTAGAAAATAATCTTAGAAAATGACAGGTATGCAGCAGATTTTCTTTTTTCTTAGCCCTAGTCAAGCAAAATGATCAATTTTCTGTAGAAATCATTTGTATAATATTTTCTTGAATTTGATAGGGGAGTAAATAACATTTGGACCTGCAATCAACATGGTTCTCCTAAACAATCAGTGATAGATTGCTTATAAGAGATGACCACAACTAGCACATTTCCAAGCAACTCCAGAAGTAACTTCTTATGACTTTCTAATCTTCTAAAATTACATTGCGAAGTCTTTACATTGCAAACTTGAATTTATGTTTCAGAATCTATTCAATATGTTCAGTAGCACCTAAATTTAATAGGTTTTCTTCAACTGAGTCAGTAAGAATTCTAGAATTTAATTCCTAAGTATTTTTTAATTTTGAAAATGGTAATAGAAAAACTGCACATTCAAAAAAGAAATAAGTCATATAGGGAAAAAAGCCCCGAAAGATTTTGCTCTGTGAGCTTTATTGTTCATGAAGCTTGGTTACTGTACATTTGTGCTCATTAGTTGATAGGCTGTTGAGGTGAACTTACTGCTCTGCATAGACTAATCATGCTGTCCTACATGGGATGGATGGGCATTTTTGGTGTTATCTTTGACTACTTAATTCAGGTGATGTGATTAAATGTCACCAAGGTTAAATTATGAAGTTTAAATCTTTAACAGTCTATCCTTTGAAAAATTTTATGATCCGACTTAAGAACTGTATCTCACTTTGAAGCTGGGTTTGAACCAGATGACCTCTATAGAGGTCTTCACCAACCTAAGCTTTTTCATTATCTGAGAGAGCTCTATCTCTTTATTAAATTTTATGAATTAAAACATATAAATAAATTTTGAAGTTACGACATATGCAAATGTCTCGAATATAAAGGACTTGTTTCCATCAAGAGCCATATAGAAGATCTGATCATTAATTTTTAGTAATATTTTCACATCCATATAAAAATTAAGAAGCTCCTTGATTAACATAAAAAGGCATTTGTCTTGCATTCCTCAGATTCAGGTTTTAGTGGGGCACCAGACATTTCAGATAAGTTGCAGGAATTTTTAGGTCACCTATTCCACAGTACCAAAGTCTTTTGTACTTGTGCTTCATGTCAGCAAGAGCCTTGATATTTTTGCATCCTCTTTATCAGGGGAATCTGAGGCTCAAAAGGATATATTATTTTATTTGTGGTTTTGTTTTTAGGCCGATAAACTGAAGTATACATTCTTTGAACTTCTTTATAGCTGTGATTCCATTGGTCATGTAATTAAACAACTATCTTTGCATGTCTCCCTAAAATCCCACTGGAAAGTTACTTATTAGGAAATCACTTAATTGTGATGTTTAAGGAGAATCTGTTTACCTTCATGGCAAGCTGAGCATTCTGGAAGCAGTACTACTGTGTTTTACCTCCTGAGGACTCACTTGCATGGCTTCAACAGGTCACAAAACTGATGGCAAAACTTAGTGACTCTGCTTCATGCTTTGACCACTAAGAGATTTTCCCTAAAGTACGTATTACAATAGTTAAAAGTTTTTATCTATGACTTCTTTTCTTCATAGCAATAATAGGCATCTCAGTAAAGATGGGAAAATGCTTTGCATTGATGGAATTAAGCTTACTGTAAATGCAGTAGCCAACCTTGTCACATTCAAATTGGAAAAACGAAAAAAACACTGTCAAAAATTCAATTTAGCATTACAGAGATTACTGCGGTATAACAGCCCTTTATCTGTAGTAGTGTATAAAAGCACTTCTAACAGTGCATCAATTTTCACAGCCATTTAGTAGATTAGAAAGCAATTGTAAACAGAGTAAAACCCACATTAACTCCTGTCAGCAGCCTGCCTTTTTCTCAGTTATGGATTTGTTTGAAATAACAGTGAAGTCTAAAGTGATTGCATCAACATCACAGATTGTATTATAAATATGAATGAACCCATTGTAATGGACTGCATAGTAATAGATGGCAAGAATTTGTCCCCTCCCCTCAAAGTAACAGCTTTTGTAAGGGAAGAATAGCTGTGGCATAAGGAAACATGTCACTCTTCAAGAAATTACTGCTCCTGTTGTGAAACAGTAACTGCACCAAGTGACAGAT
Source organism: Pyrgilauda ruficollis (assembly GCF_017590135.1). NCBI lineage: Eukaryota > Metazoa > Chordata > Aves > Passeriformes > Passeridae > Pyrgilauda > Pyrgilauda ruficollis. The sequence goes on along the minus strand of NW_024519207.1, from coordinate 9,370,307 downwards.
TCTTAAACTGCTCCTGTTTTAATATTTTAGCGATGCACCATTGATAAGTATCTGGTATTTCTTTTAACTGAAATAAACTGAAAGTTATATATATTAAAAAAAAAAAAAACCTGAAATCAAATATTTTTAAATGAACAGTTATTTAAACAACATTACTGTTGATGTTTTTTGAGAAAGAAAGTAGCCATGCATAGGTTTATTTATTTTGGAAAATTGCCTTTCTTTTAACTGCTTAAAAACAATAAATGCAGTGAAAATGAGAAGAATAATATTTTTTCCCTCATCATCAGATGGCACAGTGGTAGTTACAATAAACTGATTCATGGCCAGTGTGGTGAAAGCTGATCTTGAAAGACTTGAAGATTCTTCATACACAACATCAGGCAGAGTGGGCTGTCTTTTGCATTTTTTAAATTTCTCCAGAAGATGTCTAATGTCTCTAACAAACTCTGGTCACTAGATATTTCCTAACACCTGTTTCTAAAAAGTGTTCTACTGCATATCTTATTAATTCCTGCTGTCCATTTAGCTATTCCTTACAGACTTCAATAAGGTCTACTATTCAATTGCTTTTGTTAGAAAACTCTGGCTACCAGTGCATTGTGATAAATGTACCACAGTCATAATGCTAGGCACTGTGCTATAAAATAGTGCTTCTCTGAAGTAAAAGGGACAATACTGTATATTTGAGTTCCAATTTATCACACACAGAATATTAAACATTGAGGACCAAATTTGCAAATGAGGACAAATGTAATGTTTTGGATTTATGGGAGTAAAATCTGTTAGTAAAGTAACTACAAAGATAAAAATAAAATTTTCTGCAAATTGTAATAATGAAATCTGACAATATTTATCTTCTCTCAGCTATTGCATTTCATTGTTATTTTGTGAAATACTGTGGCAATTACTCAATGAAACATTTTGCACAAAGACTTCATTTAAAAAGTCTTTAAATTTTGGCTGAGAAAGCGAGTGGTTTTCTCCATAGAGATTGTCTATTTCTTTGATAACCCATGCATAATTGTAGTTTTTAAGCTTCAATTTTGTACATTTAAGCAAAAACAGTTTCAGGAATGGTGATTTCACATTAGTGAATTTTCTGCTTTACTGTGTTATAGCTATTTTTAATATTTTTATTTCTATTTTTGTAAATATAGCAAGAAAATTGATCTTTTTGACAATAAAATGCTTAACCAGTGCTATATCTAGATTTATATTATTTCATCCAATAAAAAAATATAATGCTTTGGTAATAATAAAGGACATTTAATGAAACTTAAAAAAAAATCATCACTAAAAAAATGCAAAATACCAAAGAGTTTATTTTATAGTTATGTGATTTCTTGATTTATATTAAAAAAAAATTCAAACATTTTTTTCTCTTTTTTTTCCAAAAGTGCAGGGGTATGAGTGGTTTCTTAAATTGAACTCAGCATTCTAATGTAGCTTCCTGTTGTCAAATGTTCCTATTTAGAGGATTTCAATATTCCAAGTCAAATAGGTGCACTGAATTCAAGTGCTGTTCTGTGTCCTAGACTTACACAGTCATAAATTTGATTATATTGCCTTTCCCTATCCTTCATTTACACCTACATGCCCTTGGGTGCAGCTGAAAATGTTTTTCCAAAACTCTCTCATCCATCCTAAGTGCTCAGTTCTTTCTAAGATGCTTTCTCATGTAATGCAGTTTCACATGTGTTGCCATGAACTCTTTGTGTGTGGAGACACAAGGCTTGACTTAATTTCAGAAGGTTGATTTATTATGTTATATATTATACTAAAATACTACATTAAAACTATGCTAAAAGAACAGAGAGAACAGAAAGATTAGAAGGCTACAAAGAAGAAGAATAGAATAGAATGCGTAACAAAAACCTTGTGACTGCTCACAGCCTTGGCACAGGTGGCTGTGATTGGTCATCAATTGAAAACAATCCACATGGACCAATGGAAGATGCACCTGTTGCATTCCACAGCAGCAGATAGTTATTTTTTACATTTCTTTCCGGAGGCCCTCAGCTCCTCAGGAGGGGAAAAATCCTAGGAAAGGATTTTTAATAAAATATCATAGCTACACATGTGTTGCCAATGTGTTATATAAATAGATAAAATTAACTGTATCTTGCAGTAATTTTATTACCATTAGCTTACCAATCTGTCTTCTTAAAGAAGACTTAAATGCCACTTAAAAGCAAGTGAAATTACAAAGGAAAGAAGTTGGTAGAGACTAGAACCGGTGAAGGTCCCAGGGCTAGAGAGCAAGCTGTCATCTCATTAGGACCTGCTTTGGAATGAAATCCTCAAGAAGGAATTGCAGTTGAAACTGAGCTCATACATTGTTCCTGAACTCAGACAAGAATGATGTCACATCCCTAAGGCAGTCAAGAGTCGCTTTTCTCTGAGCAGCAGAATTGTCTTCCCAGGTGAGGACTCCTAGTCCAAGATTTACCAGTCTTTCTGGCCAGGAAGTCATGTCAGTGCACCTTCTGCAACCAGCCAGCTGTGCACAGTGCTGCTCTTGCAAGTGTCTGTCTCTCATATACTCTATTTAGCTACTTCAGCCCACTTCTCTTAGTGGACTGAAGTTACACCACTTCTGTTTGAAAAAAAACATATTTTAAAGGCTATTGGTGAGAAATTACTGTTCAAAGCTGGCAGTTCTCAGAGAGGTATAGACACATGTAAAGCAGGTAAATAAACTTTATGTTCAGGTGTAGATATATTCCACTTAATTACATGAGATCTGTTTTGCTTGCCTTCACTATCTATTTAAAACTAATCTAAGCTAGGCTCTGTCTCTAATCGAAAGAAGCCAATAGATACCTAAAGTATGTGCTTTTAATTGTGCTCTGAAGATTGCCTTTTTCCCTTGACTAGTCCCTTGACAGTGCAATCTCTTTGCCATTATTGTTCTGCAGAGTCAGGCATAATGATTCTGCACCAGGACTACCATGCTCTACAATGATTTCATTATAGTGAAATACAGCACTAGTGGGTATGTAGGATCCATAGATAACATTCCACACTTTGTATCGTTCTCAGAAATTCTGTATTTTGTGTAATTAGTATGGTACAAAACAACCTCAGCCACCCACAAATAGATTTTCCTATAAATGAGTTGTCTCCTAAATTTGAAATACCTTTCAGCTGAATCTTTGTGTATCACTGTCCTTCCTATATGCAGTGGTGACTATGGAGCTCTGCATAATCTGATGAGGAAAATGGCATGTTTTTTTAATTCTGATGGGCATAGGTCATTTGGATTAGTTTCTGAATGAATGATGGAATATATATTAAAATCTGTTAAACAATGAAAAGATCAATGAAAAAAGTATTTTCAAATGATTGAGTCTCAAGTAACAGCATGTTTTTGTTTCATACCAAAAGTAGCTTTGTGTGTTGTGTTTTTTTTTTTTTTTTACCATGTTGAAATCTTAATGCTTTTCTTTGCTAGTTCTTTAGCTTTATGCTTTATGGAATAATTCAAATGTAACGTAATACTTAGTATGTTGTACAAGTAAGAGAAAAATATTCTGTAATATGTGCATAAAATATGATGATAAGGCCCAATTTTTATCCCTTTGTCTTTAACTTGGTGCATATTATGCAAAAGCAATGTTATGGGTGTTTTGGTTTTCTTGAGTTATCTTGTTTTTTTAGAGAGAGACTTCAAAAAACATTTTCATGGAACTCAGATCTCTGTTACTTTAATTCTTTCACCTACGAATCTATCTTACTTAACAAAAATACGTACACTTTAGAAGTGTAATAATTAATAATCACATGATTGCCTTCCCTTTTGAAGTATCATCTCTAAAGACTAAACTTAAACACTTAGTCCTCTGTGGATGTGAAATTCTTAAGTTTTGATGTACACAACTAGAGTTTTGTAAGTTTTGCATGGCCAGGACTAAATCTAAGCCAATTTCAGTTTAAAGAAGTGATGAATTTCACCTCAAGGGTAGGAGTCCATGTACCAAGGCAGAAGTAGAAATAGTTTATTTTATCGGCTGATTTTTAAATCCAGAATATGTTTCAAGCTTGTCGGAGACTTGCAAAGCTATACAGACATTTGGGTATCACAAATCCGTCAGAGAGAAGAATCTAAACATCTATAAGACCTATGTCTACTGGAGGTATAGGTTAGTGAATGTGAAGGACATTTGAAAAAAAAAAAGGTGATAGGTAATGCCTGAGCAGCATAGTTAGTAATGATGTCTTTCACATCTACAGTTCTTGTCAGCATATTGCATACTAAACAGTGTTCCCCTGCTTATATCCAAAGTGTTCACTGTAGCAACCGTAATTTGTTTTAATTGTGTTCTTCATGTAGCCAGATAAAGCTTTGTGAAATTTTACAGCTTCTGTTAAATAAGTGGTGAGATGTATACTTATGTATATATCAGGCCTTAAAATCACCGAATATGCACCCTGTCCTCCCTCATAGGGGAGGTGTCATCTCAACAATCCCTTGTCTCTGTCCAGACTAGGAAATCCACCTTTTGTGCAGATTTTGCTGCAGTCAAAAGTCTAAAGCTTCCAGATGCAGAAGTTACTTTAGATATCATTACCTGTTTAAAGTATCTGCATTAGGGTGAAATGAAGCACAGTTTAAAAGTGCTTGTTTCTCCTCACTGAATGTAAAGGGAGCCCGAGGCACCCAGCACAAATTCATTTGGTCCACTTAATCTCACACTGGTTCAAGGGCCTTTGGTCAGGCACAAGGATGCACAGGACTTTGTATGCTCTTGTTACAAACAATTTTATATAACACTGAAGAGTGAGGTTTGTTTCTGTACCTGCAAAAACAGATGGATCCACTGTCAGTGAGTTACATCTATTTCATAGTTGTAGTTATAATAAGGCCAGTTAAATTTGCAGTTTATTGTTTCAAATGTAATTGAGAACATTTGAAAGTATTCATTATCACAAAAAAAAAGGCATCTACATAAATGTAATTGAACCTTTTGCTTTAAGCCGTATTCTCTTACATAACCAAAGAGTTATAAATTTATACATCTGCTTCAGCTTATTGAAACTGTCCTGATTTTAAACTTAATTTCTGGAAGAAATCTGTCTGGCTAGTAAGCTCAGAAGTATAGGTTTTTAAGAGATGTAAGATAAATTATTGAGTGCCATAACTGAATTCTTAGACATAGAGGATATTCTCCTTTCACACTCCCTTCCTGGAGTTTTCCTCAGTTATGTTTCTGAAATAAAAATACATAAATATGTAGCCTACTATTTTTGCTGCAAAATTTTTACGAATCCTCTTGGAGTCAGCTGAATTGTTATTCTTAACACTGCTGACTAACATTGAGAATCTAGATAATAATACCAGTTGTATGTGGTATTATTTTATTACACAAAACTGAAAATTATATTTCTTCTATAGGATGCTGCTTTGAAATTAATAGTAACATGCATGAAATTTGCATTTTAATAAACTTTCCTTAGAAAAGTGAACTGCTGAACATTGCGAGATTTTTCAATTGCATTTGTTTTTTTTCCTTAGCATTTAAAGCTACTCAGGTGTAGCTTTTCTCTGGAAATGAGCACTAATGAAGGTGCTAGAAAAGATTTGAGAATATATCTCTAACGTGTTTATTAGTATGAGTGACTAATTTAACTGATGAGCTAGCAGTGAGTTTACGCAATATAGTTGTTCTAGAACGAAGTGTCATTTTAATAGTCATCATGTATATTGTGTTTCCTATAAGGTGTTTTTATAATCTCTTTAGAACATGGTGGGAGCAAAAGAATTCTCTTTATGAGGACTCCGTGGCGTTTGTGAAACTGTGTGCATCTTATGTCCTAAAAAAACCTTTCAAGTTTTTTGAGTGGTCTTAAATTTTTGAAGAGTATCCACAGAACTTCTCCTGCCTGTCTTCTAGTTTCTTCATTTATGTATGGAATAGCGGAGGGGAAAACTGAGGAGGTTTCTGAGCAGTCAAGTGATTTCCATCACAGACTAACTTGGTTCTGGAAATAAGTTGTTTAATGGGTTGGGGGTTTTTTGTCTACACCAAGTTGGCATCTATAGTCAGTACAGTTGCAAAGTAGTAAACACTAGTGATTTCACACAATTGGCAAAGCTCACCCCTAAACAAGACTGGCAATGGGTGGTTTAAAGGCAGTGAAGCTTCTGCGCATCACCATTTGAGAAAGAATTGTCATTGCTTAGATGTGACCACGTATGGGCTTGGAACTAAAGTCTAGGCTTGTAGTGGGGTGCATGGCAGTATAAACTGATATAGTAAACAACTAAACGAAAGCCTAAACAGGAAATAATGGAATTGTATAAAAGCTTGCCATTAAAATCTGAAATCTGTCATCTGAAGAGCTTCCATCAAATTCATATATGCAATGGCATAGAGTTGTTACAGTATTTCCAGTTTTACTGGGGGTGCCAGGGTTGGCTTTATGTTCTCCATGGCAGCCTATAAGCTGCTGTGCTTTGTCTTAGTGACTGGTGATGCCACCAGAACAATGTTTGGCTATTGCTGAACTGTGCTTGCACGGTGTTGTGGCTATCTGTCTGTCCACACACAAAAACACGGAGCCAGGAGGCTCAGGGTGGGAAAGAGGTTGGAAGGGGATAACTGACACAGCTGACTGATGCTCTACCATATGATGTCATGCTCAGCAATAAAACCTCAGGAAAGGAGGAAAAGTTCTTTTTGAACTTGTTCTCTTACAACCATAAGCTTATTTTAAAAGGACTACATTTTTTCCAACTTCATTCAGAAAACCCCTTCACAGATTTTATGCTTTTATGTGTCATAGTATGAATAATATTTAATTGAATACCCAGAGTAATTGAAGAAAGAAAAGCATTCATGCTAATTCAGATAAACTTTAGTGGTCTTTGCTGTAATATGTTGTTCTCTGAATTCTTGCACTGTTCAAGCATTTACATTTAACATGAGAATGTATTTGACCATGCATGCTACAGAGAAATAAGTTAAGCATATGTTTTTTTCTTTGTGAATGACTGAGCTTGTGTATTATTATTTTAATTACCCCTCAGGCAATCTTCTGATGTGTGATCAAGTGCAGGTCAATGTTCTGAGAGTCCTTCAACATGACAGTTCACAGAATAATTATCCTGTCATCGTACCTTGATTCATTGTTGCATCATTTCTTGGACTTTTTCCTCTTTCTCACATTTGCTTAGCAACCAGATCACAAGTCTCATACTTATTATTCAAGTAATCACCCTCTGCAGCACATAGATGCATCAATTAAAGCTTTACAATGAGGTATATTGTTCTGTGTGGAATCCTCAGGTGTCAGGAATTAAAAATTTATTTTAAATGTTGCAGGCTGCCTTCAAACGGCTCATCTGTGTTTATGTTAAACAAACAAGCATGCTAACAATTCTAAACAAAAGAGATAGGTCAAAATCATTAGGAAATGAATGATAAAATTATATTCTTTTCTTAAAGCACTTGGTCTTTTAGAGACTTGCCAATTAGATTCAGCTCTGAAATGTCTGAGTGCCAAATATTTATTTTAGCTCTGTTTTTTCAGATGCAAATCAATTTGATATCTCCTTTCTATGTTCTTACCTATGGTCTTTGTAAACATTTTCTGGCTAATTTTCTGATTTGTGTAAATTTCACAGCAATTTATTATTAGAATGAAATTCAAGTACCCAGAAGCTGTCAAGATGGTTCAGTGATTTAATGTTGGCATCCTGCAGCTTTGACTTTAATCAGCAGATGCTCTGGCATTACTATAAATGTTTTCTTAACCGTCTCTGTCAAAAAAAAAAAAAAAAAAAAAAGAGACAATTTTTCCTGTTTGGAGTCTCCTGTTTCTGATTAAATTCGGTTTGGGTTCTTTTGCATAATTAATATACCATGATGATCTCTAACCATTTGTTTTTAATATCACCTTTTGAGCTAAACTCATTTGCAAGACTGCATCATAAGTCAAAACAGACAAAAGAAAAACAAGTCTGTGTTTAAGAATCCTCTGTTTCCGTTGCTTGGGAGGTCTTATTGCCTTCTGCCTTGTTTTCTCAGTGAGTATAAAGGCTTCAGCTTTTCAGTAGCTCAGTTTTTCATATTCTATGTAATATTTTATGTTCCTCCATGAGAGATCAGTTTTTTCTGTATGTGCAAATGTGTGTTGCATTTTAGATTTTTGAAAATTAAAAAAACCCCTCCTACACACTAAGATTAACTTTTGTTAGCTGGTGATTACTAAATAGTATTTGAGTGCAATTGGTTAGGAATGGAAGGAGGCAGTTCTGCAGTTAGCTTCTGTTGTTTTTAACATACCAAAGGCGCTGCTACGAGTTTAACTGGTTGAATATAGGGCAGTAAATATGTTCATTGCATGAGAAGTGCATACCATTAGTGATGTTAAACACAGCATTTTGAATTCACAATGACTGGATTAATTACCCATGATAATGTAACTTGAATTTTTCTTGCGATAATTCAGTGGTATTTGGAGGAGTCGGCAAAAGCCATTTTTAAATAATAATTCCTCTTTCAGAGACTCTTGAAATCAGTGTCCCTTTTCAGACCAGTTTGTCATGCTTGCAGAGTACAGTTGTTGGTGTCAAATACACATATAGCTGGATCATGTGCAGAGTAGAAACATTTTTTACATCCCATCTCTCTACACACATGAACAAAGCCAAATTAGTCCATCCCAAAGTGAGGGAATAATTAAGTGAAAGTACATAGCATTAATTAGAGCATCATATAAAGAGAGAGAGAAGAATTGTCAAAGGAATATATTTATGAAATCTTGTAGAGTGAGGGAGAGATGAATCACTTTTCCTCTGCCTTTTTTTCCCAATATTTACTTTTGCACGAGAATCTTCTCAAATATGTACTATTTTATGCTCCACAGTTTCAGTCTGCTCATTACCATGCTATCAATTATTTTCCTCAGAGCTTTGTCAGAGGAAAGTAAGGACCATAATAATAATATGAAAGTTACATGAACTAAGATGATTCGGCTTCATTCCGTTTCTGTCCAGTGTATTCATGAAGGCAATCTTGGATGTTGGTTTACACAAGTTAAACTTCACAGTCAGGTCTGCTTCTGTTCTCTTAAAAAGCACCCATGCTATAAAGAAGCACAGATTAGAATTCAGAGTTCTTATAAATACTTGTCCGGGTTAGTAAATCCCTGCACTCTTCCCTGTCATAGCATTAACAGCATGTAGTGCTCTCTGTTGCTCTTCTTCCAGAGACCTCTTTTAAAAACGTTTAAAGTTAGAGCAGCCTGAGAGCCATACGCTATTCTTGCAATCTTTTGAATAACAGTGAATGACAGCCCACTGTGACTGTGACCTGTGTGGGCAAGAGCTACCCCAGGACATTGGTCCTGTGTCTCTTACAGCAATGTGAGGAGATTATGTTTCTATTCAACTGTTAAAACTAATACCCGTCTAATTTACTTTCAGCTCTAGCCTCTCCTCTTTATGACAGTCCCAAAAGTATTTCCAGGACTCTCTAGTTCTCCCTTTAGCTTAGAAGTAGTTTGATTCCTTTAGGAGAAAAGAAAAACAGATGACAGATGACAGAAAGATGGTTTTTCTCTTTGGTTTGATCTGATGTTACTAAGTATTTATATTCAAACTTAAATCAGTTCAATCTACCAGTACTCTCATTGCTGGTATAAATCCGTGAATGGAAGTTTGGGATAATACATAAGAAATAAAAATTGTGAGGATTTGTAGAAGCAACTGGAATAGCTAGACAGTATCTTGTAAACATTCAAGATATCAAGGGTAGTGGATAAGAAATACTAATAGTGTCAAACTTTTAAGGCAATTGCTAGAAATAGATACATGTCCTGGTTTAAGGCAAATTTGGGAGGAAACTTCTGAATGGGTCCCTCTAAAAACAAATTCAAGTGACCCCTTCCCCACCAGATTTGGAGACATAGATATCCTTTGAGAAAAGCAGAAAAAACTGTTTATTTAACAAGCAAAGCACTCACAAAAGTGGAAAAATGAATAATATTAAGCAATAAATCTCCCGCTGTTCTGAAGAGAGGGCAAATTTAGAAAGTCCTTGTCATGGGCTGTAGCTCAGCTCACTCAGTCTCTTATCAGTCCCTCCTGTGCTGGAAAATGCCATGTCGTGGGCCCCGGTGGGCCACAGGTGTGAGCTCCCGGTGTTTTTCTGGGTGCTCAGTCCAGAGCAGGTTTGAGCAGTTCCAAGAAAAAGAAAAAAGCCACAGTCCGGGGAGCTTCTCTGCCTCAGCTAGTAAAACGTAACTAGGAGCAGAGGAGAGCTCTGTCCCTCTGTCTGTGCTGCAGGCAACAACAGTCCGGGAGCGGGAATGTGGAGGAGTGAGTGCAGTGTCTGAAAACAAACTGCGCGCTTCTTCCCTGCCCCTTCGCTCCTGGAACCAATCTTAAAGGTGTAAAACTTAATATCCAGCATAAAGAGAACAGACAATTGGGGACACAAGCATCATATAGCCAAGACAAGATATAAATCATAGAATGGTTTGGGTCAGAATTGGCCTTAAAGGTCATCTAATTCCAGCACCCACACCATGAGGATGGGCACCACCCACTAGATCAGGTTGCTCAGAACCCCATCCAGCCTGGCCTTGAACCTCTTCAGGGATGGGGTATGTGTTTTGTGGGGTTTTGTGGGTTTTGCTTGTTTGTCTGGGGTTTTTTTCCCGTGGGTATGCTAAATACTGAACAGAAGCAACAACAACATTTAGAACTGCAGTGAGTAGAATCTCATAAATATAAGGTCAGTCTTTAAGATTTGCTTTGTTGTTTGGATTTGTTGTGGGTTTTATTTTCCAGAGGAAGGAGGTTTCCTACTGTGTTTTTCCTCAACGGTTGGTAAAAGAAGACAAAATCGTGTTTCTTTTCCATTTCAGTTATTTTCATCAGCATGTTGCTTATCATTCCCCATTGCATCTGCTAGTGGCTTTCCTTTGATGACAGCAGTCTTTATGCATATTCCTGAAGTTTTTATATCAAAGTGCACCTTGAAAGAAGTATTCATCTATAGGGAGCTGGTTTGCAGACAGGTTTGGAGACTAAATGTGTCTACTGCTGGAAGGCAGCTTAGCATGTGTGATCTACATTAATTATCATCAGCTGAAGAGGGTAGCTTTAGATTATGGACCTCTGTGTCTCTTGTCACAGATCACTAACTTAGTCATCATTTTTGACTGTTAACTGTAAAGACAGTTTGGAATGTAAGCTGCAGTATAGCTGTGAACAAAATAAAGCAATAAACCACCTTCCAGGATTTGAAAATACTCTAAAATATGTAAACTTCCAGTTTTATTATTGTCATTTCCCTGTTACTTTTTGACTTAAAGAAGAGAAAAAGTTGATGTTTCTCCTACTTGTAACTTGAGAGAAATCTTATAAGCATCTAGGCTATTAATTGTTTCTGCCCTCTGGGGCCTAAAGACCCCATGCCTCTGGTATTCATGTAGATCAATTTTTACCTTTTAACTGCCTTTGTCTGACATAAATAAGAAGATTAATTCATTAGTTATTAATACTTAAATTATGACTTATGATTTATCAATTTTGAAATTAAGAGACTTAGAATTTAGTTTTTCAAGAATGTTTCAAACTGTGTGCTCTGAAAATCATTAATGACCACAAAGCAGATTCTGTTTTGGAAATTTCCATTTTGCAGTTTTCCTAGAAAATGCCAAATGTGCCTTCTTTTGGGGGAAAATGCATGAAAAGACACAGAAAATCAACTGTAATTCAGGGTGAAATAGGAAGGATGCCAAACTCCTAAGTCTGAAACAGTTGTCTTAGAAGACACCTGCAGAGGTTTCTTCTCTCACTGACCTTGGGTGATTTCTGTCAGCAGCCTGATCCACACTCTTGTTCTGTTATCATCTTGACAGGTAGTCAAGACTTTTGTTAAAATCTTAGTAAGTAAAAGTTGCATTTCTTTTACAAAAAAAGTCATTGTCTTATCACAGGTGAGAATATATTCGTTTAAACAGAGAAATTGGTTCAAACTCATTGCAATTGCAAAGTGTCTTTGGAAAAGATAGGTAAAACTTTGAATGGAGTGATCAGCAGAAACTTAAAGTAGTCTTTGAGAGGATGTAGGGAGGAAAGGGATTAAAAGAATTTTTAAAGGCTTTACTTTAGGGCCAAGTAAAAGGGAGCTGGTCCAGCATAGTTCCTCTTGTCAAAAATTTGTTTGCTCATAGTTTGTTATTGACTGTCTTTGAAATTTAGTTTCTATAAATTCTCTGTATTAGTCACACTGTGTGCTGATATACTCATTTCTTGCCTTTGAAATGCACATAAACCCCCTATATTCACTATTTCTGAAAACTGTCTCATCTAAATTGAGCTTACTGATAGTGTTTCTTCCTTGTGTTTCACACCTTTTAAATGCAACACTCAAGAACAGCAGCAAATATTAAATGATATGTGCATAGCTTAAAAAAGAAATGTTCCAAATATCAGTAACACCTTTTCATGTCTCATGAGTTATTGCCTGCTTAAGATCAGTAGAGTTGTGAGCATTTAGTATGAAACACAAAGGTGTAAGAAATTGCTTATCAAGCAAAGGTCTTTTGAGTACAGCTCACACTCCTTTATGGATTAGGGTTGAAGCTGCAGGTTTGAACTGAAATAAGTCGTAACAGCACACAGTGCTCCTTTTACCAGGGATATTCTTCAAGCCTACCCTTGTCAGTCAGAGACATTGTTGAAAAACATGAAATCAATAAAAGGTATTTAAAATATTTTCCGTTAAACCATCCAGAAAGAAGCTATCCCATTTTTTCATGACTAATCTTATGTAATACGGATGGACCTTCTGTCTATAGCAATCTTTCATATTATGTCTAAATTCTGGTTCTGAGGGAAAAGGCAAGCTATGAGAAGGATCTTTTCCTCTGATGTTTTGCTGGGGAAAATACATGACCACAGCATCAGCATGGTGTAGCTTTTTGAGAATTTCAGTTCCACGTATCAGGGATGAGGAACCAGAGACAAACTATGGCACCAAAGTGGGGAGCCAGTAGTAAGAGTTATGGCTTGGGCTGTTACCTTTTCCAAGCTAAAGCCCTTTGGTATGGGGACATTCCTTCAGAGTATTGTCTAGGACATGACTCAAATAACAAGTCATGACTTAAAATGTAAAAATAATTTGCATTGCCAGTAATGTCAATATGGGTGGGCTTTAGAAAATCTTGGCATAGACATAGCTTCAGGAATACGATGTGGCACAAGTCAGCAAGATCAGAAATATTCCACTGGGTTTTTGAGCATTTTTCCCTGTTAACTTTGTAAGAGATGTAATGAGGTTGTAACTGCAATTGTTCTTTTTATGTTACAGTTTTGTCATGCCCTACATTGAGATGTATGACTGTAATACGAGCATATAATGCCACACTGTGCTGTTCTCCTTATTGTATTTGCAACTTTATTTTTCAATCAGTCTACAAGTATTTACATAAAACCAAAATATGTCCTTAGTATCAAGACTTTTACTGAGAAACTGTGATGAAATAAAGCTTTTCAACATAATATTTAATATTAAATATTTATTAGTTATTTTAAAAAATCTATCTCAACTTTAGTGAGTCTCTTGCAATCATTTTTGCTCTCTATTAAAGGTAATATATAACGCTATTGCGTAGGATTTTAAAGTCTCCAACTGATCATATTTTTTTCCCCAAGTTCACAGCATGCAAGTCTCATATTACTGATTTTTTTGTTCAGATACTAGGGCACGATTTCCTTTTTCTGAATATGTTGTATCCTTTAATAGGTTATAAGCATACCATTATAAGTTGTGTTGTGTTAGGACATCATTTCATCTGTGGACAGCTATTTTAAGCACAATTTTCTGTCATCTGAATTTCCTGAGCATTGCTGTTAGAAGTCTTGTATCTAGATGATAGTAACTATTTGGCTCTAGGTTTTGTGAATGTGGCTTGGGAATGTTTTTGATTAACAGCAATGTTCGAACAATTGATATCTGCAAAAACTGCATTTGAATAGATCTGGAGGACCCACAGAAGTTCAATATTGAACAAGGGAAAGAAAGTATTTAAATATAATGGAATCTGGACACTGAGACTTTCCTACTAGACAATATGATCTCTGCCTAACCCGTGCCTGGAAGCATTCACTAGCAGTCAAGTCAAAACTATTACAGGCTATTACCTGAGCACTTAGAAAACTTAATAATGAACTCAAAATTATTGAGGTTTTTTCTTTTTCATATGCATAGTGATTGTTATGATACAGGTGAATGACAAATTTTGATTGTTGAAAGTGACCAAACAGTAGAAACTTGTCTCAACTACTTCCAATAGATACAGGAAATTAATAAGTTTTGTCTTTATCCAGTGGTTTTTAATGTCTGATTTCTTTTTGTCTTGCTACTGCCGGAAGGTGCGCCTTGCTACAGTAGGTGGACAAATAGTGCATCTCCAGAAATGTAAGCTTTCACTTAAGAAGAATTCATGCAGAAGTGCCTTTCCATGAGTAGTTTTTAACCTTTTGTGTGTTTAATTATATTCAGTTCTTAAGAAATGTATTTTAACCAATACATGTGAGTAAATACATAATTTGTTTCAAATATACTTTATTGGAAAAAGCACAAAACAAATTTATGTATATCTATGATGTAATGGTTCAAAACATTTTAGGAAAAGTCTGTTAAGACCAGTATGGTTTGTGGATTTTCTGTGTGTTACCTTTTTCTGGAAACATAGGTGGGCAATGTCATTAGGCCATGTCCTGGCTGTTTATGCAGCCATAAATACTGTCTTCAAAAACAGATCAAATTCATGCTTATGACTGGTTATGGTTTCCTGCTTTTGCATGTCTATATGTGAATTCCAGAACTTCATTACTATGGTGGTTGAAGGTTTTAATGTCTAATAGCAGTAAATTAATGATTGTTTATTCTTGTACTTACTTTGTCAGTTAATCTTGACTTCTGGCTTTTCTTGCAAGTAAATAACTATATGCTTTATAGCCTTTATCGTACGAAACTAAGGAAGTCTGGTTTTTCCATAGTTGTGGTCAAAGATGCATGCTAACCTGCAGCAGTTTGCAGCCATGTAGTTCTGAATTCACATGCAAGATGCACTGGTTTTTTTTAAACCATTCACCTCAATACTGACAGGTTGAAAATTAACTTCCTTGGTTTCACCACTATAGCACAGGATTTGAGGGAGGTGAGGTTACAATCCCGAGTCAAGGCAGTGGAATGGATGTGGTACCAAAATACCAATGCATGCAAGTTTTGAATCAGTGTGTGAAGCAGTATAGAGTGCTTAAGAGTTTAGATTTAACACAAATTAATTTCTGTTGTCTTAAAATAAAGAACTGAGAAACTAGTGAGACTTTTTAGCTTGATAGTGCCTAACTAATTTTACACTTTGGTTTAAAGAGAAGTCATCTTTTGCTCTGAAAAGAATGCCACGAGCAGCACATATACCTCAAGTCATACAGCAGTTAATTCTTTGCATGCACACTTACTGAAGTGAAATCTATGGCTGTAAGTAAATGTGTACGCTTTCTGAGCCAGACCTAGCAAAGTTCAGTGTTTCTGAATGAAATTCATAACAGCCAATTTGCTAAGCAGGGCACTATCTACCTCCACATCTGCTAATACTGGACTTCCACTTAGGCATAGCAATGCTCTGTGGAGAAGTTCCTCCTTGACTGAGGAACACAAGCAGTAAAGATGCCGCCTGATTTAGAAAGCAACTGAAATAACAACTTCAAGATCATAAAACTGGATTTAGATAAAATATGTGTCCAAGTACTATTTTTTTTTAATTTACTCTAGCTGCTCAATATTATTTGTAACATGCCTGAGACCAAAGTGTTCTCATTATGAAGGAATGCTGCTAATCACTAGTGTGACACTGTGATTTTTCTAGTGAATCTTGACATCATCATTGCAAAGGAGATAAAACAAAAACTACTCACATAAACTAAACACTGTTTAAGGCACTTTCCTAATGCCATTTTTCATTGTTGCAGGACCCTTCAGAGTTAAGGGAAAGGCTGGTCATTCAAGTTAAGTGTTGCACTTATTAGTTGATGCCTAGAAATTCACAACTGCTGTTGTTTTAAGGGGGAAAAGGGCACAGCTGTCTTCAGCTTTACTCTGTCCTATCTCTACACAGCAATTCCAGATTGTAAGCAGCAATTTATGGGACACGCTGAAGTGAGAGCCTCAATTAGTTACTGAGTTTCCAAGTGGTAAAAGAGTTTGGATAGATCCCATGAGCTGCTGCTTATTAATAGCTAGCTTGCAGCAGTTCCCTGCTTAGACGGCAGTTGTGAGTCTCACCCTAAGGCACCTCTACTCTGCCCCGTGTACACTATGAGAAACTGGGGGATTTTGCTGCTGGATTTTACTTTGAGGCCTCAGTAATAACAGTTCCCCATGTCTGTTATACAGTCTAATTCACCACACCTAATTCATCCTCATATTTTGTGGTGAAGACTGCTGAAGTGCAAAATAGTTAAAATTTGGTTGGTGGTACATTTGAGAAGCTTACTTTCAGTGACTAAGTTCTTTTAGACTTTTTTAAAATCCAACAGCTGTGCTTCATCTCTGATGATGATACAACAATGTGTTTTCTTATGTCTAAAAGTGTTGATTTTTAACACCAACTATTTTTCCTGCTGCCTCTAGACTGAATGTAAAGAGGAAGGTCTGTGGTGCAGCTGGTAGTTTGTATATTGACACAGGTAGCACGCTTTTATCTGCTTGCAAATATGTGTTCAGAATCAATAAGCATAAACATTTAAGTAGAATGGGATGTTTAAGAGCGCACATACAAGGGATATTTTAATTATATATGACAGGTTTATTACATGTAATTATAAAGATATGTTATATATAAAGATAACCAGTCATTGGCCTCCTGTGATTCAGGAACACTGTGCTGCTGCATATTCAAGGTCAAATTGTTTTCTGTAGTGAAAAAAAAAAATTACGTTTTTCAGCTAAGTGTCATATTTGTCTTAAGAAATTTTAATTAAGAATTGCTTATCTGATTTAGAAGATGATGGAAAGGAGGTATTTATTTTCTTCCCACCTCCCAAAAGGTGATCATACTTACAAAATTCGCTGAGATTGTCCAAGAAAGTGTGTAAAATCCTCATCCATCACCGAGAGCCCCTGGTCAGGGAATGACAGTGCAGTAAATATCTTCAGCAGCTGCCTTTTAATGTACAAGCTGTTTTCGGTAGGAATTTTCAGCACTCACATAAAACACACTGTCATGAGTGACTGCCTGTGCTCCAAAGTCATTACTATTGGGATGATGGAACATCTTTCAGCGAATAACCAAAAAACTTTAAATGTCATGTCAAGTGTGTTGAAGGCATTTTCAAGCCTTGCTCAAGGTTACATGAATATTGAGTAGGCCTGTTTTTAAAAAGTTTGAGATCTATGAGAGAAACCACTCATATGCCAGTTTGGAAAACAGTCACTTGATCTGGAAGGGGGGTGGGGAGTGACAGAAAAAGAAATCTGTCTATTAATACATGCCAAACCTGAAAAACTCCTGCCTGGATATTAACTGAGTGCAACTTTGTGTGACAGGCAATGCCAGTGATGTTTAGCAAAAAATAGGGAATTATGCCATTTGATGAAATTACTTAGCTGCCTAAAAGTTCACTAGGGAAAGAAAATGTACAACAATGGATAATTAAATTAAATTAGGTTTTTAAATACATTTTAAGATTTGAACAATTAAAAAGTATGGATAAAATGTAATTAATGAGGTAAAACCTTGGAAGACACTGAGAAGTGCCAGGTACCTCGTTGACTCCAGTAGGAAAGGAGGATCCTGTCATTCTATATCCGTAATTTTGTAAGAAATATGGATGTTAATTTAATGAAGACATATAAAGTCTGTATCACTTCCAAGAGACCCAGTCTACTGCTTTTGAAGTGATAATATATTTTGTCTTGCCTCTTTGGCATTCATTACTCCTTGTAGTACATCATCTGCATGTAAAATTTTTCTGATCAAGAGGTCTTTTTATATTACAGAATATTGAAACTGAGTATTCTAATAATGAAACAAGGTTTGTTTGATTTGTCTTCTGCAGAGAACCAGAAAGGACAGCCAGAGAAGCCGTGTTCACACCACAGTATCACTTTAAACTCGACAAGAAGCCCACTCACCAAAGAAGTTACATATGATGTGGAAACAAGTTCTAAGGGGTTGAACAGGGCTGTTGGGAGAAAGGAAGCCTGTCATGGAGAAGGTGGCAAAGAAAAGAAAATGGATCGTATCGGGTCCCCTCCTAAGGGAGAAGCCATTCCAGAAGTAGAAGCTCTCTTGGCAAGACTGCGAGCACTATAGAATAATCATATAACAGTTTAAATAAAAGTTAAAAACAATAGCCTACACTACATCTTTAAAGAAATAATAATTTTCTATTTCTGACGTTACATATTCCTGACTTCCTAACTTCTCTGTGGATGAAGGATCTGCTTCTAAACTTTGTTTGCAAGACTATACAAAACAATATTACAGTTTTGCATAACTGCAAGATTATTTTTTATTATAAGTTTTTACTTAATAAGCATATGAAAAATATCAGAAGAAGATAAATACTAAATTGATTCAAAGCACAATCCTTTTAGTGGACAGGCTGCTAACCATCTGTTTGGAGTGCTTCTGAAAATAGGAATATATTTAAGTATTGTTAAATCATTATGCCTGGGAGTAGGGTCAATAAATAACAAAAAAAGGTATTCTTATATTTTCTACTGTAATTTTTATATTTAGGAAGCTAAAGCACCAAAAATGTATCATTATAGTGTCCTTTACAATTACAGTAATATACAGTATCAGCCATATTCCAGTTTGAGCTCATCAAAGAGCACCAGAGCTTGATGAATTATAGATGTATTTACCAAATGGTAATCCATGGGCAGTAAAGAAAAAATCTATGCAAATAATATACTTTATGTGTAATTAATATATCGCTGCTTTTAAGGTTATTATGATTATTATATCAAAATAATATATACAATTGCTTTGATTGCAAGGTTTTGCAATTGTGTCTTTAGAGGGGGAAAATGTCTTCACAGTTATTTACCAGTGTAATATTTTCTCTTTTCACATGCAAATTAATATGTTTCTATAAAAGGAACATGTAATGGAGATTTTTTCAATTGGTTTTTCACAAACTCATTTTCCAGTAGCCCATAAAGTCTTACTTGCTGGCACAACAGGAGTCTTGCAAGTGATTGCATCTCCTTTATCCCAGTGTCACTGTACAGGGTTGCGTGTTCGCTATCGTATTTATTAATTGCACATCAGAAAGAGTTGCTACCAATGTTACCAAGTAGGGAGCTATTGTTGGTCTCTTTGCTCCATTATTTAAAGCTTCCTTAATATAAGAGTGTATTAAGAATCTAATATCTTTCTTCTAAATTACTTTATTTTTCTTTACAAAATGCTGAAAAAGATGTCTTTCAATAAGAGTCAGTTACATGAAACCAGTGTTTCAATGCTCCAGTGCTTTTTATATCCTTGTTTAAGTTGCCTTTGTACTTCCTGCACTAAACATTAATAAAGTTAATTAGAACTCGAAAACTGGGCCTGATTACACACATGGCATAGGGGGGTTTTCAGCCGTCGTGGGAATCAATCTCCTCTTTCTGGGACTGTTGTAGCTGTCATTATACACTAATTACATTTCCCGCCTTTGCTGAAAAAAGAGAGGTATAAACACAAATCAGGGAAGGATTCAGAGCAGGCATGTCAGACAGACATTTCTTCAGCTCCCCTTGCAAACAATGGGCACAGTTGTCAAACAGAGACACCTTTGGTAACTTGAAATACATCTTGAACGTATAACTCGAAATACAGCAACTGATAGTTGTTCCACTAAGGTCTTCTGCACCTCCAGTATTAAGACTTACTACCCCTATTTACAGAGTGCAGTAAAAATTGCTATCTAAAAAGTCCAATATGATTGACTACATAAAATGACATTTCAAACACAAAGAAAATGCCTGTTCAAGGGGAATAAAAGTTAGCAGTACACTGGATCTTTTCAGTGCTGGGGATGTGCTAGAATAAAAGGGCTAGAAGTAGAGAGCCATCTCTTAAATGTTAGGATGTTCCTCCTACACTTGGAGGATGATCGTGTAGGTGGAAGTACAAATTATTTTCATGGACTCTGTAAACTTGTTCATTTGAATGGATGAAACTCCACCTCAGAAAACTGACAGTTCAGGACGCTACTGCGTAGCTGATCAAGCAAAGTTACAAAACTATCGACTGAATTTTGCAATGAACAAAATGCTGCTAGAAGCCTAGCATTTCCTGATTTTAAAATAAATATTTATCTTTAAATTACAGAATTTAAGCTACTTTTTTTTTTTTTTTTTTACAGTTTGGATAGCTTTTAGAAATGTATTCCAGGGCTTTTAGTCCTTCTAAGGTATTGTGTTTCTGAATTAATCCTTTCAAGTAGCCTTTATTTCTGTAACAAGGCAAATAAAAAGCTGTGCAACTTCTAAGAATACATGTAAATACAGTATCCATTTTTTTCCTCTCCTGTGCTTCTTTGTACCATCATAACTTAATCTACTCAGAGTTAAAGTACATGGTCCAGTTGAAGTACACAGTAGGTTTTCTTTCTACATTTTATTTTTCTTTAATTTCCATTAGACACAAACTCATACACAGGATGTTTTTGATATGAAAAATACTAGTATTGCTTAATGAGTTCAGAGAAAAAAAAACTTTGAAAGTATTACAGCTGCATTGATTTCTATGATTTTATGTTTGTATTAAAATATAAAAGTCAGCTTGTAAATTATATAAATTGCTTTAATTAAATGTTAAAATTATT
The DNA here is from genome assembly GCF_017590135.1 of Pyrgilauda ruficollis. Taxonomy (NCBI): domain Eukaryota; kingdom Metazoa; phylum Chordata; class Aves; order Passeriformes; family Passeridae; genus Pyrgilauda; species Pyrgilauda ruficollis. The sequence goes on along the minus strand of NW_024519207.1, from coordinate 9,349,453 downwards.
TAATTTATTCAGTTTAAAATCTAAAATTCATTCAATCTCAGAATACTCAGGGTAGACCTTTATTAGTCATTTTTAGTAGGTATCGAGTCTTCTCCTACAGCTGAGGGACTGAGCCATGAACAGCTCCTGTTAGAAATGGACAAAGGTTTCATATACTGTGCCACACCCTCTCTATAATTCACACCTGAAAATTAAGTCCTTACAAAAAGAGCTTCCTGATTTAGTTAAACACTGCTGTTCAGATAAAAACATTTGAAGTAATCTTGCAGGGCTCCTTCCCTACCTGAGCAGCAGACAGAAGGCACAAACATCTATGGCTTTTCTTGCCAGTAGAACTGTAAAGGTCTAACACATCTTTTTGATACTTCATATGCATTTTGGATGACTTTTCATTTCACTCAGTAAAAGAATTTTGATTACTACATCAATTTTTATACTTCCTGTAGACACCGTATTGTTTGTGGTGGTAGTCTAAATTCGTATGAAATATTCTAATGTTTTGACCTTAGCAAGGCAAGAATGTTTGGAGCTTCAAGCTGCACACAACCAAGCTTGACACCTGACTCACAGGCTGTGGGTAATACCCCAGTGTGTGTAAGCCCAGAAGGAAAAGTGGAGGAAGTGCTTTCATTACAAACAAGTCCAACAGTGCCAGCACGTGGTGGCTGCCATGAGATGTGATAGTGCCTGGATCAGGCACTTCATTGAAGAAGCACAGACCAGAAACTTGAAAATACTTATTTTTAGTTCCCAATTATTATGACAACACTGCTGCTTAGGAGACTGAAAGGACCACACGTAGGAAAAAAATGTCTCAGATGCAGTTGTTACAAATAGTTTTTCTCCAGCAGTTTTCTTTGTTTTCCTCATATAATCATTCCTCAGCCAGGCCCATCCAAAGTCACATTCTCCAGAACTGCACGAGTTAATGCTGACCAGCTGGAGGTATTGCAGCCCTTCTGGCTTTTATAATAAAAGCTGAGAAGGACGACATTTACTGCTTACACTTTTTCCACATCCATTTCTAATGAGTAGGACCAAATTATAATTTTTACACTAATCTTTCCAAGCCTTACAATACTCAGTAACTGTAAAACATGGGCAACAAACAGAGGTCAATAAACCCCAAGCTATGGCACCTAAAACATTATAATAAGCAAGCAGGGTCAAGTGAAAGAGCTCAGCAAAAAAGCAATTACATGACAACATTGCTTTCTCCAGAACAAAATAAAGCATTACTATACCATTTTCTAAATTTTTTTTTAATGTGATGTATGGGTTCTACACAACTGAACAGCAGCAGAAAAATAACTTCTCTTGAAAGTCTGTTTCTGAGGAATTGTTTATCTAGTTTATGAAATTAAAAGAATTAGGCAAATTGCAATTTATCAATTTTTCAAACTAATTTTCTGCCAAGATTCCTATATCTAAGAAATTCTAAAATTACCATCTGCTATTAACTACAGCACCAACTAATGAACTTGGTTTGCATTTTTTTAACACACAAAGCAAGCCCATTTCCTTCCTTTCCAAACACATTTTCTCCATTGCACTATTGTGTGTTTTAGCTGAAGTATACTATTTAGAAGAGGGCTCTACACCTCACTGTAAAAACATGTTTGATAAAGCATTCTGGTCACTCTGACAGCAGTGCAAAATAAACAAGAGGTGTTCAGGCACAATTTTTCTCTCCCAGCTGCAGAGATAGCCATTAAGTTTCGTACGTTAGCGGAGTACATTTAAACTCCTCTGTGCTTCGTCTTCCATAATGTAGCTTTTTCTTTTTGTGATCCATGAGAAGGCATACACTGAAGAATTGTTAAGGGAAATATTTTCTAGCAGCACACCAAAAGGACACTAAGCAAATGACTTGCATGTGACATCAGCCCTATATGCCGTAGGAGGCGTAACACTTGAAATGTAACCCAAACAGGCAGATAAGGTATTTCATTCCACAGAAAGAAAATGGTTCCTTTCATCTAAATGAGCTTATTCCACTGCTGATACCAGAATTGTATGTATTTTGGGAGGATAATGTACCCCTATTTTTAAATCTGTGTTACATTAGCCAGGAAAAATAAACTATGGAAAGATGAAAGTGCAGAGACTGGGGAGCAGAGTTGATTAATGTGCTGCCTGATTTCACTTCTGGGACCTGAAATTGCAGTCAGTGCAGAATGAAGGAACTAGGGGGGAAAAATACCCAGTCTCATCTGACATCTGTAAAGGTCATGAAGGAAATGATGGTGGGTGATCCAAAGTTGGTATGGCCACAGGTGTCTTTTCTTTTCAAAGACATATATCAGAATATCCTCAGTGTTGGGCTGTTAGTTCTTGAAGCCCTCAAATGAATCAAAGGAAGGAAAAGTCTGGCAGAGATAAATATGAGCTACCATAAAACTGAGAATATTTTCATCTCAAATCCAAGCACCCGCCCTGCTCCTCTTCATTTTGGTAGCTAAAAGAAGAGCATGAGGAGAGAGAGGAGTCCACATGGTGGCCATGCCTTCCCTATGGCTGTGCCAGACAATGCTGCTCTTGGCAGCTGCCCTGGCTGGCACAGTGAAGGCAGTGCAGGTGCCACTCTGCCCTCCCAGTGTTTCAGACTGTGGAAAGACACAGGAACCATGGCCAGCAAACGTGGCCTCAAATCATGGGATCACCATAAAAAGGCACCATAGTTCTAGAGCCACCCATTAAGTACAACAAAAAAGATAGTCTTCTAAATTATTCAGGTGTCAAAACAGCACCAGAATGTGCACGTATTCCTTACGCCTCCTAAAGACAGCTATTACACCCACTCTCCAAGTCCGATGACTCCATGCAAGCTGCACAGAAGGAGCTTAAATTCTCAATTATTTTGCCTTCTTATGTACAGTTCTGCCCTTAATTGAAATTTTCTGTCCAAAACAAACAATTTTAAACTTTGCAGTCTATAACTGTTAGTTAAAAAAGAGGCTTTTGTAAAAGCTCTGTTTAATTTGTTGCATTTTAATGTGAGGGTTGTTGCGCATAGTTGAAAACATGGAGTGCAACAAAATTCTTTCCATTAACTAAGACAGAAATGGCAATTATGCAGTCTGTTGATCGAATTCCTTACTAACAAAGGGTACTTTCTGCTAATGGATAGAAAAGCAAAGCAGTCCAGTCAAACAAGTCACCTTGATAGTGGAATGTAAGACCCATCAATTTTACTCATGACTTCTTCAGTAATGAATCTCTGAGCACAACCCATAAGCACTGCTCCTGAAAGACAACCACTGAGGCAGAGGAACCACAAAAAGTGGTTTGAAATGAAAAATGGGGTAAGAGATTTCCATCCCTTTAGAAGGGGAGGAAATTGGTTATGATGAATTTATCTCCAAGGTGCCTGGGCACTACATTAAAAATGCTTGGACAGAAAAAAATACATTCCTGCCTTGTAGTTGGTGGCACCTTGCCTTTTTGTGCTGCACCATCATGACAAGATAACCAGACTCCTGTCTTCATCTCCATCCTGGTATCCACTGACATTGTGGAGAATCAGAAGGAACAGTAACCATGGCAGTATGAGCATTTTTTTTCACTTGGGATGTAATGGATTCCAGCCTGCAACCCCACACCACAGATTAATTGCTAAAGCCTCTGGAAAATTGTTGGGAAGAGCCAGCTTTCTCCCTGTCCCCTCAGCAGGGACATGGGACACTCTTGTCCAGAAGGAACAGAATGAGCTCTCATTAACTTTAGCTCCAGAACACAACTTTGTATTATTTGATTACCAAATCCCCAAGGAGACATTAAATGCTTTTATTTTTATCAGAAGGATTGTACTGCAGTAAATCTTTCCATTATCTAATAAACAGTTAAAATTGAACAGCACCTAGGTAGAGCACCAAAATCAGCAGGCAAGAACAAATTAATTCTTTCATGAAAGAGGCTGTGCAGGATCATTTCTTCCATTTCCATCTCCAATATCTTTAATACTAAACACACAAACCTATATTAAAGTTAAAATTGCTTTTAATTAGATAAAGAAGGCTTGGTGTTCATCTTATACCTTTTGCACTGGTGCTTTGATTAGCACAGTTTCAGCACCTTGTCTCAAATTATTAACCTGCCCCATTTTGAGTTCAGAAGTCCAATATACGAACACAGATGCCCAAAACCTAATCCTGTGAGGCCCCTGGCATGTCCTCACAAGCACTCGTCATCCTCAGACTGCATGAAATTACTCTGATCAAAGGGTGAGTGTAGCTTTCAGGATCACGCCCTAATGAATAAAATATACAAAGGTGACTTGAGTAAAATTCTCTCCAACGTGCTGACAAAGGTAAAACAAAATATTCCCCTTAGGACTTTTTCCTGGCAGAACAACTTGACCCCTTTGTGACTGGCCTTCAGAAAGAAATGGATAATGCTCCAACTAACGAATTAATTCACTGAATTTTTGGGCAACTTTTTGCCAAATGGTTGGCGTGCTCCACCATATATACAGCAGATACATCTCAAAGCACCATAAAGTTTTAGATGAGTATATAATACATTTTTAACTTCAAGCCCCTTGCATGCAAATTGCACTGCTGATTGCTGTGTTTTTTATTTCTAAGTGTTGCCTGTTTTCCAGCCACAGATTTTGTTTTTTACAAACCTCTCCCATACTGCACATCAAGCATTACTCCAGAAATTCAGCTTTGTCCTTGCTTGCTGATGAAATTTTACTATTATGTAGTAATTGCAATGCCCTGAACTCTCATCCTCCTGCAAATTTTATGCTCCTCCAAGGAGAATGTTTCTTCTTAAAGTGATATTATTTCATTGGTACAATGTGGCTCACTGAGCTTGCCTTTTGCCCCCTTGTTCTTAGACTTTAAAAGGAGACTGTAACAGTCTGATCCAGCACCTACTGAGAAGAAATCAAAGGCTCCTGTTGACTTCAGTGAGTGCTGGAGACAGCTCCTAAATAGGATGACTCAAAGTGCAGTTCTAGCCTGGAGGCAGCTATACAGCTGATACTGTGGGACTTTATTGTCTCATTGCTTCAAGCTCCAATCTGTGCAGTTTTTTAGTATAATTATAATTTTCTTGTTACCAGTCCAATAAATATCATGCTGGATGGGAGAGTTGAATTACTGCCTGAAATTTTAACCAGCAAAAATGATCCTGTAATCAGATTTCTTATGTTGTGCAGGACTCAGGATTGTGTACAATTCTAATTTTCCTTAAATGAGGCACAATCATAAAGACAACTCAGCAGAAAACACATGGTCTACAAGGCAGCATTCCAGTCAATGGCTGAGCCAACTGGGAACAAAGCAATGGACAAGCAATTTGGAAGGCCGTGTCCCAGGACACACAGTCTCTGTGTTATCTGTTATGTCACCCCACAAACAGTGCATGGACGTATTGGCATAGGTCACACTTATTTCAGGGACAGATTGACAATTATATAACGCGGGGGACTGTGGGCCAATGCCTCAGTCCATGCTATGACTCCTTGTAGAGTCATACTGTTATACTCAGAGACTTTGTCAACTTGAAATCCACAATCTAGTATTCTTATAAGAACAAAATCTGCTACCACGCTTCTCCTGTCCATCCACAACTAACTCAGGCGTGCAGTACTGACCAGTAACAGAAAATTTCCCTGCACCACTGAGATCAGTCACGCAGGACAGAAACAGCTCTTACCTTTAAGGTAGGTCATGTTGTTAGTGCTCGGCACAGTGCACCTCACTGAGGGTCCTGCCAGATTTCAGTGCAAGCAACAGCCACCACCAGTAGTTTCTGCCTTTGGTCACCACTAACAAGTGGAAGAGAGTTAATTGTGGTATAGTTAAATTAACACGAAATGCCTGACTTGTCTCATTCAAATCCTTTTGACAGTAGCATATGTTCCTGCTTTACACATGAAAGCTTAATTACAGCATTTTAGGTGGCAAACCAGTTAATTATATAAATATGGGGCCCAGAAGTCTGATATGACACCTTTGCATGTTTCCCTGGAAGATGTCATGAACAAAAGAAGATGTTTATTGTTAGCAGCATCAGGCTGAGGGCTGCAGGGGAGCATTGCCACTGAAGCCTGAGCTCCCTGTGCACAATCTGGCTACAATGGAGAGCAAAATGTGTTTTTTACAAATTGCTCTTGCTAATAATAAAAGTGAAAGGAAAACTCTTTTTTGCCTGGAACAATGCACAATCTCTTGTGCGGGCTTCATATCACCTCACTTCAGATGTTGCTGATTTTAAAATCCCCAGCAGAGATCATCATTCATCTCAGCTTTTCTTTATCACTCATCATGGCTTTCCTCCTACACAGAACAGGCTAATTTGAACTTTTTCAACAGCATATGTTGGGAAGAGAGAAGGCAGTCTGCAGCCATGCTTATTGCCTACTTCAACTAGAAAGAGATCCTGAGGGGACCAGCTCAGGTGTGGGCAGATGAAACTGAACATTTGCAAATGATTAGAGAAGCCAGTGTGCTACCTAAATCTAGAATAAAGGGAAGATGGGGCCCCTGCTCAGCACCATGTCATGAACTCCATGTGCTTTATTCTTTCTTGCCAGGCTTGAAACAGCAGATGTCTCTCATGCTCACAAAAGAAGGAGGTGAATTGAGTCCTCTTGGCAGAAAATTCTCTCCTTGAATGGTATTAGCACTTTTTTTTTTTTCCTTTCAGAACCTAACACAAGTACCTGGACAATTCTTTTCCCCAGGGGCTTTCTGTCTGCCTTTCAGTTGATGATATGCTGGAGGCTACCACATGTAAAGCATGATCCCACAGACGGCATGTTTTAGACCTCGTGGTGTTGCCTGTTGTCCCATGGATTTTCTGCTCAGTTTGGACCTTGAAATTAAATTCCCACTTTTGACACATCCACCAACAGTCACTCACTAAGCCTATGGCAAAACAACTATTCACTTAAAACCAACCCACCATCAAAGTGGGCACTGCAGGTCAAAAAAACCCAGCAGCATAAACTTGTAGCAATCACCTGACAGGAAGGTGTCTTGTTTTGTTCTTCCTCCTGTGTGTTTTTGTGCTTTGCATCAGAGTTTGACTGGTACAACAGCTATTCATATCCTATGTATATTTGGAATAATCAACTTTCACAAATTTCTTGGCATTGCACTTGCAAGTAGTCACCTGTTTTCCATTCATATTCTGCAGCTATGAAAATTCTCTCTTAAAAATAATATATGTAAAATGTACAATAGGCTATTATTATCTGTATATATATATTATATATGTATATAATGTACACCTCAGGGTCTTGATGACAAGAATAGCTCCTTGAACTTATCTTGCAGGTTTATAATATGACTCTAGGGTTTTTATAAAAGCAAAAAGAAGGTACAACTTTAGTATTACATAGCAAAGGACTTGCTATCTGTGTTTTTAGAGATTATCTCAGAAAGTCCTGTGAACATAATAGGATAAGTTACTTAAACTTGCAAAAACAAGGACATCTCAGAATGCTGGCCTCTCAGTTTCACCTTTATCTCACCTAATTATATTGACATGCAGAACTGGATAATGCCCTGCTACAGCTTTCCAAGATGCTTTGTAGATCATAGGTGCAGCAGTGCACTGAAAGCCTCAGGCTTTACAGCAGATTTGCACTGTTTCAGGGAAGGCAGAGGGGGTTTGTGTCATGTTCCAGAAGGGTGAAGAGTGCTACATTTGCAGAGGGCTTCTGAAAGGCACAGCTGCTATCAGACTGCAAAGTACCTAGCGTTGATATGTTGATTTTTTTTTTTTTTTTCAGTAACAGGAAAAACAAAATGCACAATCCTCCAAGACTGCTGCAGATGTGGTGTCAAGACAAAAAGCAATGAGATTTTATTCCTAAGCAAAGATTGCTGTGTTACTGAAGGCAGAGAAACCTTTATGCCAGCAGCTCACAAAAGAAACCATGAGATTTTCTAAAGGTAATTGAATACTGGTAAAGGAACATAGCAACAAAAACAAACCATCTCTGATCCCTGAAGGGGAATGCAGGGACTTACCTGTGTCTAGCAGTTGGAAGCTATGTGCTATGGAAACGATTCAGTCCTGTAAACATGTCTAGTACTCATCTGATCTCTCTTTCTGCTGTTTCTCCAGTCATGTAAACATCTCTTCTGCACAGCGTCCTTTGGCAAGGAACTCAACTCTCCTACTCCCCCCTCGGCATCTCCTTTTGTTTGTTTTGAACCTGACTCCTACTGACACCGTGTGCTGGCACTAATCCTCATGTTGCAGGTATAACGCCAATCTCACTGGCAGTTTAGGAAAAGCTGTGCACTCGAAAGGCTCAGTAATTCATCATAATTTCCAGGAAGAAGCAAAAGAGCAGTGGTGGTGATTGCTGCCTCTTTCCTAAGGGCAACAGAGGAATGTATCTGTCAACCAGGCATGGCATCCAGCGAAAGCTAACACCAAGTGCTCCTGCGCTGCTTATCCCTATGGTATTAATAATACTGACAGGAATGACCATGGCAGAACAAAAGTGACTACAAGGAGTTGGAGCGTGGGTGGAAACCCTTGCATGTGCCAATTGTTCCTAACAAGAATCATGTTTTGGGTAACAGCAGGAACGGGCTTCTGGGGGTGGCATTGGAGTGCTGGTTTCTCATCTGTGGGCTGTTGCTTAATGAGCAGCTGGGTAAGGATTAAGGTAATTTAATGACTGTGTTTGTATTTAATAGAGGATAGTGAAAACATGGAAACCCATCCTGGAGGATGGCATCCAACCCTGGGGTCCTCAGTACAGTGACCTGTTGGAGTGGGCCCAGAGGAGGGACATGAGGGCAAGTACAGGGCAGGAACGCCGATCTTGAGAGTGCGGTGAAATAAGGTGTGTTTTGTTCACTAAGAGACTAAAGCAGATTGTGAGAAAAACATAACAGGAAACAGACCCTCTTGAACATATCCCCCCTGCTCAATGACCTTTAAGTTTCAGGAAGGCAAGCAATAATACCAAATAAGGCCAGGGTTGCCCAGAGGACACCTGAGGAAGACTACTGGCCTTCATCCAAAGACCACCAGGAGGCAGGATACGACCCCCTAGCAACAGGAGCACACATGCGCAGAGAACAACCCGAAGGACGCCTCCACAGGAAATGAAGCGGCATAAAGCGACAAGGGAACCGACCACCATACGGCACTTGGCGGAGCAGGGACTCCCCTGTCGTCCAGCGCTGATATTTGCCTATGCCTTGCTTGCTGTAATTAATAAATTCCTTTTAATTCGATCACACTGTGTGTCTCAATCTATCACAAGAGGACAGGCTGAGAGTTGGGTCTGTTCAGCCTGGAGAAGAGACGGCTGTGGGGAGGCCTTATTGCAGCCTTTCCTCACTTAAGGGTAGCTTAAAAGATGGACAGAAACATTTTGGCAGGGCCTGTGCACCCAGACACAGGGTAATAATTTTAAACTGAAAGAAGGTAGATTCAGACTAGATACAAGGAAGAATTTTTTTTATTAAAAGGGTGGTGGAACACTGAAACTTATTTCCCAGGGATGTGGTAGACAGCCCGTCCCAGGAAGCATTCAATGTGAGGTAGATCAGGGCTCTGAGTAACCTGATGTAGTGGAAGGTGTACCTAGTCATTGCAGAAGAGTTGGAACTGGATGAAGTTTAAAGGTCCCTTCCAACCCAAGCTATTCTATGATTCTATAAACAGACTGCCATAAAAATGGGGGGAAATCAGGGTATTTCATAGGGTTCATAGAGGAGGACGCTATGTTCAGAGCAGTTCAGTTCCTGTATTCTACTGCAAGTACCGGAAGAGGAGATGATGGAAAGGTAGATACACAATTAAATCTGCAACTGAATCAGTGTAACACATTCAGATGGACAATGCTTACCAGAAGAAGAATACTAACCCAACCTTTAGGCTTCCAGAGGGAGACTTTAATGAATTCAGAGGTTTGCATGGTAAAATCATCTGATTCTGATCAGATGATCATGTGATTCTGATGAAAAAAAAAAAAAAAAGTGTTAAAGATGGCATTTCCTAAGAAAATATCCCTCCAGAATGAAACAAATAAAACATGGGAAGAGGTACCTGTCTGTAGAGGAAAATGTTAGCAGATACAAATATGAGTAAGTTGGATTTGAGAGTCAGAGAGGTTTTGCAATGGGACAAACATAAGTTAGGTTTCAAACGACAAAAAAAAATAAAAAAAATTCAAAGATATAGAAGAAAAAAAAAGAAAAGCAACAATGTAACATGATATTCAATAAATAGAGGACATGGAAGATAGCAAGAAATTGGTTTGTAAGAATACTGACATATCTACTAAGATTGAGTAAAGTTGTTGGTCTGATTCTCAATGGAGAAGGAAAGCAATCAAGAGACAGCTTCAGGAAAGCTCTTTAGCTCTCTTGCGTGCCTTTGCTGAAAAGGCAAACCAATCACGTGGATGCCATTTCATAGGTGTGAGTAAGAGACAATGCCACCGTTTTTTAGCAGGGAAATAAAGGCTAGGAAGCATTTAAGGCATAAAGAAGTTAAAACTTTCCACATCAGCTGGGTCTCAGGAGTTTTATTTCAGTTCATGCAATGACCATCCTTGAGAACTCCTACGGGTTCAGGAGGGATCAGGACAGGAAGAAGTAATCATGATACTAACACAAAAGAGGGTTACCTTAGACTGTCACCACCTTAGACTGTCATATACCCTGGATTCCATGTGGCATTTCACACCATGCTCTGAAGCCTTCTTACAGGAAAACATGAGTATGCAGAACCAGTTCCAAATAGTTACAAAGCTGGTTATAAAAATGTATTTTGTTGGAGGCAGAAGTAATCTGTCGTGCAAACAGAGAAAAAAGAAACCACTCTAGCTACATGAAATCACCATGGTAGTCACCATGAAAAACATGGTGAGGGTTTTGTAGAACCAAAACAAGAGCAAATGAACTTCAGCCATCACACTGCCTCAGAAAAAAGGTAATCACCATGTTGGGGCTTACAGATCCTTCTACAGCATGACACACCTTTAAAGCGACCAACTCATTTTGTCCAGTCCTGTCAAAACTTCCCGGGAAAGCTGTGCAGTTTTCCAGCACTGAATTTCAGTAATAAATCCGGGCATAAATCTTAAGCGCAAGGACAGAGATCTAGCAAAGCCTACCTGGAAGGAAAGATTGAAAGATTTGGGGTTGTTTACCTAAATAAAAATGAGGAGGGATGCAAAATAATGCAGGCAAAATGATCACAAAGAGGACTATTCTGTTCTTCAAACCTGTAATGGTTAGGACAAAAGTCACAGACAAATTGAAGTGACAGACAGACAATAAAAGAGAATTCCTAGCCATATGGAGAAGGGCAGTGATTCCACCATACATTCTGCTACCATCACACCCACTCCTCACTGCAGAGGATGTGCAGTCCCCACATTGGACGTCTTTTAATTGCTTAGTCAATCATCTATCAGGATTTCCATAATTAGAGTTGAACTTGACATATGGCAGGGTGATGGATTAAGTAAACAATCCCTCTTGCCCTCTTATGTTTTTGTCTGTCTAAGAAAACAGGGCTTTCATCCTCCTCCTCCTTCATGATACGGTAGTCAGAACAATTCTCTGACACCTAAGCTGATCTGCTGGTGCAGATCACGCCCAGATGTGTGTCCCACATTGCTATTCTTTGGAACCAAACCACAACATTTGACTGCCCTGTTCTCAGCAGATGTGATGCTGATGCAGAGCCCTGTCCCTGGCATGTGGGAGGGAAATGGGAACAGAGGTCTGTTTCAGTCACAAGAGGCAGCACTTGGTGCTGCACCCCAAATATGGCAAAGACTTTTACTGAATTCAGTAGGTGAAGGTGAGGGTGGGGAATTTCAATTTCCAATCCTGGTTTTGCCTGCTAGGATTCCTTTCCTTTTCTTTCCAAAGCTCAGTATGAGCAGAAGGCTGCATGAAAAAGGGTTGTATGAAACAAAAGAGACAAAGGACAAGACAGCAATAGAGCTCTGAACACCACCTAATCCTGCTCAAACAAATCTGTTATTTTGGATATTTAAAGAAAGAAGCCTGTCTACTTGACAAACCAGAGTGGTTCCAAAGAAACGATTACAACCTGTCGCATCAGGTCATACTGAAAAGAGTTTCTATACAGCTCATGATTCTGTAAATTACATTTACAGTCACTTCACTTCCCAGCCTGAAGCAGTGCAGACCAGGGCAAAATGAACAGTGACAAAATTGTGCAGGTTTTACACAGTGGGATTGTAAAGAATAATATGGAGATGGGAATGAACTTGATCGAATCGCAATGAAAGATTAATTGTGTGACGTGTATATAATTGGTTAATGGGGCTGGGTCAGCACCTGGTGTCTGATGGTTTGAAAGGAGGATAAGAATGCAGCTTCAGCTCTTTGAAAAAGGTTTTGCAGGCCAAAATGTTCCCAGCTCTGTAACTTGCAGAGTCTGGGAAATTAAATAAATCTAAATGTAAATTACAGAGTTGTCTGAGGCGGAAAAATCTGCTTTGAGACTGATATTCACATTGTCGGGTCTGAGGCGCAAAGAGGCCAGAATGGGCATCCAGAAGGGAAAAAGCATGGGCTGGGCAAATGAACCTGAATGAAACGTGATGCATTAACCTGGAAGTAATTATAAGGAAAGGGCAGGGGGTAGCCTTGTTAGCGACTCCTCAGTGTGTAACAGAGAGCCATTATGGTAATATGAGACTGTAAAAAATGAGGCCTTGTCTGCTCTGCAAGGACATTAAAGAATGAGTGACACTTCTCTCATGAAAAGAAGGATTGCCCCATTGTCCTTCACCAACATTTTCTCTGTCTTGTCAACAGCCTTCCTGGCTATTGCCCTTCCCTGCAGGCTGGCTGCACCTCGGCTGTGCTATACCTGTGTGTTTTGGAAAGGTAATAAACTCACAGCAGCTCTAAGAAAATTATAATGTAAAGATTATTTCAGCTGGTATTTAAATAGGCAACTTTTCAAGATTATTCATGAAAGTTTTGGAGGTTTTTTTTCCCTCTCTACTACAACATGATTAATTCACATTGTATGTGTAGGAAATAAAAAAAAATTCCAGGTGTCTAAACCAATTTTCTTTAAGCATTAAAGACCACACTCATTGTGATGTTCAGACAAAATGTCTGCACTGAAGATTCCATTTCAATATCTCACAGACATGGGATTTTAGATCTGAACTTCCATGTTTGCCTACAGAAATAAGTAACTAGTTCTAGAACTACGTTATTTGATCATACCACTATTAAGGAAGCAGAAAGGCATGCAGGGATAAAATCAGCAAAAGTCATTTTACAAGGAACAAAGGACATGAAAAGAAACTAGAAAAAGATTTAGAAATAAATTGAAGTGTGAAAAAGACAACAGAATACACAGGCTGATTATTCAAATCAGAGGACAGCAATAATTAATGGTACAAAGTTGTATGAAAAATCTCTTGTACCTGTCTTCATAAAAACTGTTATGTGTGATCAGCTGCCTAAAGCAATGGTTTTAGAAGGAGACAGAAACATAAGCTAGGAGAGGAAAAGAATAAAGAAATAACACTTAAATAGTCCAGATGAATTCTTGTCAGTATTCTTCAAAGAAATGCCTGTTAAGGTACTGAAGAATTTTAAAAAAAACAGACTCTGTAATCCTCATGGTCTTCAAGAACTTGTGGATTCAAGGCAGGTTAAAGTTATCAAGATGAAGGTAAACATATCCCCTGCCTGATTAAACAAAAAGAACTTGAGCAACAAAGAATAATTAGTTAAAGTTTCATCCATGATGACACACAGGAACAAATGACTACACAGCAACTGACAAGCTCTGGCACAGCACTCCTGACCCTTTTTATCTCCTTAGACAAGTTCACAGGTAGGGTGAGGTGAGACCTGGCAGGCTGGATACTGGGAAGAGGTCGACAAAAATGTGGCCCCTTAAGGACCAAATGCCAATCATGGACCAATTCCATCCCACTTAAAGTGGTGTCCTGGACCATGAGCAGTTTGACAGACACTGGCCTAAAGGTTTAGGCTGGGGTGGACAACCAACAGAAAGCTGTGAAGGATAAACTTCAGGATGTGATGGGATGTGACAGACTTATGTCATTCTCTGACTGGATGTGATGAATCAGAAGGGATATGTCTTTTGAGATACTCTGACTTTACTAGGGTTTCTGATGCTAATCTGTGTTACTTTTTTATAACCAAAACCCATGTAATTTTACCTAAGTGAAATTGCCATGTGGTGCCTTCGTAGCTGCTCAAAAAAGGCCTCATAAGTGAGTTGCTCTAAGTAATACACTGATAAAATTAGGAGAACATTTTTCAGGAGAACCAGATCCTGAGAGATTGACCATGGATCCACTTCTATGTCAAGTTTACTTTAAATTGCTTGCATTGCAGGAGTGGTTACTTTTGGAAAAGGTACAGATGGTACCTGACCATGAGGCATTGCAAGCATTTGGAATAATAGGATTAAAGTCTTAAATTGTTCTGTAAACTGGGGACATAGTATGAAATAAGCATGATGCTATTCAGTAAGAAAAAAAGAGTAATACCTAAAAAGATTAATAAACAAGAAAAATGTGGAAAGCTTGATTAATACAGTAGTGTACTGTTAAGAAATCCTATTTTGAGAAAACAAATTACCATTGTAATTTGCCTTTTTTTTTTTTTTTTTTCATTTTGGGATGTATTTATTGATATATTCACTCAGACACATACTTATTGTGTATGTATATACTTTATGATTTTCTATGCCTACACTCACACACACACATGAAGGGACTAAAGCCAGTCATTGTCCAAACTCACTGAAAGAAAAGACAGGGTCAGATTCACTCAGGTCACAACACTGCAAAAGTGGATTTGAATATCACCAAATTAGTAGGTATGACAGAAATGCTGTGCCCCCACACCAGAATAGCTGAGGAACAGCCTGACCTTAGAGACAATCCATGAGAGAGCATCTGTTCCTGTATAGGAATCTGTATAAAAGGTATACCTTTTAAATAATAAAATAATGGGAGTACACTGCAGGGCATACAACTGGACATATGTACAACCAACACTTTTGCAATGCAACATGCATGGGGTGCTGTAAATCAAAGAGATTTTTGATGACTTTTCTGTGGAGAGAAACTGCTAGTCCTGAAGCCTAGTGGTCCTCTGCTGAAAAGAGGGGAAACAGGAGGCAGTCTGCATCTCAGGCCAGCAGTGAAACAAGGGATGCATTCCATTGTTAAGATGAATTTTACTTCACTTATAATCTTGTTTCTTTCAGCCTGTGTATCTATTCCTTTGATATATGACAACTGGATAATTACACTTGTAATTTGTTTCATTACAAAGACAGCCTAGTTTCACAGGATGAGCCAAATGTCATGGGATGAACCAGGGTGGAGATGATAAACTGGGAAGCAGTGTCTCTGTGGAAATGATCATCCTAAGGCACAGCGTAGAGATCTGAGCCCTCAAGAGGTTCAGTGGCCGGTGAATACATTTTACAGGGAGCCAGCGCAGGATGACTGTGCTGCAAGCTGTCATTCCTGGAGATGAAAAATATCAGAAAATGTATAGTTAACTGCTCCCTCTTCTCCCCCAGGCATGACACCCATCATCACTGATTTTCAAGGAAAAGGTTAGACAAACACCAGTGCAAGGTACTCTAGGGAGGGCAGGCTCTTCCTCAAAGCAGGAGGATGAACACGCTTCCTAACTTATATTTATCTCACTAATTTACCATGTTACAGTGAACAGGACAGACAAAAACACCTCCAGGATGTTTGTACCGGCCCAATCCTTCCAACAGTCCCCCAGCTTCCTCTGTGGTCTGGCCTGGCCAATTTATTACATTTTGTAGCCTGAGAGGGTCCTTGTTAAATGAAGGAACTCACAGTCAATTAACAATAATGTGTTTTTATTCCTAAGTGCCATCCACTCAACCACATAGGAAAGTGATATCCTGTTTCCCAACGAGTCTAAATTGGTCTTTAGGTCATTTTTACTCTGAGGGCAAAAATAATTGGCCTTGTGGTTAGATCTCCTCCTGGATATACACTCTACATTTTCCACCCAGTGAGATCCATAACTCTGCTTGAACAAGTGATTGATCTGGCACTGAATGTTTTCACACTGCGAGTGCAAACAGGATGCCAGTTCAATTCTCATTCTGGCAACCAATCTCTGCCTTGTAATATGCTTTTATTTTGCCTTTTTTTATCACACAGTGGAAAGAATGTACCACCAGGTTTTCCAACATATATACAAAGAGTGGAGTTTTTGGTCCAGCTCTGCACTGTTACAGTGCATTTTCACAGATCATATCAGCTCACATCTGCTGTGGAGGTTGCTCAGCTCCACTGGAACATGGAGCCTCACTTCCATTCTTTCTGAGCAATGCAACACGTGCACTTCATTTTCCTCAGAGCAATCTGATTTATCCTTCTTCTAACCTCACTCCAAAAACTGTTTGACAGGGGATTTTTGCCTTTTTTTTCTTTTCATACCCCTCCCCTGCCCCCAAAGTGTCAAATTTTTAGTCATTTTGACCATTAATTTTGTTTTCAAAATCTACAGTTGATGATCTCCTCAGAGGCATGAATTCTTGTCAGACAGTCTTTCCATTTTGTCTATTTGCATCAGTTTGACATGCTGTGAACAGACGCTGTAAAACTTATGTCTTCCAGTCCTGTCTCCATTCTAGTATTGCTACCAAAGCAGAACTGCTCAGATCACATTCCCTTCCAGCAGCTACTGTGCAAGAATGCTCTTATTTCTGAATAACCCAGATGGGTCTATTTTACAGTATTTCCTTTATGCCAGCGATTTTCATACAGGTTTTCCCTGTCGACCACCACGACACTGGTGAGGTCTGCTCAGCGCAGCACAATACACCTTCAAGTGAAGCTGGTGCACTTGCAGCAAGAACTTACATGCTGATCCTGCATATCATTTTACAGAAGAAAAGATCTCACTGAAACTCTCTAAAGGCTGCAGGCAGCATAATACAGAAACTATCACAATCTAAGCTATTACCATTTCTGTATTTCCCAAGTCTTGCTGGAGGTTCCCCTGCTGCCAGTGGTAGTGGGGCCCACCTCTCCTTCTCCTTAGTCATAGAATCAAAGGATAATTCAGGCTGGAAAAGGCCTCTAAGATAACTGAGTTTAATTGTTACTCTTACACCACTGAAGTCCTCACAGCACCCTCTGGCCCAGCAGCTCTGCTAGCTGCTGTGGTGTGCCAGCCACAGAAAGTAAAGGTCAGGGACACGAATAGAGTGAGATAGAGTCCTGACACCCACTGCTCAGCCCACAGCAAATACAGGAAAAAATAGCAGGATGAGAGAGGGAAGAGGAGATGTTGGTGGGAAACTGTCAGTGTAGTGCAGACTGAGTGCACCTGCCTTCTTTGGTCAGAATTCAGGGTCAGGAGCTTTATCTGCAGGAAAGGGAGGAGAGCACTGTGGCAGGAGTACAAAGGTACTGCACTAAGGTCTCACTTCAAGAGGATGGGGAGGTTCTCAGATTCCACAGAAAGAAATGTAACTTCCCACAGAGATTTAGTCACTAGAGGGGTGTTCTCAGCATGTCTCATAGCTGGCATTCTTTGCAGGGTAGCAAAAGGCACCAGATCTGCTCATGGCCATAAAAAGGCAGTCCAGAGTTAACTCAGGGCATTACACAAAAAAAGAGATTTTGGGGTCTGCTCCTCATTTCAGGGTATGACATAAATGTAATACACAAACATCTGAGCTGATTTTTATCACTTTGGCTAGCTGTCCTAGGCACAAGGCTAAATAATGACTTCCTTTTTTTTTTTTTTTTTTTTTTTTTTTTTTTGTTGCTGTTGCTATTTTTGCATTCTGGTCCTTCTGTTGTGTGGTGGGTTTTTTTGCCAGCTATGCAGAGAGCTCTCTTGCATGCCTAGCTTTAACAAGTGAGCTTTTAGGTTTTTGTACACCAAATGCTCCAATGAACTAAGAGCATTCTCACAGTTTATCAGAGACTGGTGTTCAACCAATTTTAGGCTGAATAAAGGTTAGAATGAGGTTTAGCTATTTCTTGTGTATGTTCTATTCATTGATTTCCGAAAGCATAAACTGTGCACCACCTCCTCAGATGAAGTTATCTGTAATATCAGTCGTGCCTAGATTTTGGAGTTGTTTTTATTTTTCAGGTGGCTTGATTGAGGTGTTTATCCATTTTCCCCTGAACTCAGGATGATAAATGACAACAGTATACTTGTATTCCCAGAAAAGTTAATGCTGAGAATTTACATCACATAGGGTGATATTTTATTACTCTGCTCTGTACAGGGCTACAAAGTCCTGAAACACTTACAGTAATTTTTCATTGTTTGAGCCCTAACTTGAGTAGAGAGTAGGTTCACAGTTGCTGTGCATGAAGGCAAGTTTGAGTCATGTCCTGAACAATCCAAAAGCTGTAAAGAAATAGAAATACACCAAAATGCAAATTTATTTGTAAAGAAGTTAAAAAAAAAGTTTTATTTTGTGTATTATTTATATGAATACAGCCACATAGTACTGCTTCAGTACTGTAGCCATGCTAACACCTGTAAAGCAGATTAGCTCCAAGGCAATGTGAATCCCTCCTTCACTTTCTTTACTCACACTGCTTATCTGGCTACTGAACTACTTCTGGCTTGTGGTGGAACATCTGGCCTCCATGACCTTTGCTGGTTATTTAATAATTCCTAATACTGAGCTTAAATACTTCTTTTCCTTGTGTGTGTGTGTGTGTGCTGAACAATCGTTAATACAGCAGCACTTTACTCCTTCAAGTGTTGCCCAGCTCCAAGCTGTGGCCTCAGCCATGACCCACGTACCTTACAACAGCTACTCACACACCTGCTGCAAGGCATCTCATGAAAGAATTTCTATCAATCTACATTTAACAGCATTTCAAACCACAGAACATCCCTTCATACCTATTCCTTGGAGCACTTGTGGCGTCTGGAAGCAGGCAGGAGTCTTGCAAGTAAAACCAAACCTACCAATTTAAGCAGGTCAGCAAAGCCTTGGGCAAACACAGCCTGGGACCAGGTCTCTCAGTGTTGCCACTATCATGAATTTTTAAATTAGAAGGAAGATACCTCATTTTCCATAGTAAAAAATACCCAGCAGCTTGCAGGACTCCTAGTCTAATTCCAACCTTGCTTTCCAAAAATCTACATTTGGTAGTTTTCACAGATACAGTTTGATGTACAACAGTTTTTGTTTTTTTCTCCTGTTTAAGCTCTTGTCCGCTGTTACAAAGCCAAACTTGGGAGCTTTTATGAAAGCAGATTCTGTTCAAAACCATTGCAGTTTGGAAAGTTCAGATAAGAATTGGCAAAGTTCCACTTTACTTTACAGAAATGCCAGTCTTTCAAAGAGTCCCACAGACAGAACTGAACTCTACAATATAACTATTTCTTAAAAGAAAATGTGGATCAAGTGCAAAATGAAGGTCTAAATACTGCACAATCAACCATTTATTTCAATACTGCATCAACCACAGTTCACACAAGTACAACTATTCTCCCCTGTGTGAGTCTCATTAGATGTTCAAATTGAAAATTACTATTTGACTCAAAATGAGTCAAGGTAATATTTCAGCAAGGTTTCAACAAGTTTGTCATTTAAGATGAATGCATCCCCACCTTCCTTGTAAACAAGAAATGTGAGCTCAATGAAGTATCTTGCTACCACAAAGAAGCAGAGAATTCTTGCTACCATCATCTGCACGGTTGTTCTCAAGTATGTACTCTTAAAATTTCTCAGAGAGTGTGGGATACTACGATCAAACTGCTGGCACAGAAAGCACTGGAGAGAACAAGCACATGGGAGGTAATTGCTGACAATTGTGGAAAGAAAATGAGGGAAGCAACCACTGCTAGCTGTGCAGGGGAAGCAAAATAGCTGTCTGGACTGACGGCAAATCTGAGATTTCATCCTCCAAGAGGACCAGCACACAATGCCATGCTCTGTACAGGGAAGCATACAGACTGCAGATCCAAATTTGGCAGTAAAGACTAGGCTACAAATGATCTAATTTATCTCAATTCGTATCAGCTTAGCAAATTTGGAAGAGTTTATATGAAAATAGGTAACAAGGGAGTCACAAAAGCACAGATTTAAAAGTCTTTAAGCAATAATGACTTTTCATAATGCCTGATCTTTTTAATTGATGTCCCTCTGGTAAACAACAAGGAAATCGTGAAGAACAGAATGGAATTTTTGTTTAGGAAAGGTAAGAAATACCAAAAAGCAGGCAAACAGATTTTGTAATGCTTTAACAAAGGAAAATAGCCTACAATTTCACTGTCAGGGTGAAATACAAAGAATACCTCTGTGCATGTTTACACAGAAAACAGTAATCAGTCAATCATCGACATAACTGATTATATACTTTGATATACAAGCATGAAGCATAAAGCTAAAATGTCATAAAATTACTCTGCTGACACCATTTGCAAAAAACAAAGACCTTACTACAACAAGAATGATTAATACAGGAAAAAAAAATCTCAAAAAGAAAATCTCAAAAAGAAAATAGTATTTTTAATGCAAAAGCATTTAAATCACAAGGGAGGCAAGAAATAATAAGGAATGTAAGTAATGAATAGTAGAGAGGAAAATAATTACTATCTTCTTCATTCTTTTCTCTATAACACTGAAAGGGCATCCGGACACACTGAAAGACAACAACTTCGAATTTGAATAAAGAGCAGTTTGATTGAGTAGGGAAATCAGAAAAGTGTGGCCATCCTGTTAAACGGACTGTCACAGGGCACTCTTGAGATTAATAAACCAGCAAAATTAAAGGAAGTCTACACATAATCCTATTAATAAAATCATCCTGCTATAAGACCAAGCAGCAATGCCATCCAAAAATAAAGAGGTGGAATTCAGAGTTTCAGGGTTGATCTGTAAGGAGAAAACATATTAGGAACCATCTGATATCCTATGCCGGTATCCTACCATCATTTGGTATCCTACAAGCACTTGGTAGTAGCTGCTATGTGTTGCAGACTGTTCTTTAATTATACACACAGCCCAAAATCAATGAGTGTCAACACCCTCAGTATGATGATTCCTAAATTTGTATCTGTGTCTACATTCCATTACAGTTTACGAGGTATTGCTCCTGATAGTTGCATACAATGTAATGTTTCTTAAAGTCCTGTCAAAAAAGGGCAGGTTTGTTTGGCTGGTTGTAGTGTGTGTTTTGGATGTTTGTTTGGTTGTTTTTGATTTTGTTCTTTTAGTTAAAAGGAAATCAAGGAACGCCCTCGGGGCAAGAAGAGCATTGGCAGGAGACAGAGGGAGGTGATCGTTCCTGCCTGTCCAGCCCCGGTGAGACATCTCTGGAATGCCCAGTGCAATACTGACACAGACATGCTGGAGTCAGTCCAGTGAAGTGCCATGGATGTGGTAATGCACTAGGCCGACCTGAGGATGGTTTCCTTGGAGAAGGCCAATGGCAAAACTTTAAGCGATAGAAACGTCACAAAACTTTTCAGTATACCCTACTGAAATGCAAATAAGTCTTTTTATTAACTAGTGTAGGTTAGGATCCACAACTGCCATAAGAAAACTTTACACATACCATTAGCTACAATCCCTCTGTCTGGGATACTGAAAATATTATTATTTCGGTCTATATGAATAATTTGTGAGAGGTTAGATTTTCTTATGGTGTCCATTCATTTCAGACTTTCCACTATATGCTGTAATTTTAAGGAAGTTCCCCCATTTCATTACTTCTAATTGAGACAAAAACACTGCATGGACTTTCATAAATCTCCTGGAAAAACAGCGTTTAGAAACGACAAACTGAACACAGACAGCTGCCTGATCAAACCACGTGCTTGAGTTAGTCCCAAATCAAGGCATCCCAGGGACCTAATTCATTAAATGTTTTCTCTCATTCCACCAATGTTTCTACTGCAGCCTCACTATTTCCACAGTATAAACTTCTGAGAGGAACCTGAAGATGTTTCAAAATTAGAATCTTGTCCAGAACACAGGAAAAAAAAAAGTTATGATATTATTTATGCACTCAAAATTTATTGAGTCTGTAGCAAAATGGGGCTGAATAAAAAAAAAAGTCACAAGCTCACAGGACTAACTATCTTAAGCCTAAAACAAAGATCTGAGGGTTGTTTAGGGTCTTATTTCTCTGTGGTTTTTTTTTTTTTTTTTTGGCACATATGATGAAATGCAGTGTGTGGCCTTGGACTGCCACTCACTGCTTTTTATTATCTTCAGATTTATTGCTTGTTTTGCACTTAGACACTTCTCTCATTTTTCTGTCTGAGTATGTTTGTAACATGGCTAAAGTTGTATGAAAAAATTCTCATTTTGTCCTTATTTTTCTGAACACCTTCCCTCTAAATAGCAACTCATATCCTGCCTTTCACCATTCATTACTGTTACATCGTAGATAACTGGCCTATGTGAACTGACTTACTGATCTCAGCCCCAGCCTAGCAAGGTGCAGAAATGCTGTCACAACTGCTGCTGGTTGGCACCTTATTTATAGACTCAATAGCATATTAATCAGTATCTCATGGAAAACTGCACCACAACTTTCCCTTTAAAAAATGTCAGTGGTTTTCCAGTAATGTGGTGGCACCACATAATATGTTGTCAAAGAGTCATCTGATATTGCTTCAGTGGTTTTATGTTGTACTCCATAAAATATAAAAGGGGACCTCCCAGGTTATTGCCCTGCTCGTGGATAAGAATAAGATTTTAATTACCTCCAAGGTAATTGGATCTCTTACTTTGAGCCTTTCTGTAAATGAATGCTGATTTATGGAATGCAAGCAAAAATTCAGGAGTGTTATATGATTTCAGAAAAAGAAATTTCTTCACTCTCTTGACAAAGCTAAACTGTGTCTCCATTAATCCCAAGGTCATTTGGCCATATCTTTCCCAAATCTATGGCAAACCATCAACCAATATGTACTGAAAACTAAACACACGCAGCAGTTTGCAATACATGGCCAGACCTGGTGCACACTGTGAGAAATGTGGGCATCACAGGGGTGTAAACCACAGTCTGGGTGGGCTGAGAGGGTGCCAATCCCTCTGCCCCCTCTAGCTGTTCCCTCAGACCTTAACGCTGCTCTCTGTTTCCCTCTTTGCAATGTTGTGTGGCTGAGTGGCCATGCTGACATGGAGGTCAGGAGAAAGACCAGCTGTGATTTAAAGTTCCCAGTCCATGCTGGGTGGTTTCTTTTTAGCCTGATTGTTTTGATGCTTTAGGTTACAGAGCAGCCCCAGTAAAAGCAATGTTTGTAAAACTGATGGGCTAGTGAGATGTAGAACAAGTGCTTGGGGACACAGGTTCCTTCAGCTGTCTTTGTTACCAGCTAAAAATTGTCACTGGACAACACTGAGAATTATTGTCTTTGGGAGATTTTCCCTTTGGACCATTTCCATCTTTCTTGCATGTACTCAGTGACCAGGCCACTCTCTCAAAAGATGAAATCTGAAATGGATCACTGGCCAGACATTCCCATTTCTCCAGCTCTGGTAGCATGACAAGTGCATCTGGCAACTCTGAAGCCCTTCTTCCTTCAGGGATTTGTGACTGCTGAGCTGACTGCAGTTTTTTTCAGAATGCTTTTTCAGAACAAAGCACTCTCTTTTTCAAAGTTACACACATGCAGAGCAGAGAGCTAAAAATAAAATAACCTTCCTGGATCTTTCCTTCCTCCCTCAAAGAAAAATTTTGCTGAAGCTTTGATACATTCCAGTCATCTCAATACACTTCCTTCAGTTTATGCACTCCTTTCTTTGTCAGAGACTCTTACCCACCTGTTGGTAGCCACTTCATCTTCATTCCCATTAAAACCTGCTATCATTAGGGCTTCATTATCTCCTCGAAGTTTAGGTCTAGTAAGACAGACTAAACTTTCTCAGTCCAGTTAAACTACTCTCAAAAGCTAACTTGTCCAGGAAAACACCCTTATTGTATAATATTGATTATTTTCCCATCTCCCATAGCTTTCCCTGTTCTCCTGGTTCTACCTCTTAAAATCTTTAATTCTGTCTGGGCAGGCAGGATGATATCTACCTGTAAATGGAGGTCCACAGAAAACTGAGTACCAATCACATCAGTATTGTTTCATCCTCTGCCAAGTAACATTGATATAAAATGCTTTTCAGATACATTTTTGAAGTAATTGGGAACTCAGCTCAAATTTACTAACAGGACCCCAGTTATTACAAATTAAGCACCTGTTATATGTGAAAGGAAGTCATAAGGAGGTATCCAGAAGAATGCAATTTCCTATGTCCTCAGGAGAGCTACATTATGGTATGTGCATATATCCCTTTCTGCTCATACCTCAGTGGGGAGTGCACTTATTGAGGTCATGGTTAGTCTCTGGTTGAATTCCTTCTATTTCTTTAAAGGGTTTGTAGAGAGTGCTGGTACCTAAACAAAAAAACAGGAAAAGCACAAATTTATGATAACAGAGAGTAGGACATCTCAACATGTGAATCCTTGCAATCTAAGTCTTTGTTCTTGTCCATGCTCAATTTAAAAAAAGTGCAAGATGGACCTGTTGGCAAATGAGAGTTTGAGCCTACCCAAACCAAGGAAGACACTGAGCCAGGTTTTCTGCCTTCTGAGAATGCATCTTTAACTCCTGCTTTATTCTAGAAAGGGCTGCTGGTTACTTTCAACCCTATGAATATCAGTTGCTGGAAAATCCATTACCAGTACAATTCTAAGTGCAATATAGGGATCATGTTGGGCCACAGTGCTGAAATCTGGATTTTATTTTGTTGAAGTTCCTCATGCATGATGGAGATAATTTCTCCATAAGAGAAATACAAAGTTCAGTTTTTAGTTGATGATAATGGATGTATTCCTGAACAGGATTGTGGGATTTGGTTTATAAATGATGGTGAGTTTTGTCTTGAGATGCTGATATCAAATCTGCTGTTGATGGGCACTTACCAATTTAATGTGAATCCTTTTTTTTTTTTTTTTAATCCTTCTAACCTAAAACTAAATGAGAATATTTACCAATCTCACTGATAAAATTTCATTCAGAATCTTCATGTGAATCACATTAAGTAAACAATGGCCTTTTGTAGGTAATATATTAATATATGGGAATTACATTTAGCAAGTGCATATCTTTTAACATGATCAAACACAGAGCTTAGCCACATTAATATAAATGAAAACCTGATTGTATTACTGTTTGCAGTCGCACAGTGCACTGCACTGATAACAGACGTGCCAGTGCACGCACTACAGGTTATGCAGGACAAAGAAGGATTTTGCTTTGCGAGTCTTTGTTGCTGAATATGTTATGGAGAAGAGAGATTTTGGTTGCTAAAGCCATTTTTCAGTAAAAAGTCTGAAAAAATTTTGGAAACTGTTGGCAAGTATACAGAGAAGATGAAGAGACGTATCTCTTCCCTGTATTTATAGAAAGCCTTTGAGTTAAGAGAAATAAATCAAAATAATAATTTTTTGCCATCCTTAGAAAGGTCTTTTTTGTAACAGGTGAATAGTTGTTTCCATAGGCCCTGGGTGTGCAGGATATTGAAAGCTATAGAAAAACATACATACAGCAGGAAAATGGCCAAACTAATTGCTGAAAAATATTTTTTGTATCAGATAACTTCCCCTTACAGCATTTAAGGGTTCTAAGCATCAGTTATTATTTAACTGATGAACACTCACTTTATGTTCTTTTTCATGAAATGAAAGCATTTCCACAGAGAGCTGTAAGAAAAACTAAAATGCTTTTTGATATTTACCATATTTATCAAAACATACATATTTTAGTCTTTATAATCTGTTCTTTCTCAAAAAATGTCTCGTATTCTGCCCAGTTTAGACTTGCAAAAAGTAGCAGATTTTGAAGCTAAAGCTCATTTTGAATTATAAGTCTCCTTGACAGTAAATGTCATTTTTCTCCTAAATTACTTCTGAGGACAGGATTTGGAAATGCAAATCAATTAGATTTTTATAATTTAGGATTTTTTTTTTTTCCTGTGGCCTGCAGGAGGAATCTGAAAATCTTGAAAAGAAATATAAATACTAAATAACCTATTCTGGTTACTTGCAAGAATTGATGGATTTTTTCAGCCTGCACACTTGGTTCAAGACTTCTCACCTTTGTAGGCAAGGCTGAATTTTGCCATCTTTGTGTTCTCAAAAAAATACTTTAAAAAGTATTTCATGGAAAGGTCACTAAGATGCTACGGTCTGTACCTTTCTTTTCTTCTTCTCAGGAGCACACACAAAAGTTCCAGCTAATGGAGTGAAATAAAAATAGAGGAATAAAAAAGGTTGAAGGAGCAAGGCACATCAGTGGGCTCCTCATCATTCCACTCTTGGTTCATGCCATACTTCTACCTTGCACTTCTTCATGTAGGTCTCCGCAAGGCAACCCTGTAATGGAAAGGACTAGGGACCCCACGAGTATAATTAACCTCAGAGTCAACCCGGGGTCCTACACAGAGAGAGAGCAGGAGAGTGAGAGCCTGTTTCTGCACATTCCAGCTTGCCTTGTCACACTGCCTCAGCTGCTCCTCACACCTTGGGGCTGGTGGACTTATGGACCTGGTACAAGAAAGTTCACGTGGCCCGACCGTGGGGAAAGCATGCTGGCGGGAGAGGGATGCTCTGACTCCCAGGTCCATTAGGGTAGTCTATGCAATCCCTGGAGAACCACCAGTTAAGCCAAAATACCTGGCCTAATAACTCTAATAACTCATCAAGTAGAGCTCACAAATTTGGGTGGAGCCTGAGCACTCTACCTGTGACGCTAAACTGGTGGACAGTGCTTGAAAACAGAAGCTCAGTCCTCAAGCAGAAAATTAAATATTGTTACCTGAAAAATATCTAAACACTTGTGTTTGATAAAGCACACTGTTATCTACTCGTGTGCTGGAATGCAGCCAGCTTTGCCAGATACTGACAGCAAAAAAAGAAGCAACTTCCTTTAATTATTATGTCCAGATTAACTCAAAGTTGCAGTCTTCAGTCAAGCAATGCTCTAAAGAGTCAAGCAACGCTCTAAGCATGACAGAACCTGTCAAACTTCACCTCATAATAACAAACACAAGTCCTTGGATATCAATCTCCATTTTTGTTCTCGATAATATTTTTTATCTTAGGGTCATCTAAATCAGGGGATATTAATACTTGAAAAATGAAAGGTTACAGGCAAGACTAAAAAGATTTTTTTCTCTCTTCTCCCTAAAACAGTTATACTGACTGTTGCCTAGGGAAGCAGTGGAATTGCCATCCTGGAATTGTTCAACAGTGGGGTGTGGCACATGAGGACATGATTTAGTGAATATGTTGGTGCTTTGTTAACAGCTGGACTCAATGATTTTAGAGGTTTTCTCTAACTTAATGATTCTATGATGCTATAGCAGGCATTTTTACTTGTCCAGGCAGCACCAGAATTAAATAGTGTTCAATATAGGAAAAATAAAAATTACCACATAATGTGGGTATTAGAGTAAATCAAATATGCTGTTCAAAAATGAACTTGGCTAAGAAAAAAATTCAAAATACATATCTTGATGGATTCTCATATTGATGAGAATGTGTTATGAGCTATGCTGCTCAGCATTTGTCAATATATGAGGAATTATGACTGCACCCACCATTCTCCCTAAGGACTGGACTTGGATGTTTAACCAACACAGAAATCTTTCCTGATTTTACTAGCATTAAGACTGACATTTGGTGCCCTGTGTATCTTATATAAGTACTGGTATCTGTCTGGAAGACATGTCTAACAAAAAAAGACACTATTAAAGAATAATATACATTATGAGGCTGATTTTGTGCCTATTAGCTAGAAATTAAATTTTAAATTACCTTTTGCAGGCGGGATGCTTCATATGACTTCCAGAATATATGATGCTGTTTGGTACCTACCTCTGAGAGATTTTGTTCTGTTGTCATGTTTTGGACTGGCAGAAGTAGTCTCATTCTCAGCTTATCGCAGGAACATACTGGACTGTGAATAGCTTTATTGAATTCAATATCCTGTAAGGATATACTCATATCCTATGGAGTTGCCAGGCAAAAGGTTGCAATAGTACTTAGCTAAAGCTTTAGAAACGCAAACAGTTACTCATTACATCACTTCCCTGTTCAGAAGCATGTGGTGCTTTTGCTAGTGAGTATAAGAGCAAAATCAAACTGTCCCTTGCAAATTGAGTAAAATTTCACTTGAATTCCAGCATCTTTGTAACCTTTTGCTGATGTACTAGAGGGAAATATAGTCATGGAAGAGCTTGATAACATTAAAAATCAGGTAGAATTCTTTCTTAACACTTTCAGAGGCTGGTAAGAAACCACTGGAGGACTGTGGTTGTTGCCTGAAGATAGAAGTCCTCAAGGAAATCCTTGTAACTGAATAGTATAACTAAACATAAAATCCTATGAATCCCAGGAAGATACTGAAATACACTGCTGAAATAAATATCTAACTCAAAATAAAAAAATCCATCTACTCACTATGGCTGCAAGAACAGTTGAGATTATTTAAAAGCAGGACACTAAAAATGCTACAAAGTACTGTATGAAAATAATGAGCGAGTTAAATTTAGTATCTGTAATCAAGTAATTTACATGGTGTGTAATTCTGTGCTGCTCTACTGGACAGACTGAAACTCCAGTGTGAACTAGAGATGAAGGGACTGGGATGTGTGAATGAGGGAGCAGAGATCCACCTGCAGCCTGTGGAGGATCCTGGGTGGATGCCTGAAGGAGAAAGTGACACATGACCTGTGAGATGCCTGTGATGGAGCAGGTTTGCTGGCAGGACCTCACAGGAGACCCATGCTGGAGCAGTTTGTGAAGAACTGCAGCCTGTGGGAAGGATTCATGTTGGAGGAGCTCAAGGAGGACTGTCTCCTGTGTGTAGGACCCCACAGTGGAGCAGGGGAAGAAAAGACTCCCCTGCAGCCTGCGGTGCAAACCACGGTGAGACAGGCTGTGCCCCTGCAGCCCATGGAGGATTGTGAGACTGCACTGACGGTGGGCTCCAGCTTCAATCCCTTGTTAACCAGGGTGGGAACAAGGGGAGGAGTTCATTGCAGTATTAAACCAGATAACCAGGCCCAAAACAGCCAGGGGTGAAGACTGAAATGGGTGTGCCTTTCAGTTGTTGTGAACCATGATTTGACTTGTGTGTTGTAGAATTAGCATAACAGGAACCTCCTGAACCATGGGAAGCAGTGAATTAATTCCTTGTTTTGCTTTACCTGTGTGCGCTGTTTTTACTTTTGCTATTAAACTGTCTTCATCTCAACCCAAGAGTTTTCTATCTTTTACTCTTCTGATTTTCTTCCTGATCCTGCTGGTGGGGGAGTCAGTCAGTGGCTCCATGGGGCTTGGTTGCTGGCTGGGGTTACACCACCATACATGGAAAGAAGAAACATTTTAGTAATCCTGAGACAGTTGGGGGTACTTCTAAAGCTAAGTTGAAGTTTACTGATTTTTTTTTCTTTCAATATATAATTTTTATTTGCCATACTTTATCAGTTATAAGACAGGTTTGAGGTTTTTTTGATAACACTAAGATAAATACTGATATGATTTACAGACAAATGGAAAATGACAGGAACCCTGCTCTAAACAAAATTGCATCTCTTTTCTTCATATATAGTTAGGAAACATAAAAGCCCAAGAGAGCATATCATTGCTTTTAAGTCATTCAGAGTGTGGGGTGGGAGAGAAAAATATTGTTCCTCTGTTAAGCTCAAGAGACCTGTCAACTCTTGGGACTCTGAGGTATGCATTTGCTTTCAATGTGCAGAAAATAGAGAAAGAATCCAGACAAGGGATAATCTAAATAGCTAGAACAAATGAAACAACTGAAATAAACACTCCCGAGGGGATTCAGCAATTCCTGCAACTACTCCGACACACTGACACTTGTGATTATAATGGATTTCATAATGGTGCTGGCTTTTCCTACCAGAGTTTGCTACAGCAAAGTAGAGCAATGACATACTCTTGCACTTATTACCTCTAAAATACCTGGTAAATTGGGTTAGGGACAGGGTTTAAAGTGTAAGAAAGCTTACAGCTTCAGGGAAACTGGGGCTGGAAAATGATTCCAAGTGGATCACAGCAAGGCAGTAAGATTGCTACTTCCACACCTTTCTAATCTAATCATGGTGACGGGAAGAGGGAAAGCCATACAAGAAGTGACTGAGATCACTTGGTCTGTTCAGCCTGGAGGAGACTGAGGGGAGACCTCACTGCAGCCACAGCTTCCTCATGAGGAGCAGCAGGAACCAATCTCTTCTCTCTTGTGACCAGTGACAGGCCATGCAGAAATGACCTGAAGCTCAGTTGGGGGTGGCTTAAGTTGGATATCAGGAAAAGGTTCTTCACACTGAAGGTAGTTGGTAGGGCACTGGAATGGCTCTCCTGGGAAGTACTCACAGCACCAATTTACCAGAGGTCAAGAAGCACCTGGACAATGCTCTCAGGCACATGTGGTTGTTGGTGCAGCACTGCAGAGGGCCAGAACATGGATTTCAGTGATCCTTGTGGGTCCCTTTCAGCTTAGGGTATGTTAGGATTTGATAATTCTAGATTCTAGGAAATTTTCTTTTCTCTCAAGGAAAGTAAGCACAAAGGAAGAAACACTATCTTCCTGAATTAGATCAACTTCAAGGATTTCAGCAGAGACTGCAAAAAACATATAAGGCACAATCCTATCAAAATGACCTTATTGTTGCTTTAGAACACTTCTTGCTAGTGCTGCAGGGGTTGGAGTTTTTTGCCTGTTTATTTGTTTAATTTTAATGCTTTTTGTTTAATTTTCATCCTTGATTCTTTAGGTCTCAACCTGTTTAGGATCAAAATACATGCAAGTACTAGCACGCATGCACATCTTTCTATCCTTTCCCTTACAATTTTTGAAAATGGAGATGCATTTTAGAAAAATCTTGCTTACATAGATGGGCAATTAATAAAGAAGGTTCTCCATTACTACCCCCTCTTCTCCAAGGGAAAAGTTCCAGATATTACTCAAGAAATTTCTTCAGTCAAAAATGAATGTTAGGAACTTTTCTGCTAACAAACACTTCAGCTGAATTAGATCAAAGAATTCAATGAGATTACCAAATCCCTTTGGATACCAGGCTTCCTTATCTCTGCTTCTGATAGAGCTACCTTTTGTCCTCGTTTGCTTTGAAATACACTGATCTTGAAGTGTTCTTGACTCCTAGCATGCCTCATTTTTGGAG
This sequence comes from Pyrgilauda ruficollis, assembly GCF_017590135.1. Lineage (NCBI taxonomy): Eukaryota > Metazoa > Chordata > Aves > Passeriformes > Passeridae > Pyrgilauda > Pyrgilauda ruficollis. Next base: position 9,318,223 of record NW_024519207.1, on the reverse strand, counting down.
CTTAGAGCAGATTCCTGGGAACTGTACACCTCTCTGATAAATTCTAGAGGTACAAATGTAGGAGAGTGCAAGGCTTTATGATATGATAATTAATAGAAAATAACTAGTTGCATTCCATGAGACACTGATGAGTACTTACTACAGACAGTTATATTCAATGAATATGAATAAAGTTAACACTGTAAATATTACTTATGACTTTTCAAATAAGACAGTGATAAGCCAATATGACCTGTGGATTTGGTGGATGATCTACTAACTTTTTCCTACAAAGTGCTGACCTCATCAGTTAGAAGACACACCAAATCCACAAAGTCAAACTCACTCCCGCAGGAGTTATAGCTAGAAGACCATATGGGTGCACACAAACATGCACACTTATATCACTGTGGATAGCTGGAAAACGTTTTGGTTAATAAATTATAATTATTTCTTCAAAGTACTGCACTTAAATCAAAGGTAATTTTTCAAAAATAGACATGGTACAGTGAAAACAATGCAAGATTAATAGCTTCCCCTAGTTGCCAGCCTCTCTCAACATCATGCAGATATGATGAAAAAGCCTCTGATAAAACAGACTAAGGCTAATTTACATATCCTTTGCCCTGACGTGAAATCCCTTTTGGTTGATAAGGTCTAATTTTCTCTCTAATGCTGTGCAAATTCTAAAAAATGAAGAGTTCATTCACAGAATCTAATGAAGACCTTCCCCTTAATATATCGGCCTTTTTTATTTTTCCAAGAATTCCTGTAGGTATAATAGTTTTCATTGAAGTAACACCAAAGGAATATACCCAGAACCAGAAGCTAGTAGGAAGGCAGAGGACAATGTGAAGTCTCTAACAGACTTACTTCTGTTACTCCTGCAAGATAAACTCATGGTGGTCATGAGTCAGAGAGAGGGAATCACTGAACAACTTCCTCCTTAAACCTTACTCACAAATGGAGAAAGAAGATCCCACCCAACAAAGGTGATACCTGATGACTTGAGAAAGGAGATGGCTCAAGATGAACAAAGAGACCTCAACTGTACATCTTGAGGTCATGTTTCCAAACAGTGATTTTTCCTGAAGTATGGCTAGATATGGACTTAACATACATCAAGCTTTAACTGCCCAGGTCTAAACATTAACTAATTGACCCTTATAATTTGACATTTTTTCTCCATGGTGGAAAGTTAGCACAACAAATATTAATACTTTTTCCAGCCCTCTGATAGATGATATGTATTATATATATCCCACTTACAGAGATCCTTAAACACTCCATAAGAGTAACTTTTCTCTAGGGAAAAGAAAACAAATGGCATCCTAGCAAAACAAGACTCTCGCCCCATAAAAAAAAAAAAAAAAAACAAAAAAAAAACCAGAACATTAGACAGTGCTGCCAGACAGGCTTTCACAAAAAAATCAGTGAAAAGACTGGCAGATGCTGACACCAAAATAGGGATAGGGCATTTGCACCTCAGCCATGATTTTTTCTGTAATTTGCACTTCAAGAGACCTTTTATCTAAACATGTCAAAGTACCTGACAAACATTAAACTTGTCAACCAAAAGTTTCTAATATATTAACTTCCTTTTACCTGAAAGGAAACTGAGGCACAGTATGATTAATCAAAGTTTTCACGAAAATTAAAAAAAAAAAAAACATATTAAAACCCCCAAACACTACAGAGATAGAAACATGTTTTTAGGTAACTGACTTTCTATCCTGTACTTAAATCATCAGTCAAAAAGTTCCTTTGTAAATGAGATGTATTTGCCTTCCTAATGAGCTGACGAAAGGCAGCAATCCTGATTATCACAGCACAACAATTACTTTTGTGTTACACTGGCATTTCTGCAGAGCTGCTGAGAGGAAAAGAAAAACAGGAAGCCAGGCTAACACCATAACAACCTCTCTTGCACCCTGCTATCACACATTAGAGAATAAGCAAGTTGTTGAGCTAATGGAGCCTATGGAGATTAACATCGGTTTCTCCTACTATTACTTCAGTTTTGAACTCCAAAACTCCAGCTGTGAGAGAAATACATATCCGTGAAGGAACAATAGAGGAGGCTGATGCTGTCAAACTACAGAGCTTTAAAATTGCTGGGGGAAGGGAACTTCAATCCACTCCACTCCTATCAGCTTGATGCTAGGGCCAGTGAGAAATGCCCAGAGGCCGGCGAGGGATTGCAAGTCAGGAGAGCACCTGAAGTGCAGCACAAAGGAATTCCAGCCACTTCAGCCAGCAAATCAGCTTCATTGTCAGTCAGTTAAATGCCCCAATGCAAACACACATAGCAGGGGGAATAAGCAAAAGGAGTCAGAGATGGAGTCAGCCCTCTGTTATCATCATATTGCAAAAATTCCACGCTGTGGTCTCCTTATCATAAAAGTTTCATACCTTCTTGGTGGTGTCTCACAGGCAGCTCTTCAGAGCGCTGACACTTTCTTCCTCACCAAGTAGCCAACTGACTCCAGTTCTCCTCTCAACCAGCCAACTCACTCTTTTATAACTCTTCTTCTCGTTGGACACAGCTGTGGCCTGTTAAAGTCAGGCCTGATCCTAATCTTTGGTAATTGGCCCAGCTGCAACTCCTTAGGGGTGATATTACTTTCTGCACTATCTTTATTTTCTTATATTCTATCCCCCCACAGCCCTCCATGTCCTCAGGGCTGTGATCCTATTGGCATCATGAAGATGTGGCGGGATGGTGACTGTTGGAATGAGAGGATACAGGCTCTATAGGAAGGACAGACAGGGGAAAGCAGGAGGGAATGTCGTGCTCCTTGTCAGTGGCCTGCTGGAGTTCCCCCTGGGGATGGTTGAGGAGCTGTTGAAAGCAGGTGCAAGGTAGCATTATAGTGGGCTATAGTGGCCAAGGCTGGCTGGTGTCAAGGAACACCTCCTTCGAGCTCAGGAGTGACACATCCTGAGGAATTCAGACAAAACTACCAGTAGACCTCTATGGATGAACATGGACCTGTTGGAAAGAGTTCAGAGGAAAGTCACAAAGATGATCAGATGAATGGGGCTCCTCTCCTAAGAAGACCTGTCCTTGAGAGAGTTTGGGTTTTTCATCCTGAGGAAGAAAGACTTCAAAGAGGCCTTGGAGCACCTTCCAGTACCTGAAGAGAGCTACAAGAGAACTGGGGAGTGACTTTTGAAAAAGACATGTAGTCATAGGACAGGAGGAGAGGCTTTAAACTGAAAGATGGTAGATTTAGATTAGAAATTATGAAAAAATTCTTTAATGCCAGGGTGATGAAACACTGGAACGTGTTTCCCAGAGAAGATACACCCCTACAGGTATTCAAGGTCAAAGCTGGATGGGGTTTTGAGCAATCTGATCTTGTGAAAGGTGTCCCTGCACGTGGCACGGGAATTGGAACCAGATGATCTTTAATGTTTCATCCAACCCAAACCTTTCTATGTTTCTATAAAATTTTTCCCTACCCACTTTCCTCAGGGAACATTCATAGAAAATGTCTTAATGAGGATCTTGCAGTTGCAGTCTAGTCTGGCCAGAACAGGCACATTAACAGGTGTAAGTGCCACATGAGTTCTACATTATGTGCAAAAATTCTCTGCAACAAAATGCTGCTGGGAAAAACCCCAACTAGTTAGCACATTTCTGTGAACTGAGCGCTTATATACCCTCAAAACAAGCAAAGTGTCTCTGATTGGCTCCCACGAAATCTCTCTTCCTGGGTGCTATCCTTTATCATTAAGTTGAGGTCAGAAAGGCTGGAATAACGTTTAATTACTTGGGCAAAAATGAAGCTGCTTGTCATCATTCTGCCATGATCAGACAGTAAAAAAAGATTTATATGAAGCTTTAAGGTCACTGATGTTTTCTTTACTCCTTTCAGAAAACTATTTTAAAATGCAGACATTTTGTGGTTTCTGAAAAATCTTAAAGAATCTGAAAAGAAGTGACGGCTGTGAAGTTCCATCTCTGAGATAGTATAATCCTTTATTACATTCTATCATTTTTAGACTAATTTAATCTGTGCTGGATCCTGAAATACTTCAGAAAGTATATTCTTGAAGAAAAGCAGATAAATCAACTTTGTTATTAGGAAATGATAAATTCTTGTCTCTCTGGCTTCAAGGAGTTGCGCTTATGATCTGTCCCCATTCCAGGAAAGATCATGGCAAATACCTCATATAGGAATATACTGTGAAGAGGCGTGTGAGATGTACCTTTATATGAAAACTGAAATAGGAATCACCACCTAAAGAGTTTTGATCTGTGTCTTTGACTCACTAGTTTTAACATGTACAGGGATGGGTAAGGGAGAAAATACAATGCTGGCAGAATGTGAGTGAAGGTACAGCTATAGAATAGATAACGTGCTCTGTGACCGGGCTTTTCAAGCCTGCCCTTAATCTCTTTCCTCATAGACTCACTCAGATTTGCAGCAAAATCTTTCAAATATAGAACACTTGAAGCAAGTTTTCCTGCCCAGTTCCTTCCCACCTCCCTTCCCCTCACCAGTGTGTTTCCTGCAGGGAAGTGGAGAAGGTCAGGGCTAGTGACTCCTCTTCTGCATCAGGGGCCATGTCATAGAGGCATCACATTTTTGTGCCATGTTCCCCAGCTGTGGGAGTCTAAAGGGCAGTCTGGCTCTCAGTCAGTGTGGCAGAAAAGAAGAGCTCGTACCCACTGGCTGTGAGAGACGGGAGCTCTGTTAGCTCTGGCTTCAGGTCTGATGATCTCAGGCTGCAAAAAAGTAAGACCAGATCTGGAAGGTTTCCAAGCAAACACTGTCTCAGGATTATTGCAGCTCACTCAACACCTGTCATTCCCTATATCTTTACCTGCCCACAAGTCATGTCTGGGACAAAATAGCTCTTCCCTGGATTAAAATACCTGGTATAGTCCAAGAGAGAGAAGAATTACTATCTACATACTGTGGACTTCAACTATTCAAAAACTTTAATGTATCTCTCATACTTCAGAGAGAGAGAGAGAGAGATAGAGATTTCCATTAACTGTAGAGGATCATTTTGCCAATAATCCTAATAATATAGGAAAGCCTTATTTCCACCTAGTCAATAGAGCCACGTTTGTGAAAACAGAACACTGACAGGAGACACTAAAGGTTTAGCTGTATCCAAATGTGAATGACATTTTTAATCTACATAATATCAGAATGCATTAAGAGAGATCTCAGAAGGGAACACAGAGAGCCACAGTGTTAAAAAGTCAGGTGAAAATCTGAACTGAACCTTTCTTTTCCTTCATGTTGAAATTCAGAGATGACCTGTCTGTCACTACACAGTCTACATTCGTCCACTACCATCCAGGAAAGAACAATTCTAAAGTCTACAGATCATATCAGCTCTGTTAAATCTTGCCCACTTTTGCCCTCATTAGGCTAATGAGATTGTTTCACATTGATGATGCCAGTATGAAATAGAGCCTTTCTTGGTCAGAGCCAGTGTTTCTACAAGCAACAGTAAAAGACAGACTGGCATTCTCACAAAGAGAATATTTTCAGTTCATTTTTCAGGGAGTATGTTGAAGTCAGACCAATATTCTCTATTTCTGTCACAGCTGTATGGATGTAGGCACTTGCATAATACTATTTCCTTCCAAGAAAATAAGGCACAAAAAGAAGTGTTCTAAACTAGTATTTATCAGAAAAAAAAAAATAGAATAAATGTGCTGTTATACAGGTTGTGAAATATTAGACTGTAATAGTGGGAGAGCTGTCTGAACAGATGTAAATAACAGAGTGCATATAAAATACAAGTGTGCTAAATCAACGGGCAAAGCAGCAGACTGATCAAGGCCCAGCCTAACTTCATTTTTGTTCCTTTTAAATTTGAGCAACTGGGACGAGAAACTCACCTTCTGTACATGTAACATAGGTATATGCTCTGTCTTATGGATGGAGGAAAATATTGATACTTCAGAAATAGAATAGCTCTTTAATAGTTTGAATTACCTAATGACATTTTGCTTTCATTAAAACAGTTGCCTCAGCCATTTTTTCTTCCTTCCTTTTGTCTTTCCTATGAGGCCCTTTATTACACTATCACATTCTATATGGTATTGCATTATGAACAAAAAATGGCCTATAAAATGTTATTTGAGTCACCAGAAAAGCAGAGTAGGATAAAGTGACCTATTTAAAAAGCAACCATTTTACTTCACAGAACAGCTACAATTGACATTGCAGCAGCACTCCCGTGTTGAAAAATGCTCTACTCCCAGGTATTGTGTACAATGAACACAGCACTGCCTCTGCCCAAAGATCTTATGTGAAAGCTTAAACAATATGTTCCAGAAATTAAGTGGCAAAAACTTCATGTTATTTTCTATAGCAAAAAAAAAAACAACCCAAACAAAAGCTTTTTGCTTCTAATTCCACAGTTAAGCCACGAGCATTATGTGACTGTACAAATACATGAGATTAGAATTTCAAGAAATTCAGACTTTGAAAAATCTTGAACATTCTGTGGTTAATACCAAGCCAAGAAACATAACAAAATACCATGAAAAAGTAAAAACGAAATCTCCGCTAAATATCTGAGATGCTTCTCCATCAAGAGTGTCTGTTTTAATATACTTAAGCCAGATGAATCTTGCACAGATGAATCCAGCTTTCCATTAGTAAGCAGGAAATGCAAAAGATACCAGGTTCGCAAAACTACTCTATGGAAAGTGAAATATATCAGAAATTAAGTTTAAGAAAAAAAGCACTATTTTTGACAAAAGTGCATTACAATTGGCATTAACTGTCTTGGTGGGTCTATAACACTGCACCATTTACCAATGCAATCTAAAACATCTACAGTTTCTCCAGCTGCTTATTTAAGTGGAAGTTTCTGAGTTTTCTATGCTTAGTGTCACTCTTTAAATCACTTTTCTTGCCAGATTAAATTTAAGTTAAGTTTCTGAGTTTCTATGCTTAGTGTCACTCTTTAAATCACTTTTTCTTGCCAGATATTGAATGAAAGAAGAATACCTCAATCTTTTAATTAGTATCATGGCCAGAAAACATCAACAAGATGGCAATAAAAAGGCTTTAAAGAAAAGTGTGTTGTGATAAAAGGATGTCTCACTCCAAGACAAAGGAGAAGGGAGTACTATTAAAATTGCTAATTGTAACCAAATAATAAAATTATTTTGAGACATTTCAAAAATGTGTGAAGTTGTTAAGTGGATTATATTAGCTATTATGTTGAGGCCTGACTAGAAAATGTCATACTGTATATCTTGCTCTGTATCACTGAGCTTCATGAATTGGACGACTGCAGTTATAGGTGGATCCATTTTCTCTACTTGAAGGTCTGTGCTTGAACAAAAAAAGACGAGAAGTAAAATAATATCATTGTCTAAAACAGAAAACAACCTCTTTTTCTCCTGAAGAGAACAAACCACAAATAGTAAGTGTGAGGAAATGATGGAGACTGCATTTTGCACAGCCATATTTGTCAAGACATGTTTTCAAAGTAATTGCTTGATTTCAGTTCCTGTAAAAGCATAAATTGGGCAGTCACTCCCCAAAGAAATCAGGGGATCCATTGTAAAAATCAAATGGTCTACAATATCCTTACATTCCTCTAATTTCTCTTCTTGCCCCTGCTCTGGAGCAAGCCATTTTTATTTCTTATCCTTAAAGAAATTCACTACAACTGAGCGGACAGATTATGGTCAAGGAAAGAAGGCTATCTAAGCGTACACAAAAGTTTATGCAAGGTCAGAATGGGAAAGAAATGGACAAGACAGTTCTTTATTCAATGTAGAACCAAACAAACTGCATTTTAAAGCATTTGATTAACAGCTAGTCTCTAAAGCAACGGTGATTAGTGTCCATCTCTGTCTAAGACAATGGACAGTGACTGCCTGAAGGACCCATGGGTAAAAATAAGGAAGAAATACATTTTTATCCAGAAATATCATAAAGAAATATTCATGATGACAGAGTGGAATGTCAACTTTTTTTTCAATTTTTTAACATACATTATCCAGGAAAACCAGCTGCTTTATAAAGGGCAGTGACCACCTAAATGTAAAGAATCAGAGATGAATGAAAAATAAGAAAATGAAACAACTTCTGAGTAAATATGCTTACAAGTGAAAAGCAACATGAAAAGAGTCAAATGCAATTTTTAACAACTAAAAAAATATGAGATTGGAGAGGTAATTTTAAAACATGGATGTCAAATCTAGTTCACATGTGTCTATAACTGAGCAGGGTCCCAAAGAGTAAATTCAGTTTGAATACCAGGATGATACTGTGGACACCAGGAAAGCTGGATTAATACCCATGTTTTCAAAATCATTTGGACTGACAACATTTTGTAAATTGAGTTTCTTCACACCTTGCATTTCTGATGACATTACTATAACAAAATCTGACTACTTTTCCATTTTTTTTTCTATATTTTTTCTTTTAAATGTAATTTTTGATTGCTGCATCTTTGGAATTTCCTTAATACTGATTCAACCTCAAACAATCAGGTCTGTACCTTTTAAATCCTTATGCAGTCAGATCAGAGTAATGCTTGTGTCTTTCCAATGTATCTGAATAGAGAAAAAAAACCCCAATCTTTCTCTTCCTGTAAGAGAGAAGAAAAAAATTACAGCTGTATTTTTATGTCTGTTGTGTTCACAGCTCTTCCTGTAACATTTTGCATTTGGACTTGACTGACAAAGCAATACCCACTTTATCAAAGCTTGTGCTGACTTTTATTCTTCCTAGTATGAATTCCTGCCAAACAAACTCCCAATTCTCCTACACAAATGCATGAGCAATGTGTGCTGGACAGCAGTTTCAGGGCTCAGAGAGTGTGTGTGTTACCTAAGGTGACTTCACAGAAGGCTGCACAGGGCAGTTCCCCACTGGAACCACTCTGGCTGTGTATGGGTGGAGAGTAAGGGCGCGACAAGAGCAGCGTTGCTCCCATTTCTGGTAAACTCTTTTGCTAAACGAAGGAGTGTTGCTGTCACTGGCCATTGCTCTGGAAGCCTTAGTAAGAGCTATGGAAACCAAGTGCAATACTGTAATGCACCTGCAGTCAAACAGGGAGATGTCTGCTAGGGGAGAATTCCACTTTTCCTTCAGTAATTATGGGAAGAGAGCCTTGGTGGGCATCTGTGACTGAGCAATTTTGAAAGACGCCACACTAGCAAAGCCTCTTATTCTGGGACTCCTGAAAGGAGTGCACAACTTTGAAATTTGCCACTGGGACATGCTGCTGATCTTTTTAAAAATTTAATTAGAAGTCAAAACTGGCAACTATTTACTTCTAAACGCTGCACAGCACAAGTACACACTTTTATGATCACATGCTAAATGTGAAATAAAATTTTGGGGTTTAGGCTTCTGTTCTGTAGAATCTGAAGAAGACAGTAGCAATCATCTCAGAGGAAAAATCGGAATGATTTGCATTTTTGTTTGCATAATCTCAGAAAAAGAGCTTGAAAGCATGAAAGTAAATGATATGGGGGGAGGGGGAAAAATAGCAAAAGAGGGAAAAGAGGGCATAAAGAAAAGATCAGTGCAACTGAACATGTACCTGCGAAGAAGAGTGCTGGAAAAAAGAGAGGAGTTGAAAGGACAGAAATTAATTTGCTCAACAATCCTTCATAAGGCAAGACTGGAGGGAAGGCCTGGAATGTAAAAGTTGCCTCACAATTTTGTCTGAATTCTGAATTCAGTCTCTGCTTTGTTTGCATGTGGAAGTAATTTTAGTTCTATTCTTAGTTTCAGAGGACTGACTCTTTGACTCTATTTGTGCAGGACTGTTAAAGACCTCAAAGAGCACTTGGACTCAACAAAAATCTGAGCAAGGAGATAATGATGTGATCTTCTGTTTGTTTGCCTCCTATGATTAGTTATGAGCTGGTAGTATCTCACTGGCAGATGGAAAGCTGTGGAACAGAATGACCAGGCATTAGTGGAGACGTGTGGGTCAGCCAGCATTGACTCTGGCAGACACGGGGGAAGCTTCTGGCAGCTCCTCAGAGAAATCCTCCATGTAAAACCCCCCTGCAGACCCCTGCTACCAAACCCTTGCCATGCAAATTCAATTAGTATCAGGTTTAAAAGTGGCCAAAACAAGTAGAAACCCCTAAAGTTAAAAAAAAATAATCTTATGACATTTTGAATTACTCTATATTAAAAACAAACAAGAAAGTCAGATTTCAAATAAAAAATCTGAACATAACATAAAATTTCTTCCCTGTGGCATCTTCAGATGGAAAAGCAGCTAAAAAAGACATATTAGCACCATATAAAATATGAATTGAATGTAACCTGCTGGGTCACTGATCCATGTGGTGTTGCTGGCAATTGCATCATATAGCTCCCTCTGTGAAATGATTGTATCATCTCTGCTGGATGCTTATGAAATATGACATCATCCTCAGAAATTAGATCATGCATAACCCTAGTTATCAGACCATTACAATGACATTATATGCAAAAGTGAGTCTGCAAAAAATTGCCTTCTTTTCTTCATCTATTCATCTTCACCCAAAATGTTACAACACTTAGACCAGATTCTTGAAGTAATTGAAGGAAGGCAAATCTGGGTCATGCCCAGCCACTGTGCAAATTGTTCTAAATCACCCTAAAATGCTCATCAAACTTGTATTTCTTCACCCCAATCTGTTTTATCATATGTACCTCATTTAAAGCCCTTTAAATTCTACAATATAATTTCTACACATAAGTGAAGCATTTTTGCTCCTCCTGGATAAAATATAGTCGACAGCACCTATGTCCTTCCTACCCTATCTCAAATTTGTTTGGAAGTTCTATTTGATGAAGTAAAAAACCCAGTTACAACACTCTGAGTTCAATGACTCCTTTGTCACTGCTCATGCTAGCAAGGTTCTATGATATTAACAGAGGCCTGATTAAGATCGTGCTTGGATCAGAATTGGTATGTACAATGTTTTTAGATAATTATTTTCATTGTGATGCAGCCATTACCTAGTTATTTAGATTTCTTTGTTTCTTCTGCACAGAAAAATCCCAGCACACAGCACAGCTCTCATTCACTAAAAAATTATCAAGGGCTGAATTTTTTACTGGTGTAAGTGCCACTGAATCATCCAGTCCAAATAAAGCTTAATTTATAACTACCAAAGAGATGATATCCAGGATTTTGACCTGTCAAGAATAAACTGGACTAGCCTTTTGTGCCAGATTGTTCTAACTCATGATTATATAATCATGTTCTAACCATTGTTCACACCCTGATTATATAATGGCACTCCTTCTGACCCAAGTAATTAATTTGGTTCTGGAAATATCAGCTTCCCAAAATCTGTAGAATGATGGACTGAATAAATGGGTTGGAGAAAGGAAAAACTGAAAGACACATTAAAGAATCAAATAGGAAAACATCAATAAATATATTAAAATATATTACAAACACAGAGAAGAGGGGAAATAAGAGCTATTTTTTTTAAAAATGTAATATTTAAATGGCAAGAGAAAAATAAGCAAAAGAAAGAATGCACAGTAGGTCAGGGGGTGGAAGCATTTTGGATTTCCCAGTTCATCCTCCCAAAGCAGAGGTCAAAGAAGGGTGGATAACAGCTGATTAAACTCACTGAATAGTTATGTTGTAAATTCCGCAAAACTGTGCAGGCTCATAAGAGCACAGAGTTAACTAGCCAGGGGACACACGGAGAATTAGGTAGGAGAAGCTGGAGGGCTATCACTCACAAAGCTTGTGTTAAGCAATGAAAATCCCTTTCAAACATCAACAGTTCACTCTTAGCATATGTCACATATCTAATGTATGTGTCTCAAGACTCCGAGACAGCAAGAGTGACATGCAGCAACCAACATATGCCTGGCACTTTTCAAGTACTGACATACTGAGTGAAACAGCAAGTACAAGGTGAAGAACAGCATGAGAGTATTAGCATCTTCCATTTTCCTGGAAGCTGGGAGTGAGAGACATTCTGTAGTTGCCAAAGGCAATATCAGCTTTGTACAGAGGCACTAAGGCACACAGGATGTGCACTGTGTGTGTTACTGGAGAAACCACTGTATACGCAAAGCTGGCTGTCTAGCCAGGTACCAAAAGACTTAATTGACCACCTTCACCACCATGTATTTTATTTGTTTGAATGTGGAATTGTAAGGTTGTTGGCTGAGTCATGAAGCCTCTTTTTACAAGCAGTTATTGTGCCAACATACAGGTGGATGAACTCCACTTATAGAAATGGTGCTAGAGGAGATCCTGAGAGCTAGAGACTAGGCTGGGAATTCTGGCTTCCACTGTTGTTAAGACAGTGATGTTTATAATAGAGAATAACATCACTGAGAGCCCAAATGGATGGGGATTGCTGCAAAAAGAATAAGCACATCTTCTGTAAAGGAAATCTTGCAACACTAATCTGCTTTTACTTGAGCAGGAGGTACCTGGACAAAGATAATACCTGCATAAATAATATATCTATTTTTTTTAAAGTATTTGATAATATTCTACATCAAAGATTATGAAAGAAATTAAGCTGCCACCATATGTGGTGAAAAGGCTCTCTTGTAGGAAGGAAGCTGGTTAAAGATTAGGTGCTACACAGAGAGGTTATTGGTCTCTTTTTTAAATTAAAAAAAATCTTCAGTGTTCTCCCAGAGATCATCAGTGTTTTAGAGAAGGAAATAAACAGTAACATTTCCTAGTCTGCAGACATAAGGCCACCTAAGGCAAAAAGGCTGGCAGGTGAATTTTAGTGTAGACAGACGTGAAGGAAAAAAGGAATCTGAACCCTGTCTACATGGTGCTGACATTAGAACTGATACTAAATCTAGTGAAAGAGATTTTAAAGTAGCAGAGTTGGCAGTTCTCTGAATCATTGAGGCAGTGTGCAGGGGCCACCAAAAAAGCCTGCAAAATCTTGGTCACCACCAGGATGGATGTGGTGGACAAGAAAGGATGTCACTTTGCTTCTGTACAAAAGCTCAACTGTGCACACACTGAGTCCTGTGTGCCATTCTGTTCTCTGCACCTCAAAGAAGGGCATAAAGGAGTTGGAGAGGGTGCAGAAAGGACAGCTAAAACAGCCCATGATGAGGAGCAGCTGCTTTATCAAGGGCATAAAGGAGTTGGAGAGGGTAGAAAGGGCAGAAAGGACAGCTAAAACAGCCCATGATGAGGAGCAGCTGCTTTATAAGGAATAGACGAGGAGAATCTTCATGTTGGAGAGGCTAAGCAGAGGATATGAGCAAAGTCTGCAAAATGATGAAGGCAATCAAATAGCTGAATGTAGAACTGTTATTTGCTAAACATTCCATACTAAACTGGATTGAACTGTGGGAGTTAAGTTTAAACTGAATAAAAGAAGGTTTTTTTTGTTTTTTGTTTTTTGTTTTTGTTTTTTTTTTATGTGCAGCAGATAGTGTTCTGAGCACAGAGACTATAGAAGCAGACAGTATCAGCAGGGCTTAAAAGAGGTAGGATAAATTCATAGACAGCACATCTGTTAAGGGGTACTAAAACTAGACAGGAGTGCAACAACTTTAACTACTCTAATACAGCACTTCTAGATACCATGGGAGTATAAGGAGAAAGATCATAGAAAGAAGTCAAGCCCATGTGCCCTCCCTAGAAAACATTCTCTTTTTCCACTATCAGAAACAGAATTCTGGTTTTAGCATTTTCTTGGCACCTAGAGGATAGATACAGCTCAGCAGTACCATGCCTTGGGAGACAGATACCTAGCCCTTGCCAAAGTCCCAAAGCCCCAGGCAGAGATGGTTAGGTTTCACACAGACTTATAGCTGCCCAAGCTGAAAAATATTTAAGAGATGCTGACAGAATTAATTAAAAACAAATACAGCGAATGCTGATTATACCAGCACAGAACTGAGTTAAAGCACAGCATGGCTTTTATACTGACACTGTCCCACTCTTGTCTGACTCAGACCACAAATTAAACTGTGCTGTGTCTGTCTAAAAATGATCATGTGAAGTCCGTCTTGGACTTCAAGGCAGCAGACCAGTGCACAGAAAAGTAAAAACCTAATAATCTTATAATGACAATCAAGCTCCAATGCTCAAGCTCCTTGGCCCACTTTTGTGTAGCAGCACACTTGTGTTCACTGGTGCTGGGTTGTTCCACCATACACACTGAAACGGGGCCAGAGCCAAGAATGACTTTTCCCTGGTCACTATACTCTTAACTACAAACTTAAGAATGTTACTCATCCTGATGTTGCGCAGGCTGCTTTAACATTAGTGAAGCTGGATCCTGCTAGCAGTGTCATGAGGGCAGATGGGAGCCCAGCAGGGTTATGTCTCCTAGTTACATGCCTGAGGTCTGCACAAGCTTCTTCTGCAAGATTTAATCTCTGTGTTGTTTTTACTGCATTTTGTTGTAGCAGAGCTGGCAGCCTACAGGAGCTGCACTGCATTTTTGGCTTCAGCATAAGCAAATTTGAAGCAGAAAAGGAGGTAAAACTCACTATGATCACTCACTATGCCAGTAATTTATTTTGTAGAAGTCTGCCTTTCCATGCACACACTTAAAATATAAATAGGAATGGGAAAATATCATTTTTTCATTCCAGCCAGGAGAGAAACTTTTCCCTGAAGTTCTTTGATGGTGTTTTTCTTTACAAAAATTTTTGCCACATTTGCTGGCATCTGATTTGCTAAGAACTCTTAAGGTGTCACATGTAGAAGGAATGGACTCACTCCATCTCATGACCAGCAGACATTTATTCTGGGCTTCATTAAAAATCATTCTAATCTTACAGAACTGCAGCAGTGAGCACTAACTGGCATCAATTTATGTGTGTGCCTAAATATTCAGAAGGATCTGTTGCACTGTGTTTCTATATATTTTAATTTCCTTCACCTGGCATGGCAACAGCATTGACTTACAAACTGCAGTTCTGTGAGATTCTTTTATTTAAGAGCAAAACAAAGAAAACTTAACAAGCCATTGTATGAGAAAGACAGAACATTTGTTTTGGCAAGGAAAATCTCATTGTATATGGGGAAATCAAATGAGTTTATGAGACATCCCCAAAATTAGTCAGGTTGCACAGAACAAGCCCATAGATAGGGGGCTCTGCAGGACAGGAAATAGAAGAGATTCTTTCTCAAGCAGACTCATAAATCTAGCATGATCTTTTTCTGCTCATATCCCAAGTACAGTAGACCTTGTCCCACTGTTCAGATGATAAATGATGATGGATGTCCTTCTAATGCATTTATATTTTTTTTTCTCCTAAACAGAAAATAATTTACCTGCAGGTAGTTTAAATAAGACAACAGTTTAACTGATTAACAGAACAACTATGCCATATAACCAACAATCCTGATGTTGCCATAGTTTATAGCAGATGAACACCTTAATCTGTTTATAGTACTTTTCTTTCATCACAAACTTTGCAACTCTGTATCCTGCAGTTCTACTGTTCTGTGTTTTACAGTGTGAAGTCAGAAACCTTAATGATGCTCTGTGATGCACCAGTGCAGAGGATAACTGCAAATCTAGGACACTAAATGTTTAAAATCGCCTTTCCTCTCAGAGTGTAGCAAACACCCTTTAAACTTGTTTAGCTAATGGTAGTATGGCTTGTTTGGCTCTTATTATTAAATCTCCTTCTCTAACATCCAGAGAGCTAAGTGTGCTAACACAAGCCTCTCAGTGGCCACAAGACATAGCAGTATCATGCCTACCTCAGCTGAGCACACTCACTCCGTGGACACTGCTCAGTCCCACCATTTGGCCCTGCAAGTCACCAGATACTTGAATGGAAAAAAACCTCCATAAATCCTCCACTCATTTCCACACATATACCACCTCAGCCTAATTTTCTGATTTGTAACTGTCCCATGCCATTTCTGACCCTGCAAAGCATCACTCCATCATCCTTCACAAACAGCATTTTCTTCCTGCCTCTCCCTCCTTCCTGTCTTCTCCTTTCCTCTTCCTATTCAACATCATGGCACCTTTTTTCCTGAAGCCATTCAAACAGCCTGGCTTCTTACTGGACACTCAATGAACGACTTCTTTGATTATTCACACACACCAACACATACACTCCTTCTCTTTCACACAAATATTTGGTATTGTGCTCACCCAACTCACTCTTTAGCCTTTCTAAAAAGCTCAGCATTCTCATCTGCCATCCCCTTAGTAACAGCTATCCACCATTACTTTTCCTCTATGGCTCCTATCATATCACATCAAATTCTTAAGATCATGCTGTCTTTGTCTCCTTTCACTAGTATTTCCTCTCCAGCATTTCTTCCAGCTGATGTTTAAGTTCCTTGTTACTCTTCCTGCTGGACATCCCTCTTCATCTCTCTCAAAACATGAAAAAATTTAATCAGCTCTGCAGAAACCAGGAAGGTTTGAATGGTTCATCAGGTGGGACTGTGCCACACACCCACCTGAGCTGCAACCTGATGTCCTCTGTGGCTGTCAAACTCTCACTCATGTCATGCACAAGCAGGGTTTCTGGGCAACAGACCAAGCTTCCCCATCTGGATATCCTTCTCACAAGTAACTGACTTCTGGTGAAGTAGCAAGAGACCCTTTCATTCCCTAATCCAAGCACTTGACTCTGCCCCACTTCTGCAGAAGAAATTGCACCAGAAGAATGCATAGAAGGATCTGAGGAGAAATAAACACGAGTCAGCTTGGATGGTCAAAAATTAGTTAATGATACAAGACTTTAACTTGTAATTGATCTGAAAATAAACTATTGGTATGCTTTTTACTTGTAATGTGTACTTCATAAGGGGCAGATTTCTCGTGTAGCAAATTTATTTAAATTTGTATAATTTGGTGTGATACTCTTTCTTCCCTCCATGTAGAATATGTGCATCTCTCATAACATTCCATGGTAATTCTTCTGTTTTTATCTTGAAATCTGAGTACTCTATCACATAGAGATTAATCCATTTTTGCCCCCTGGTAATAGCTTTCATTTCCCTTTGTCTTCTAGGAAAAATGTACTTCAAATAACACAAGGAAAACATGAAATAGATAAGGCAACCAACATGAGCCATTGGAAGGAGAGGTAAAAAACACCCCAAAACCTGAGACAAGCAATTGAGCTGTCCCACAGGAAAGGAATTTTAATACCTGGAATACTGAGGAGAAATAGGTCCACTTCACTACCTGCAGTTTGAAGATGACTACTTATATATTACTCTATCCAGCAATTTATTTGTGAATTTTCTGGTCACAGAGAGGGGAAATATCTTAGTAAGAACTTAATGAAGTAGAAAGATTGCTTAACATATTAAAATAAATATTTATTGAAAGGAAAAAGACAAGATAAAATAAATTTCTTTCTGCCTAAGACATTGTTGGCTACATAGAGACAGGAAACAGTTTAGGAGGGGATGTATTTTGCTGGCATTTTTCTCCCTAACATGCACATAAATTGCAATAAAATGTTTTGATGGCCTGCTATGTTTGTAGAATCTTTTGACTGCAACACTGCCTTTATAGACATAATTGTCCAACCACTGACTAGTTGCCAGTTATTTGTCAGTCTATCAAGCATTACCTTGAAAAACGTTCCTTTTTATTTGATGAAAAATCCTATTTCCAACCAATACAAAAATGTTCCTTTAAAAGCACTTTACATTTAAACACATCCTTTGAAAGAGTGGCAGCCACAGGTTTTTAATGTGAAACATTAAACTTCAACAAACTTCTGAAAACTGTTGCTGATGACATTACCAAGCTGATAATTGAAAAAGTGAACTCTTACCGAATTTGCTGTCAGAAGTTTTAGTTGCAATCAGTTTTGCATCCAACATAACAAGGTGCTTTCTCTTCTGGAAGAAGTAAAATCTCAGTGCACTGCTGCATTTCTGTTATTGCCACAACAGAGAGTGCAGGGGGAATTCTGGATAGCATTACATCTGCTAGTAAGACCTGCACTGTTCCCTGTACAAATGTGCCTTCTCTCAAAATAAAGAGTCAGGAAGGAGCTTTTCAGATGCACGTTAATTAAGCCTTGTTATCAGTCAGGCAGGCTATACTACCTGGAAAGTAGAAGCTGATTTGCAACTCATGATACAGTTCAACAGAAATCAAATACCCATTCGGATGAGTTGATACACACACTCACTGTAGTGGAAAGATCTCTCTCCTCTGGCTTACTATGGATGTGACTTACATATGTTCGGGAATCAGCTTTTTATATCTGCTTGCTGTACAACAAAGGCAAGCACAGCTATGAAAAGCACTGTGAAACTTTATTTCTGATTACACTGTCTCCCTTCCCTATAGTCTTAGGTAGTACAGAATTGATCTGAAGAGCAGATCAGACAGAGGTGCCTGGATAAGCACTAGGAAGAGGAGGTGCGTGCAATTTCTGCTGTGGTTCTGATCTCTAGCATACCTTTTTGACCCCATATAAGAAGACCCAGATTAGTTAATGATGGAAATTTCCTAAGAACCATTAATGTTGAAAAGTGTAGGGAATTATTGCTTTCTCATTTCTGGCTGCTCCAAAATGGTACATCAGACAGGTATAACTGGTGTGTGTCAAAGGTTACTCCAGCTGACCTCCCTCTGCCACCTTTCAGCCTTCGCCTTGATTATGCAGGAGACAAATAAAATCAACTTGCAGGCTGAAAGAAAAGATGACATATATGATGGAATTGGAACAATTGGATTACGAGGTAAAACTGCACACACATTAATAGATTTGAGACATGGATGTTCTTTGGGAGACTTGTGCAGTCAAGTCAGTAATCTGTGTTAACATCTCGTCTCTGAAATGTTGACCTGGTTTGAATCAGTGTTTCTAGAAAAAGGATTCACTCTTCCTTAGTTTCAATCTGATTATTTGGCTTAGAAAACAACTGCTTTAAATAAGAGGCTTTATACTTGTCTGGGTAAATTTTGTTCCAATTTTTATTTTGGCCACAAGTCAAAGATAACAGCTGTACACTTGTGGGTTCACTGAACTTTACGTGCTTGTTGGCTGCATCACCAACTAGAGGGAATAACCAATAATTAGAACATTTCAGGTCATCTTGAGAAGAACAGAGTTTTCCCGTGTTTGAAAAGGTCATGTGACCTCTTTTTCAGATGTTCCCAAATGTGGAGCTGTCAGCCATAGAGCACAGAGCTGCATAAACAAATAAAACAGCCATCACTGTTCAGAGACTAAAAGAAAACAACAAAAGGATCTACATCTAATGATGAATATTGGGCAGAGACTGTTAACTACATATAACAATTTTAACTCTGTAAATTCATAGCAGACTTAAGGAATATCAGAAGAACTCAATCAGGTATTCTTTGCACATAAGCAGCCCTGGTCATAATGATTTTCAGCACAACATTGAAAGTCCTGGTTTCTTTGTCTTTTTCTGTTTCTTTTTTTAAAGTTGAATCAATACTGGTTTACATAAATATGTGTTCCTGTTTTCTAATTGTTCCTGCAACAGCATTTATGTCTATCCATTGGCAAGAAAAACAACAATAAATGTAGTAGGATGAAAGCAGAAAGGAGAAGAAAATAGACATGACTCAGATTAAAAGGCTTTAGGCATGTGCAAATTTTTTATTTCTGTTAGAAGTGTAAATATTTTTTGGCACTTTGAGATTATCTTAAAGAAAAATAAAAAGCACCAATCTTCAGAAAAAGTAGCTGAAAAAATTGTGCTTTTCTTGTTACTAACAGGATAGATCCCTCCTAATATGGAAAGGAATGAAAAGAGTTTTTGCGTCGCATCTTTTAGTCCCCAGTTATCCCAAATCTGTCTGTAGAACTTCTGTTTAGTAGTTAATGAGTTTGTGCTGTAGATGGGTCATTTATTTGACAATATTGGAGACTCATGCATATTATTAGCATGTATGTGAAGGATTGAATGAAAGGAGAATTCTTGCAAGGCTACTACAGTTAGTATTTTTATCCCTTCAGAACAGGCCCTGGGAGCTCTCGATTACAGTTGGTGCAACCTTGGAGGAAGGAAATTGTCAAGCATCACTTGATACAACCAAAGGATGGTACCACTGAGATGCTGGTACTTTCTACCTTGCTATAGGTATGTACTGTGAGGTCAAACGCCAGAGGGAGGACTTCCAAAAGGCAGAGTGCTGTGGGTTCCTTATGCTTTGTGATATTTCCCAGTACATGTGAGGTTGATGCTAAGACCATGAAATATGGGGATTCTCACACATTTATATTTGTGTGTTCTCTTAATACAGGCAAGTACTTATTCCATGTGATTAAGTCCAGCAATTGAAACTTCAGCCTGAAATTCCAAGGGAATATCTAGCCCACCAGGCTACAAAGCATTTGAAGAAACTGAAGTGTTTTCTAGTATCACTTATTGGAGCTGCTACTTGTTATATGTATAAATAAACATCCGTCAAAACAAGTATCTGATCTTTCATCTCCTGTACCCAAAAGCAGTGCTGAAACTAATCTCTTTTTTAATGCAAAGTGGAACTTTCTGAAAGGTTCCTCTGGATACATCCAGAATAGTTGAAATGTGTGATGATCAGACCACTCATCTAACAATGAGAAGTCTGCAGATTAAATTCTTCTGAATCCCACAGAAGAGCATCTTCATACTGATCTCTCACCTCATTCTTAAAACTTCAGACTACCAGCTCTTCTTGTGGCTAAAGAGCTTTCCTGTTTTGATCATAAATTACACCACTTTGGAAACTAAACTGTGAATACTTGCAATTTAAGAATTATTACCTACAAAAATATTTTTCCATCAAATAAAATTTCCCATTGGAAAAATGCTGGCCAGTTCAATTTATGCAACTATAACCTCACTGCTTCATATTTTAAAAAGACTACCACTGTGCTGACAAATCATGCACATTACACATAAATGCAGAGTTAAGTCCATTGTTTACAAGATGCTACTAAAATGCACTGCTGAGGCTATTGGATATGCATTCTGTGCTCATGTTATTCCACAAATGCCTTCTGTATTTCTTTGTGAAACTGCCATTGAGTATATCCTTGTGGATAATTGGACAATTACACTAGTCTCAAAAGACTGAGTGCATGAAGGACCCCAAAATGCCATAAAATACATAGAATTTTGACAACAATTGCTGAGAGTCACACCCCCAGTCTGTGGTTGTGACAGTTAGCTCTCAGATTAACACTGGCAAGACAATGACCATCTCTTGATGAGTTTTTGAGTGCCAAGTCTTCAACAGTCAATAACTGACTTGGTAGTCTATGGAAAACTTGAGTGATACAGTTCCTCCTAATGCCTCTCAGGTGAGCTTTCATCTTCTCTGCTGGTTTCTTTTTCAACCAATTGAAAGTGAAGCAACTATTCACTAAGACTCCAGGGGAAGAGAGGCGGGACAATGAGCCTGGATAGAAATAGGCAAAATAACAAATAAATATACCTAAGGCAGCCAATTCCATTTAGAAGCATTTGTCTGCACAGTTCAGCTTTTAAACAGCAGTTTCTAGGTGCCTGCTTGTCTACAAATCCTTGATAAGAGGATGGGAAAATTAGTTTTGCAGAAGTCTGTCGGTCTTTCAATAATATTTATGCCTAAGACTGCAGACCTTTTGAAAACCCTCTTGCACAGCAAGGCAGGGGGCCAGTTGTTCACTAACCTCTACACAGACCAGAATGTGTAGCACACGAGATTTATGGGAATTAATTTTATATCCTGAGACAAGTCTAAAAAGCTCAACCTACATAATTAAATTTGATATTGAGGTTACTGAAGAAAAGACATGCAACAGGATGCCATCAGGATATATTGCCAATTTTTATCAGATCCTGGAGTCCGTGTCTCAGGAAAATTCTTTATTACTCATGCCAGCAGCCTGTTAGTAAAACAGAAGGAAGGCTTTTGCTGTACTGGAGATGCAACAGTTCTGCTGAGATGCTACTGACTGGTATTTAAAATGCAACAGTTGAAAATACTGGGTTGGATGAAAGATGAATTTGAACTTGTTATACATCAAATAAAAGTGACTTTTGATTCAGTCTAGATAAATGCTGTAAACTACTAATTATTACCTGAGCCACATGTGTAGTCATACTCTGCCTTTCTTTGTCCAAACTGCATCCTTAGAAGATACATGTACTGATCAAAGAAATAACTGTCATTAAAAACAGATAGCTCTTCCAGTTTCTGGAGACAGTGTAAAGGAAGGACTGTAAATATAACTCCCCTTTTATCAAGAGAACAACATTATTCCCCCGTTCATCTCTTCTTCGGTTTAAATATTTGGTTGAATTTTTTTAAAAAGTATTGCCTCATTTCCCTGTAGTGTAATATCCACAGAACATTTGTGGAGCTTTAACATTTTGTTATAATTAAAGGGATTTATTTTGCTCACAAAATGTCGAGATGCATCCATGACTCTTAAATCTGCTGAAAAGTAGAGCTTAAATATTGGCCTCATTGAAGTCAGCACTCAAACTACCATAAAGAGAAACATGTTTCTACCTAATGAGAGGGGAGCCATGCATCTTCTAAAAGGGCAAAGTACAGTATTACCAAAACAGAATATAATTCATAAGTGATTTATACTTTTTTATGATGTGTAAGTTATTATCTAGAACACAGTAAATTATTCTGGTCATTTGCAATAAAAAAAACCCTGCAGCTGGCTCAGATATAAGATGTTAGAATAAAGACTGAAAAGGCAAACCCTTCCAAAGAAGTCTGGTTTTCTTTAGCCCAGCAGGATGAAAGCTGTGAGGTGATGTCACCTGTTTCTGAAAGTGCTTTGCAAAAATGGGAAGGCAAGACTAGTTAAATTAAAGGATGAGCCTGGCACAGAAACTAACTGTGTAAACACAATTAAGCTGTGAATTAGGGAAGGGTTTCTAACCTTTATGGAAATGACATTTTGAACAGCCATCCAGTAGTAGTAATGAGATTAAAATCCCAGTTTCTAAAATGGAACTCAATAAATTTATAAAGTCATGTGTGTGGTTGCTTGAAAAAGTAGAAGCCTTGATTTATGATGTAGGAGATTCCTTTCAGACCTATGTAAAACATGTATCTCATGGCTATAAAAATATATTCCTGATGGACAAATTTTCTGGGGTTTTGATATTCTAAGGCATTTGTACGTATGTTTATTAATTCAGGAACTAGCACAGATTTAGTAGTTTTGTAAGTATCAAAAGTGGTATAGCAGTTCTAAAACTAGTATTTTTTTTATTACAAGATAGTAAAAAAGAAGGAGCCTGAGGAAAAATGTAGGATGCAAAATTTTTTGTGGGATACTGAAAACCCTTCATGCTTTAGCCACTGAGTAAACATCCTGTACAATGGCAGTATCAGTCCAGCTCAAATCTATGTCCCATTTTATCATGCTTGGGTATATGCAATGAATTTTTAATGTGTTTGCATTTGACCAAATAAAATTTAGTGTAAGGCTTTTCTCAGTCAAATGACAAACCTCTACAAACCAGGAAAACTTCTTCCTTTCAGTGATCTTACTAATGAAGGCTCACTAAGACTGTGGAAAACCTCCCCATACAATGCTCTGCCATGACATTGTATGATCCTGGGGACTGAAATAGTGTCCTGAGTCATGAGCAGAGCTGGGGGAGACAGCTGGGGTGGGCAGGGACAGGCAGGTCCCCACGGCTCTGGCACTGTGTAATTTCCCATTCTTTTTCTGCCCATGAACATCTGAATGCAAGTGAATAAACAGGAAAACAGAAAGCTATTACCCAAATTCTTTTTTGTGCACTGATGGGGGTAGTCAACACTAAGGAATTACTGGGAAAACCTTGTTTTTCCTCTTTTGTTGGCATACAGCAGCAGAAAAAATAAGTGTGATGCTGTGTTTGTCCCCTGTGGTCTCCTATTTCTAGTTCCACCTCTGCCCATGGAGAGATTTTTTTTCCACAGCTTTAATGGTGTGGACTGCTAGGACCTTCCTAACTACATAAAATCTTTATATTCTTCTGATCAGCAGAAGAGCAGTGCTTGCTTAGCGTGAATGAGACAGGTATTTCCTTTTTGTTTCTTGGAGAAAAGAAAACAATCTCATCAGTGTCTCTTCTCCAGTTATGAACTACTCTTTCTCCAAAATTTTTTATCTAAAATTATTTTCAGAAAGTGGTAATGAAAACTTACTTCTCTGCACTTCAGTGGGAGTTTTTTTTTATGATTACTTTTTTGTTTACCTGCACTTCTTGAATTGTTAGATTCCCTGTCCTGTCATCAGATCAAGGCATTAAGCAGCAGATCACATTTAATGGATTTTGACAGGCCTCAGTTGCTGGTACCTCCTACAGTGACAGCCCCAGAGACAAACACAAGGCTATGACAAGGTTTAACATCTCTGTGTTTTAATCACTAGAGCTCACATAATTCCTCTGCCTACTTGACACAAAAACACTTGTGTGATAAATAATATGCTTAGTTAAAGACTGAAAAGAGAAAAAGAAACTTCTTCCAGAGTAATTTTGAAAACTGATTTCATGTATTACATCCTATACATTTCACTTGGTCATTATGTAGGAATCCACAATTTACTTGAATTTTGGCATTCTACATCCTGAATTCAGAGAAGCTAGCCAAAGATTTCTGCATCTTTTAAGTCAAGTTTCAACAGTCCCACTCCACCTTGGTACTGTGCAGCAGTGTAACAGGAGAAAAAGTAAACCTTTGTGAGATGCTTTATGCAGGAGGTTTTGAAACCAACAGTACAGCTGAAGCTTTAGAATTCATTTCCATGTCTTGAGCAGCCTCTTTGGGGTAGAGCCACTTTGTTTGCCATTGTCAAGTGCCTGCCCAAACCAGTGGCTTTGGTCAGCAGGTCAGTTGGAGGCACATTCCATTAACTCTTAACACAGCAGAGACACACAGGACAGTTAATAAAGAATAGGGCAAGAAGATCTGTGAAGCACTGAGCCTGATTACATGTCACCAAAGAAAAAAGTCTATGGACACTTAATTTCTTTAATGAAGAAAAAGAGTATTTCCCACACGTTCAGGATATGACCTCAAAGTGTGACATTTAGTTTTACATGGCCAAGTGTCCTTTGCTAATAACACTGAGCATCTTCCCACTATTATCTTTTAGTTAGCAGTAAAAGACTGCCTTTTGACAGAGATTAAAAAACTACTATTAGAATTTCTGGTTTCCAGTTGTTTAAAATGCATACACTATCATTGTCCTGGAAGTGCACTGTAGTAGCAAAAAAACCCCAACCCATATATCTAGATATATATGGTAGTTGAAAAAAGCTATATATAAATTTGACACTTTTATGAAGCCATAGCCACCTATTTTGGCAATTATGATGTCCAGTGAAAAGAAATGCACTTCTTTTCACATAAAAGAGAACTGAATTGAAGTCCCCCAGATTGGGGACTGCACAGTGAAAGAAATCATTGCAGCTGTTAAAGTAACATCATGATTCTTCAAAGATTTTATTAATATATTTGTCACTGGCATAATGATTTTTCTCCTGCTCAAGTGAAAATTAAATTTCTGAGCAAGTTACAGCACTATTTAAAAAGAGACAGGGAGATATGCAAAGTTTCAGGGGTAAAACATCCACCCGAGCTAGCTGCAAATATAAGCCTTCTTCAGGTCATTAATAAAAGTAATAGTTGTTCATACATGATTGCCTCATTATAATAGTGACATTCCAATTAATTGTTTCAGCACCTTTCAAATTGAACAAATTTTCTTTTGACGTTCTTTATTGTGGCCTTTATATTCTCTTGTAAAAGAGAAAAACCCTGATCTGCTTGAAAAGAAAACAAGTAGGAAGTTTGCAGGTCCTAGTTTTTCAAGTAAGGTAGTGGATTTTCTCTTTCAGAAGAAATCATAAAGAGTATAAATAATATTTTACTCAACTAAAAGCAATCATGTATTTTTCAGCATCTGAACACATTCCATATTTGTGTGTTTCCCTTATCAAGTGCAGTTCTTTAATAACTGTTTGGTATTTGACTTCTGTAGGAAAATTGTAAGCTATGCAACATGCATTAGAGATGTATCATTACAAGGCTGAGCCTTTACACCTAAGCAATATGATTTGGTGTTCCTTTTCAGATAGGATTTGAAAATAGTTAGAAAATAAAAATAATTAATTAGGTGCAATAAAATTCAAGTTTATTTGACTTCCAGTTTGAGCCTAGGGCTTGCATGCACACATTTGGGTGTGCAGGACACTAACACACTGACTGTTTTGAAGGGAATTATTTAAAGTGTCTTAAACATGGCCTTCTTCACACAGTTTCTCTAGGCAAACAGTACAAATAAATATCTGAATGGTCAATGTGCAATATCAGCAGCGCATTTCAACATCCAGATATTTATACAATAACCAAAGGTACCTTTAGTATTGGTTTCAGTAAAAGCCCTGATTAAAGACAGATGCAGATTTGGAATTGGTCCAAATTCCTAGACAGACAATATGCAAAATGAAGACCATAGTGATGGTAGCAGCAGTATACAAATCTTGAAAGAGATGACTATATATTAATAACTGCCGTAGCTTAATAGATTATAGTTCACTCAATTTCTCCACAAAATGTGAAAATCAGCATAGCCAGTTCTCTTCTGCCATAGTCTTCTTTATCTTATTCCTCAGCATAAGTGTTTCTCCTCTTCTTATGATGCTACAGAAGTGATCAACTAAGGTCAAGACTGTTCATAGTTTCACAGAATCATAATAGTAAGACTATGCTTCAAGATACAACCTTTTCATCCATTCCAATTACATGCATGCATTGTAGATTACAATGAAAATCATTTATAAAATCAGAAATATTGGATTCAGTTCCCTTGCCCATATCAGTAAATGACCAGTGATTATTTTTTCCTGATCACATGATCACTGAGATTTTTCACTAAACCCCTGCTCCTTTCAGCACAAAAGATAGATAATGCTCAAAAAGTGAGCAGATGCTAGTTTTTTTCTTTTATCCACAGGATTTGATGTGTGGCCCCAGGCCCTATTTGCTGCACACTATTCAAATGTCATTCTGAAGTCTGAATTATTACTTTCTGCATGGATATTCCCTGTGGCATCTATTATTATTGTATCTGAATACTTCACAAAGAAGCAGTTAACCATCATCCACTTTACCTCTGTGAGCTCTCTATACAGCCGAGCCACTAGTGAACTCCTCAGCAGTGTTTAATGTCTTCATCAATGGCTTGGGCAATGGGGCAGAAAGAATCTTTGTGAGCTTCTCAGATGACACCAGACAAGGTAAAACAGTTGGTACTCTGGAGGGCAGGACTGCGACACCTCCACAGCTGGGAGGAATGAGCAAGCAGGAACCTCAGCACACAAGGCAAAAGTGAATTAAAAGTCCTTCTCCTGGGATGGAATAAGCCCATGCATGCTGGGCCTGAGGAGACAGGCAGCAGCTCTGCAGAATAGCACTGGTGGAGGAAGTGCAGTCTTTGTGAACAAATAGAACACAAATAAGCAGCAAGGCCTCCTGGAGGTGAAGGATAGCCACATACTAGGATGAATTAGCAAGACGACAGCCAGGAAATCAAGGGAAGGGACTTTTTTTTCCTTGTACTCCAGCCTTCTGAGGTTTGGAGCACTTTGTCCAGCTTTAAGATCCTTGGCATAAAACAAACATTGGCAAACTGGAAAAGATCCATTTCAGAGTTACTAAGATGCCTGTGCAGGTCACCTAGAGATTAGAGGTGCAGAACACTTCATATACAGAAAGAGCCACAGGAAGACTTGCTTGCTTAGCCTGGAGAAGTGAATGTTAAGTATGAATTCAAATGCTGCTTTTAGTTTCTAAAAGGGCACTTATAGAGAAGCAGAAGAGCACAGTAAAGGACAAGAGGCAATAGTCACAGTCTGCAACAATGGGAATTCTGGATGGAAAAGGTGGATAATATTCTTCAGTGTGAGGTCTGCTGGGCACTGCAAAATATGACTGGAAAAGCTGTTGGAAACTGTCTCTTGAAAGATTTTAAAATCTGAATTGTTTTATAATTCTGTGATTTCCAAATAATTTTCCATCACTACTGCATAGAAAGGAATGCCATAGAAAGGAATGTTCTTTAGGGAGATGGAAAGGAAGAAACTTGTATTTGCAGCCTTGTAATGAGACCAGTTCTCTGGAGAGGAAAACATCTTATTTTACTTCTCATGAAGATTGCTCTACTATGATATTACTGGCAATTACATAAACCCCAATATCCTTGGATAGAACTTGCAGAAAATGAATGTGGAGAGTATACAAAATAAAATGCAGGTAAATTTCTGTATTAAAATTCCCTTATTTTAAATAGTTTTCATTTGGATAAGAGCTGCTACCTCTCGCAAGGTAAACAAGTTTTTGACAAGTACCCCCCAAAGTAATTTGTTTCTTTTTGTTTTACAGATAATTTTTCACTAGCTGAATTTTATGCACGTCAGTCTCAAAGTCATCTGTTCTGTGAAGTTCATAAGTTGATAAAACATTTATTAGGATTATGCCGGAGATATTTTTATTGAGGTTAGAAGTATTTAAAGAGCAATCAGTGCAGAACTCTAAACAGTAATAAATTATTTTTTAAAGGTATGAAAGAGATGCTTTCTTTAGAGCAAACACAGTAAATCTTTCAATCTTTGCCAATCTAATATAGTATTTTAAACTCATATAACAATGAAATAAGATTCATTTTCTAAGATAATTTTGAAGTGGCCAGCACAAATATATAAAGATTATACAGTAATATATGATGTGTCATTGGGCCAGCTGTAGTGAAATATCACATTACAGGACTGCAGAGAGGATGCTGGTGAAGGAATTCCACTCCCAGGTTATCCATACTGTCTCTCATAAGGTGCTTACCAGAGGAAAGAGGAGGAACAACTCCAGGCACCAATATATACTGGTTCATCTGGAAAGATATACAGCTATATACAGCTCATCTGGAAAGCTTCGCAGAACAGGACCTATGGGTCCTGGGCGACAGCATGTTGAATATGGCCCAGCAGCGTGATCTTGCAGTAATGAAGGGTGCCAGTATTCTGGGTTGCCTAAAAAGAGCATTGCCAGAAGGAGAAGGGAGGTGATCCTTTCCCCTGTTCAGCCCTGGTTAGGACACAGCTGGGAGTCTGAATGAAGGTTATAAACCGTGGCTGACCTCACTTGGTCTGTTCAGCCTGGAGAAGAAGAACTGGAGGACTGAGGGGAGACCTCGTTGCAGTTATAATTTCCTTGTGAGGGGAAGAGGAGAGGCAGGCACTGGCCTCTGCTCTGTGGTGACAGTGACAGGACCTGAGGGAATGGCCTGAAGCTGTGCGAGGGGAGGCTTAGGTTGGATATTAGAAAAAGGTTCTACACCTGGGAGGCAGTTGAGCTCTGGAAAGGCTCTCCAGGGAAATGGTCACAGCACTGAGATAGACAGAGTTCAAGAAGCGTTTGGGAATGCTCTCAGGCAGATGACATGATTTTTGGGTTTGTGCTGTGCAAGACCAGGAGCTGGGCGTGATACTTGTGGTTCCTTTGCAACTCAGGATATTTTGTGATTCTATGATTCTTTGATACTGTGTCTCATTCTGGGCTTCCCAGTACTAAAAGGACAAGGGCATACTGGAGAGAATCCAAGAGAGAGTGACAAGGATGATTAAAGGACTGGAGCATCACTCTTATGATGAAAGGTTGAGGAAGCTGGGACTGCTTAGCTTAAAGAAGGGGAATCTTATCAGTGTATACAAATACATGAGGGAAATCTGTAAGAAGGACAGAACCAGGCTCTTTTCCGATGACAGGACCAGAGGCAAGAGGCACAAAACCGAAACACTGGAAGCTCAGTCAGAACACCACTAAATACTTTTTTTTTTTTTTACTGTGACATTGACTGATCATTAGCACAGGTAGTCCAGGGAGGTTGTGGAGTCTCCTTGGAGACAGTCAAAAGCCACCTTGACATAGTCCTAGGGAGTCTTCTCTAAGTGGCCCTGTCTGAGTATAAGGGCTGGACCAGCTGGTCTCCAGAGGTCCCTTCCACCCTCAGCTCTTCTATGTTATTCTGTGATTCGATTATGATATTGTTGCCCTATAAACAAAGTTAGAACTGGTCTTACCATTAGTGTATTGTGGAAGTTTTTAACCATGACATTAATATCCAATCACCATAAAATAGTTCTGCCACATATTTCAAATGCAGGGTCAATCATGGTATACATAAGATCTGAGTGTGTATGTATGTCTGGATGCGAGAAATCGTATCCAACTGCTGAAGCTGAGTGACAGAGGCTGGATCTAGGTCCATGTACCATGATCAGGGAAAGCTGATCCAGAATCTGGATATCAAAACCCCTGGCAAGACCCCAGTGTAGTTAAAAAGTCTGTTGAAAACAAGCAACAAGATGTTAAGGCAGAATTCAGGAGACAGGAAAAAAGAGCAAGATGAGTAAGCACAGCTTCCATCAAATAGCTCTGTGAGACATCAAACAGCAGATAGGTGGGTGCCCACCATGCAAGCTCACACCTCTTCTGTCTAGAGTTCGCTCGAACTTGACTAAGGCAAAACCTTTCTCTGTGGGAACTTTGTTGGAAGAGTTTTGGTGTTTCTTTGAGTTCAAGATCAATGTAATGTATTTCTTTATGAACGAAGGTACTGTGACATTCAAAAGCAATAAATTCTGTTCTTTATTTATTTCAGTCAGTAATTTCAGAATCTCCAAATAAAAAATTAAACCCACCTTCAAGCTGAGCTTAGCCATGCATTATCCAGTTTCCTTTGTACCCTCATTCTTCTAATTCATCTCTTTTATCTAATTTACTGCATTTACCAAATTTGAAGAATGTCTCAACAAACATCTCTGCAGAAACTCAACTTATATTTCTTGTGTCTGTAGTAACAGAAAATACTCTGCTAGACAAACAGAAAAGTGGATCCATATCTACATTTTATGATGTGCTTATGAATTATAGGAATGTGTAAAATTTTCCTCCATCATAATGGAAAGGCAAATTTGTCCTCCAAGTTATCCATGTTACCAAGTATTTCATGAAAGTATAAAAAGAAAAGTCACAAGGGAATTGGAAAAGTACTGAAGTTTTTCCTGCTGGCATATTTTTTAAACCACTTTTGAATTTCCTTAGCTTCAAAAGGACAGTCCAATCTGGCCTTTTATTCTGCTGAGTAACCAGACATATTAGCCTTCACAATCTGACCTTTTATCTCCAGAGACCTGTTTCTTGCAAGTATAAAGGTGTTAAAAGAAACCTTCAAGGAACTCACAAATTTATTTTGGTTCATATTTCATAGCTCCAATACAGTTCTTAATTGGTAAAATAGATATTTTTTTATTATTTCTTTCCCTGTCTGAGGTTGTAAGCTAGCAGCATATGAGCTTTATTGTTTCCTTTGAGAAAATGTTATTTTAGTAGTTTGAAGTCTGTCAGGTTCTGCCTGCAGCCCCCTGAGTTTAGTGTTTAACAGGATTTTTCTAATTTTAGATCCTTCTCAAGTCTGTGACCAGCAGGTCCTTTCACTCCTCCCTTCCTTCAATCCAACCCAAAGCTGTATTAACAACTTCAATTTATGCACTTTCAGATGTTTTCTGGGCAATATCTGATTTTCCACCACATGTAGCTTGTGCATTTTCCCTCTGTGTCCTCTCTCAAAAAGTATCCAGGCTCATTAAGGTGCTGTTTATTCTGCAGACAGAGGGATTTCAGTGCCATCCTGCCAGGGTATCTAGACAGCGAGTGGGTTCATGGAAGATTTCAAGTAGAAGAGAAATCCACTGAGAGCCATGAAGGCTTCAGCTACTGCAGGGGACTACACAGACCTTCGGTCTGCTCTAGTATGATTGTGATTAGGATCTCACAAAATCAATATTCCAGATATTCAAAGTACTTTATGTGGAGTACCATCAAAGGATGCTGAATTGCATTTAATTGAGAGGGCTGGGGGGGAGTTTAGGTTTCACCTTGGAAGATGACATAAGGAACTGAGCCACAGCAGTATAAAAACAAGTGTTTAATCATGGTGTGTGTGACAAGCAGAATGGTTCTTCACATAGGATAGTTTACACAGCTTCCATTGTTTATTTTCCCTCTGGAAAAATATAAGTTTTGTTTTAGTTTTCTAAGTTTTAGCCCTCAGATAGAGACACCTAGGCAGAGGCACAGATGATGAAGGAACTCTTGGGG
Source organism: Pyrgilauda ruficollis (assembly GCF_017590135.1). Classification (NCBI taxonomy): domain Eukaryota; kingdom Metazoa; phylum Chordata; class Aves; order Passeriformes; family Passeridae; genus Pyrgilauda; species Pyrgilauda ruficollis. The sequence continues at coordinate 9,286,155 of NW_024519207.1, read as the reverse complement.
GAGGGCTGGGTCTGCCAGCTGCCACCTGTCCCACAGGATCTGGGACAGTCCATTGTGGGTGTGCAGCTGCCTTTTTCCTCTCCTCCACAGCCAGCCTTGGCCAGCAGAGAAAGAGGGGACAGGAATATAAAAGGCTGCTCCTGTCTTTCTGCTTCTCCCTGGCTACCTCCAAGTCTGAGGAAAGGGACTGGAGGATGAGGGAATGGAACTCTGCAGGCCAGGGGCTGCTGAGGTGTAGTGCTAAGAGAAGGACATCCATGCGCCGTGCAAGGGGCTTGCAGAAAATGCTGGTAGAAGCCAAGAGGGCTGATTCTGTCACGGTTTGGCCTACCCAGGCAGTTCCCTAGGCATGGCTGTGGGTCTAGCTGTGGGCTGTGGCTCAACCTTCAGCTGCTCTACCCTGTCTCCGAGGAGAGTCTCACTGAGAAGTGTTGAGCCTTGGCTGGCCACTGGTATGGCCTGGAGTGAAAGCAAGGTGCTGAGTCCAAGAGCAATCTGATGAGACAGCAAAAAATGCAATCCTTAAGGCTGCCCTTAGGGCTTTATCATCAGTGAGGTTTTTTTTCCAGGGTTTTGACAATCCAGTGAACTGGTTTTGGTTGCTGATGAAGCATTTCCTTTCTTTCACACGAGGCAGTACTCTTGCCTGTGTCACAGACTGCTGAAAGCACTAGACTGATGACACCAGCGAGTAACATTTGTCGATATTACCTTAGCAGGGATTAATTTAAGCTTCCTCATATCACTAAATCTCCTTCTATCACATCTCAATTTAGCTATAATTGATCTCTTCTGTCTCTAAAGAGCATGCTGTAGAATAATCTATAGTATATCTGTGTTAAAATACACACCTCTTTTGGTCCTAAGCCCTCCTCCCTAGTTCTCAAAATGTCTTTGTTTACTTCACTAGAGCAGACTTTGAAAAACCCACATTTAAGTCCAGCTGTGGGACTGCTCTCTTTACTACAAGGGCCTTAGTCCTAGCATAAAACAAAAGAATGATTTGTTCCATAATCAGTAACAGAGGATACATAACACCCCTTTATCATCTTGCTATATTATTTTCATGACTGCCATGGGTCAAAGTCTCCAAAGGGTATTTCCTTGTGCAACTGCACTAAAATAGAGGTATTTCTACTTGCATCAAGCTACATTTTACATCTCTCAAGTCCCCTCTTGGCATGTACACATGGCAGAATTTATATAACAACATGACTAAGAGAGCCAGCATTTTATCCTACAGAGTTATCTTCAACACTAGTCCCTAATCAAGCATATTGTGTCAGCAGCACTGCAAATTAAAAAGATACATACTATGTAGGAGGAGACATGAGACCTGGAGCTCCAGCAATAAGCTCCATTTCACATTG